>NC_133508.1:68965357-69292500 GCF_049354715.1 Callithrix jacchus | reverse complement strand
GCTGCCTCCACCAAGCCCTGCCCAAATTACAGATCTGTGGGTAAAATAAATGATTGTGATTGTCATTTAAAAAAAAACAAAACCAAGCAATAATTTTTTTGTTTTTTGAGATGGAGTCCTGATCTTTTACCAGGCGGGATCTCGGCTCACTGCAACCTCCGTATCCTAGGTTCAAGCAATTCTCCTGCCTCAGCCTCCTGAGTAGCTGGGATTACAAGTGTGCACCACTGTGCCCACTACTTTTTTTGTGATTTTAGTAGAGACGGGGTATCACCATGTTGGCCAGGATGGTCTCGATCTCTTGACCTCGTGATCCACCTACCTCAGCCTCCCAAAGTGCTGGGATTACAGGCATGAGCCACTGTGCCCTGCCAACAATTTTTTTTTAAGGTCCTAATATATGCCAGGACCTGTGCTGGGCTCTGGGGACACAGCAGTAAACAAGACACATATAGTCTCTGCCCTCCTGGGGCTTCTATTCTAGTGGGGGAAGCAGAAGAAGAAGGAAGGGAAAATGAGTAATATTGTTGCAGATTGATAAATGCTGTACAGAAAATAAACAGGGTGACAGGGATAAACAGTAAATGGGGTGAGGCATGGTGGCACATGCTTATAATCCCAGCACTTGGGGAGGCAGAGTCTGGAGGATCCCTTGAGGCCAGGAGTTTAAGATCGATCAGCCTGGACAACATAGTGAGACCTCCATCTCTATTAAATAAAGTTTTACAAAACAAAACAAAAAATAAGTGGGTGGACATTATGGGGAGGGGATGGGGAGAAAAGGCCTCTGTGCAATGTAAGCTGAGGCCTGAAGGAGAGTGGAAGGTGGGCTGGGAAGAGCTGGAAAGGGTGTTCTAGGCAGAAGGAGCAGCAGAAAAGGCCTAACTGGGTGTGGTGGCTCATGCCTGTAATCCCAGCACTTTGGGAGGCTGAGGCAGGGGGATCACCTGAGCCTAGGAGTTTGAGACTAGCTTAGGCAACTCAGTGAGACCCTATCTTTACAAAAAATACAGAAATTATCCAGATGTGTTGGTGTGCATCTAGTTGCAGCTACTTGGGAGGCTGAGATGGGAGGATGACCTGAGCCTGGGAGGTTGAGGTTGCAGTTAGCCATGATTGCACCACTGCACTCCTGCCTGGATGACAGAGTGAGACTCTGACTGCAAGAAACAACAGCAACAACAACAAAACAACAACAAAGGCCTGGAGGTGGGAAGTTTCTGGGACCCTGGGAATTCAGGGTTTCAGCCTAAAGAAGTGCTGAGCAGGAGGGTAGGAGGGGGCCAGAGGGCCCACTCCTGGGCTGGTGGTTGGAGGGGCAGGGCCAGCTCCTCCAAACGCCGCCACCCTTGCTGCCTGTTGCTGGGCACCAAGCAAACAGAGCCGCTGGCAGGCCTGCCTTTGCTGCCTTAGCTCCTCTCTGGCGGGCAGCAGATGTCAAATGTCCAGCAGCTTTGCCAGCCTGAGGCTTCGCCAGCCTCCTCCCCTGGAATAGTTCAGGGGTAAGTCAGAAAATGACCAGCAGCCTTAAAACTCAGCTTTTTCCCGTGCATACCTTACAAGGGTGTATTTGGCTGCCCTGGAATCTTCTACCCGCTTGCATTACATAGAGAAATGTAAATATACAGCACAGGCGACACATTCAGATGTGAGGATGAATGAACATCCAGTCACGCACAAGCACACAATCTGAGTCACACGAGGGACCATACACATGCTCCACAAACACAGTCATAACAGCCAGCCCCACACACACTCCACATGGCACCATCTCCATACATATTCACCCTGAGATCACACAATCACACATCCACATGCTCACACACAGACATGTACCCCACAATCACTGCAGAGTCACACAGGGGCACACAAGCCCACACACATTCAACACCACCTCATGCTTCCCCCACCCGCCTCGCAGGCATCCCAGCCCCTGAGGCTCATTATGGTGCTGGCATTCTTCTGCGATTGAGTCAAAGTCCCTTCCAGACAGGGCGGCTAAGTGGAAAAAAGAATCCGAAGGAAGAATGCCTGAGGCCCAGGTCTGGGAAGGGGCCCAGCAGCTTCTCTCTTGGGGAGAAAGATGTCAGTGCTGGTTTGACCCTGACACTAGTGAACTGAGGACGTGGGGGGAGCTATGTCTTGACGTTGACAGAAGAGGGCTGAGTGAGGTGACAAGTGGAGCAGGGGAGAGACCCCAGGAAGCCTCCAAGAGTGGGGCAGAAAGCAGGGTTAAATATGGACTCAGCGTGACCATAAACTCCCCAGTTCTCCCAAACCCCCGACACCCACCAGCCCCCAGGCTCCAGGCTGTCCCCAAACTCGTGGGGTGTGGCCGTGAACACTCCTCCCCGGCTGCGCCCTGCCCCGCCCTTCACGACAGCTGCTGGGGACAGCCCGGAGTGCCCACAGGGTGACTGCGCTCCTTCCCCCCGTGGGTGGGGATCGGAGAGTATCTAGCGGCTCTGGACACCCACCAACACTCGCGGGCGAGGGGTGCTGGGTCCCTCTGAGCAGCCCGCCCAACCCTGTCCCTACCCTCCCAGGCTGGAACAGGAAGGTCTCCCTGGGGCTGCAGAGCCCCTTCTCCCCTCCTCTTCTGTGGGACCCCATGAAAGGAAGGGTGGGGAGACGGTTCTGGAAGACCACGGGTTGGGAGGTTTGGAGAGGGCGCGCCAGGCCCCTGTCCCCACCCCCGCCCCAGGCTGGTCCGGGAGGGGCGGCCTCTCCCCGCCCTCCGGGCCGCGCGGCCTCTCCCTCCTCCCCCGGCAGGAGCCCTGGCCAAGTGGGCGCGCCCGACTCGGGGCCGGCCGGGATCCGGTGTCGGCTGCAGCTGGCAGTGCGGCGGGCGCGGGCGCCGGAGCGAAGGGCCCGCGGGCCCGGCTATTAATAACGCTGCCGCCAGCCCGAGGTCGCGCAGCCATGGCCAGCCCGGAGCCCCGGCGCGGCGGGGACGGCGCCGCCCAGGCCGCGAGGTAGGACCCTGCCCGGCTCGCGTCGCCGCCCCCCTGGGGAGGGGATGCTGGACGGGTTCCCTTCCCCCGCCCTCGGGCGTCTTTCGCCTGCCTGGGGGTAGTGGTCCAGCCGGGGTGGGGCACTGGAGCCGCCTCGTGAGGGGACATCCGCGAGTCTGGCCGGTCCGGGGTTCCGGCACCTCCGTTTGTCTGTGGCTTTTTGTAATACCCCTCCCGCTCCCGGGGCTGCATGAGCATTAACCCTTCCAGGCGAGTGGGCATCCACCACTCCAGTGCCATTTGGCCCATGGCAGCCAAAGACACTTCTCGCTTGCCTTCATTCCTCCCTGCAAATGTCAGCTGGAGTCGGAGGCCTCCCCTGCTGAAATGGCTGTGTGGAAGCCACTTGGTGCAAGGCTGGGCATCTGCCAGCTTGAAATTAAGACTCTGTCAGAGCTTGTTCTCTCTGGTCTGGCCTGGGATGGGTGGGGGAAGGGTCATGGGCCCTCCCCACTATCCATGCTGGCAGCCCACGGCTTAGTAAGGGAAGGGACCTGTGGCTGAGGGATTTGGGGTGAGTGGCAAGTATTCCTGTCCCAGGTCATACTGTGGCTCTGGGACTTCACAGTGTACCAAGAGGTGAGGATGCAAATACACATATCCTGACACCCCTTCACTGTCACACGGGGGCACAAAACAGCAGTCTTACACACACATACTCGCCTGTACTGCTGTCCACGCCTATGGCTACACAGTCAGACACACGGACTCTTGCCTGCACAATGTTACACACATTCCCAGCCACATCCCTGAACAGGAATGGAGAGCTCTGCGGGTCCTCTGGGGACAGGGCCCAAGGAAGCCTGAGGGTCCCCAGCTAAGCTGGCTTCCTCTCCCCTGAGCCTCCTGTCATCTGCTTCTTTCCCTTCTCTCTCTCTCTCTGTTTAAGAGAAGTGGCTGTGTGAGGACAGCACCAGCAGAGGCCTGGCACCATGGGTGGGTGGCAGAGGCAACACGATGTGTGCTCACAGTACAGCTTGGAGGTCAGGAGGCCTGGGTTCTACTTCCAGCTTTGCCACTCGACCTTGGGCAGATTTCCTCCTTGGAGTTCACCCAGTTTCTGCCTGTCTGCCTTTACTGAGCCCCACCCTAGGATAGAAAGGAGAATAAGAACTCTGCTTGTCCTTAGGAAACTCACTATCAGGGAGACAGACACATGCACTTTTGTAACTGGAGCAGTAAGTGTGAAGATGTGCTGCTGAGAACACAGATGGGGTTGTCTGGGAGATGCCTTATGGAACAGATGAAATCTGAGCAGGGCTTAAAGGATGAGTAGAAATTTGTTAGGTAGGTGGGGCGTGGTGGCTCATGCCTGTAATCCCAGCACTTTGGGAGGCTGAGGCAGGCAGGTCACCTGAGGTGGGGAGTTCAAGACCAGCCTGATCAGTAAGGTGAAACCCGTCTTTAAAAAAACAAAAATTAGAAATTTGTTAGGTAGGGAGGGATAACATGGGGAGAAATGCCAGATATAGGTGATGGGGAGGAAGGCAGCAAACCACATTACCATATAGGTACCTATGCAACAATCTTGCATGTTCTTCACATGTACCCCAAAACCTAAAACGCAATAAAAATATATAAATATATATATAAAATTTGTTAGGTAGAAGTATATTGTGAGACCCGAGCACAGTGGCTCATGCCTGTAATCCCAGCATTTTGGAAGGCTGAGATGGGCGGATCACCCAACGCCAGGAGTTCAAGACCAGCCTGGCCAACATGGCAAAACCCTGGCTCTACTAAAAATACAAAAAATTAGCTGGGCTTAGTGGTGTGTGCCTGTAATACCAGCTACTTGGGAGGCTGAGGCAAGAGAATTGCTTGAGCCCAACAGGCGGAGGCTGCAGAGAGCTAAGATCACGCCATTGCACTCCAGCCTGGGCCACAAGAGTGAAACTCTGGCTCAAAAAAAAAAAAAAAGGGTCTGGGTACAGTGGCTCACACCTGTAATCCCAACACTTTGGGAGGCCAAGGCAGGTGGATCGCAAGGTTGGGAGATCGAGACCATCCCACTAGCTAACATGGTAAAACCCCGTCTCTAAAAAAAACAAAAAAAGGATATTGTAACTGCTGCATGCCAGGCTCTATTATATGTGCTGTAGTTACCTCTTTTGGACCTCACACCTATCCTAGGAGGATAGTAAATACCGCAGGCCTTCCCCAGCCTTTGCCACTTATAAGAGTTGCTGAGGCCGAGTGCAGTGGCTCACGCCTATAATTCCAACATTTTGGGAGGCCGAGATTGGGCAGATCACGAGGTCACGAGTTCCAGACCAGCCTGGCCAACATAGTGAAATCCTATCTCTACTAAAAATACAAAAATTAGCCAGGCATGGTGGCAGGCGCCTGTAGTCCCAGCTACTCAGGAGGCCAAGGCAGGAGAATAGCTTGAACCCCGGAGGCAGAGGTTTCGGCGAGCTGAGATTGAGTCATTGTACTCCAGCCTGGGCAACAAGAGTGAAACTGTCTTAAAAGAAAAAAAAAAGAGTTGTAGAAACTTGTGTGAGGTTTTTGGTTGCTATTGTTTTGTTTTTTCAGATGGAGTCTCGCTTTGTTGTCAGGCTGGAATACAGTGGCACAATCTCGGCTCACTGCAACCTCCATCTCCAGGTTAAACTATTCTCCTGCCTCAGCCTCCTAAGTAGCTGGGACTACAGGCATATGCCACCATGCCCATCTAATTTTTTGTACTTTTAGTGGAGACGGAGTTTCACCATGTTGACCAGGATGGTCTTGATTTCCTGACCTTCTGATCCACTCACCTCGGCCTCCCAAAGTGCTGGGATGACAGGCGTGAGCCACCGCACCTGGCCGTGAGTTCTTTATCTGTGCATTGGCTTCTTCATCTATAAAATGGGGATAATAGATGAAGATTCTTTTTTTTTTTTTTGAGACGGAGTTTCTCTGTTTTTACCCAGACTGGAGTGCAATGGCACGATCTCGGATCACCGCAAACACCGTCTCCTGGGTTCAAGCAATTCTCCTGCCTCAGCCTCCCAAGTAGCTGGGACTACAGGCACACACCACCATGCCCAGCTAATTTGTTGTATTTTTAGTAGAGATGGGGTTTCACCTTGTTGACCAGGATGGTCTCGATCTCTTGACCTCATGATCCACCCGTCTCGGCCTCCCAAAGTGCTGGGATTATAGGCGTGAGCCACTGCACCCAGCCACTTTTTTTTTGTTTTTAAGAGAGTCTTGCTCTTGTTGCTCAGGCTGGCATACAATGACGCGATCTTGGCTTACTGCAGCCTCTGCTTCCCTAGTTCAAGTGATTCTCCTGCCTCAGCCTCTCCAGTAGCTGGGATTACAGGCCCCCACCACCATGCCCATCTAATTTTTTGTATTTTTAGTAGCGATGGGGGTTTCACAATGTTGTCCAGGCTGGTCTTGAACTCCTGACCTCAGGTGATCCACCTGCCTTGGCCTCCCAAAGTGCTGGGATTACAGGTGTGAGCCACCATACCCGGCCAATAGATGAGGATTCTATAAATGAGGTTGATGTAAAATGCCTAGAATAATCTTGAACATAGTGAAGTCATTCCAAGGTGGGTGGCTCGGCAGGAGAATGACGCAAGGGCCGTGTGCTTGGAAAGCAGGGACCATTGAGTATCACAGTAGGTTTGGCTCTAGGAGCTCTGCCTTTCCAGGTAGAACAGGGTTGTTTTTTAGTTAGGCGGTTTTTGAGAAGCTGCATTTCTCAGCTGGACACTGTGGGCTAAGAGTAGGAGGTGTAAAAAGTTAATGCATGCTTCGGGATGTCAAGCATTGGGTGAGTTGCAGAAAGAATGTGAGATGAGGCTAAAAAAGGCATGTTTGGGCCACATCTTTAAGGACCTTGGAACTATGCCTAGCAGTTTGGGTATGTTTTGGTGAAGTGGAACAATAGTTCACTCTGTGTTGTACCAAGTTAACTGTGGTGGTGTAGAGAATAGATTGGGGTGAGGAGAGGAGGAAGTCCTGTTAGAAAACCAGGATAAAAGTGCCAGTGAGACCTGATGACTTGGAGTAGGGCCCGGATAGTGGGATGCAGAGAGAGGGATGGAGACTGTAGTCTTTCTGAGATAGCTAGGTCACTTCTTGGTTGGGTGCATTGGCTCATGCCTATAATCCCCAGCACTTGGGGAGGCCGAGGCGGGTGGATCACAAGCTCAGGAGATTGAGACCATCCTGGCCAACATGGTGAAACTCTGTCTCTGCTAAAAATACAAAAATAAGCTGGGCATGGTGCCGTGTGCCTGCAGTCTCAGTTACTAAGGAGGCTGAGGCAGGAGAATCGCTTGAACTGGGAGGCGGAGGTTGCAGTGGGCTGATATCATGCCACTGAACCCAGCCTCGGCGATAAAGCGAGACTCCTCTCAAAAAAAAAGAAAAAGAAAAGAAAAAAGAAATGTCCCTCTTAATGAACTGGCTATATAGGGGAGGGAAAGAGCTGTCCGAAGATTTCTTGTCTATGGCTGGATGCAGTGGCTCATGCCTTATAATTCCAGCACTTTGGGAGGTCTAGGTGGGAGGATCGCTTGAGCTCAGGAGTTTGAGACCTGCCTTAGTAATATGGTAAGACTTCATCTCTATAAAAAGTTACAAAATCAGTGGGTATGGTGGTGCGTGCCTGTAGGCCTGGCTTCTCAGGAGGCTGAGGGAGGAGGATTGCTTCAGCCAGGGAGGTTGAGGCTGCAGTGAGCTATGATCACGCCACTGTACTCAGGCCTGGGTGACAGAGGGAGACTCCATCTCAAACAAAACAGAAACAGGTAAGATCAAAGCCATTTGCATTTGAGGGGCAAAACAGCAAGAGAGCACTCCCCAGGGGAACTGACTGAGCTGGCAGCTGAGTCAAAGAACTCACATGTTGGAACGACAGAATCTGAATTCAAGAGCCTTTGACAGACTAGAAGGGTGAACCAGTTCTTTTTTATTTTTGAGTCACAGTCTCGCACTGTAGCTTGGGCTGGAGTGCAATGGTCTGATCTTGGCTCACTGCAACCTCCGCTTCCTGGGTTCAAGTCATTCTCCTGCAGAAGCCTCCCAAGTAGCTGGGATTACAGGTGCCCGCCACCCCAGGCCCAACTAATTTTTTGGTCAAAGTCAGCACTTGTCAAGAGTATGTTATATAGCTGGGCACAGTGATTCACACCTATAATCCCAGCACTTTGGGAGGCTGAGGCAGGAGAATCGCTTGAGCCCAGAAATTCAAGACCATCCTGAGCAACATGGTGAAACCAAGATCGTGCTATTGCACTCTAGCCTGGGCAACAAGAGTAAAGCTCTATCTGAAAAAACAACAACAACAAAGAAAAAAAAGAAAAAAAAATAAATAAATAAAAGGCTGGGTTTGGTGGCTCACGCCTGTAATCCAAACACTTTGGAGGCCAAGGCGGCGGATCACCTGAGGTCGAGAGTTCAAGACCAGCCTGACCAACATGGTGAAACCCCGTCTTTAAAAAAATAAATGAATAATAAAATAAAATAAAATAAAAAACAAAACCAGCTTATCTTTGTTACTCTATACATGGCCAGGTTTCCAGCGCCCTCTTCATTTATGTGATATCTTTGTGACATAAATGACAGCGTTTAGACTGTCACTGTCTTGAGGATGGTTTTCTAAAATTTACCTTTATTCTTAAGTTCCCCAAGAGCTTGAAATTGGGGATGTGTAGGTGGGACGGCTCACTTCTATTGATAATCCCAGCACTTTAGGAGGCCAAGACAGGTGGATCACCTGAGGTCAGTAGTTCAAGACCAGCCTGGCCAACATGGGGAAGGCCTGAGGTATTTACCATCCTCCTAGGACAGGTGTGAGGTCCAAAAGAGGTAACTATAGCACATATAATAGAGCCTGGCATGCAGCAGTTACAATATCACTGTGTTTCCCAGGCTGGTCTTGAACTCCTGACCTTGTTAGAACTGGCCCACCCACGGATCACTGCAACCTCCGCTTCCTGGGTTCAAGGGATTCTCCTGCCTCAGTCTCCTGAGTAGCTGGGATTATAGGCATGTGCCACTATGCCCAGCTAATCTTTTTTTTTTATTTTTTTGAGACAGTCTCACTCTGTCGCCAGGCTGGAGTGCAGTGGCACAATCTTGGCTCTCTGCAACCTCTGACTCTCTGTCTGGTTCAAGTGATTCTCCTGCCTTAGCCTTCTGAGTAGCTGGGATTACGGGCACGCACTACCACGCCCAGCTAATTTTTGTATTTTTAGTAGAGACGAGGTTTCACCATGTTGGCCAGGATGGTCTCGAACTCCTGACATTGTGATCCACCCTCCTTGGCCTCCCAAAGTGCTGGGATTACAGGTGTGAGCCACCACACCCAGCCAATCTTTTAATTTTTTTAGTAGAGACAGGGTTTCTCCATGTTGGTCAGGCTGGTCTTGAACTCCCGACCTCAGGTGATCCACCTGCCTCGGCCTCCCAAAGCGCTGGGATTACAAGTGTGAGCCACTGCGCCCAACCATTTTGTTTTGTTTTGTTTTGTTTTGTTTGCCCTGCCTCCCCCCCAATTTTTTTTTTTTTTTTTTTTTTTTTTTTTTTTTTTTTTTTTTTTTTAGAGATAGAGTCTCTGTTGCCCAGGCTGGAGTGCAGAATGGTGCAATCATAGCTCACCTCAGCCTCGACCTCCCAGGCTCAGGTGATTCTCCCACCACAGCCTCCCGAGTATCTGGGACTACAGGTGTGCGTTATCATGCCCAGCTAATTTTTGTGTTTTTTTTTTTTTTGGAGATGGGGTTTTGCCATGTTGCCTAGGCTGGCCTCAAACTCCTGGATTCAAGAGGTCTTGGCCTCCTAAAGTACTGGGATTACAGACATGAGCCACTGCACTTGACCATGGTTATTTTTTAAGTGTTTAGAGAACTTACATGGCAAAGAAGGTAGAAATATCTGATCCTAGAAGAAAGAATCAGGTAAATCCAGTGGCTAAAAGTTATAAGGAAGGGCTGGGTGTGATGGCTCATGCCTGTGATCCCAACACTTTTGGGAGACTGAAGAGGGCAGATCACAGCAGATCAGAAGTTCAAGACAAGCATGGCCAACATGGTGAAACCTTGTCTCTACTAAAAGTACAAAAATTAGCAGGATGTGGTGGTACATGCCTGTAGTCCCAGCTACTTGGGAGGCAGAGGCTGAAATGGCACCACTGCACTCCAACCTGGGGGACAGAGGGAAACTCTATCTTAAAGGAAAAAAAAAGTTGCAAGGAAGGTTTTACCTCAACATTATAATTTTACTATAACTGGGCCAGGTGCAGTGACTCATGTCTGCAATCCGAGCACTTTGGGAGGCCAGGTGGGTGACCTGAGGTCAGGAGTTTGAGGCCAGCCTGGCCAATATGGGAAAATGCCATCTCTACTAAAAATACAAAAATTAGCTGCGCATGGTGGCACATGTTTGTAATCCTAGCTCCTCTGGAGGCTGAGGCAAGAGAATTGCTTAAACCCGGGAGGTGGAGGTTGCAGTGAGCCGAGATTGTGCCACTGCACCCCAGTCTGGGCGACACAGTAGCATTCCATCCCCCGAACAACAAAAAAAAGTTTTTCTTTTTTTGAGATGGAGTTTCACTGTTGTTTCCCAGACTGGAGTACAATGGCACGATCTCGTCTCACCGCAACCTCTACCTTCTGGGTTCAAGCAATTCTCCTGCCTCAGCCTCCTGAGTAGCTGGGACTACAGGCGCGCACCACCATGCCCAGCTAATTTTTTTTTTTTTTTGAGATGGAGTTTCGCATGTTACCCAGGCTGGAGTGCAATGGCACGATCTCGGCTCACTGCAACCTCCACCTCCTGGGATCAGGCAATTCTCCTGCCTCAGCCTCCCGAGTAGCTGGGATTACAGGCACACGCCACCATGCCCAGCTAAGTTTTTTTTTTTGTATTTTTAGTAGAGATGGGGTTTCACCATGTTGACCAGGATGGTCTCGATCTCTTCACCTCGTGATCCACCTGCCTCAGCCTCCCAAAGTGCTGGGATTACAGGCGTGAGCCAGCGCGCCCAGCCAATTTTTGTATTTTTAGTAGAGATGGGGTTTCACCTTGTTGACCAGGATGGTCTCGATCTCTTGACCTCGTGACCCACCCGCCTCGGCCTCTCAAAGTGCTGGGATTATAGGCGTGAGCCACCGCGCCCGACCCAAAAAATTTTTTTATTATAACTGTGGAGCAAACAGTGGTGCCTCAGGTTATCTTGAGTCCTTGGAGCTGCATAAGCAGAGAACACATGGTGATGTTGCTAAGATGCTGGCTGGGGATCTACACAGTGGTTAGGTGTGTGGAGGGGAGGATTGACAGAGTGGAGGGAGCAGACAAGTGGCTGCTGACATCTAAGACCCTGAGGTAGTCTAGGCCCATGGCTGCTGGCTCCAGGCTTGCACCATCCTGGGATTGTGGCTGCCCTTTCACTTCCAATCATTTCTTTTGCAGGAAAACAAGAGCAGAGCCCAATTCTCTTCAACAGAACCCTGAATCCCTAAATGAGGCAGAGGCCTTGAACCCAGAAGTTACTCTATCTTCAGAGGGGACCTTAAACCTAGAAGACATTCTCTACCTGGAGGACACAGGTGACCTTGATGAGACACTCTATGTGCAAGAGAATGAGAAGCCAGAGGAGGCCCTGTATATTGAGGAGGCCATGCAGCCAGATAAGGCTCTGTATGTGGAGGAGCCTGGGAATCCAGAGACAGTGTGTGTGGAGGAAACCCTGGAGCCAGATGGGATACAGTTTGTGGAGGGGCCCATGGAGCCAGGAAGGCCCACAAGCCCAGAGCAGGTTGTTTGTGAGGGAGAAACGGTCACAAGGGTGGAGAAATCTAACCCTGAAGAGAGCCTCAGAGGCGAACTGAGCCCCAGTCTGGAGGAGGAGGAGCTGAGCCCCAGTCTGGAGGAGGAGAACCTGAGCATAGAGGACCTGGAATTGCTAGAGGGGCGTTTCCAGCAGTGTGTCCAAGCTGTGGCCCAGCTGGAAGAGGAGAGGGATCAGCTCATCCATGAGCTTGTGTTGCTCCGGGAACCAGCCCTGCAGGAGGTACAGCAAGTCCATCAGGACATCCTGGCTGCCTACAAGCTCCACGCCCAAGCAGAGCTGGAGAGAGATGGGCTAAGGGAGGAGATCCGGCTGGTCAAGCAGAAACTGTTCAAGGTGACAAAGGAATGTGTGGCCTACCAATACCAGCTGGAGTGCCGCCAGCAGGACGTGGCTCAGTTTGCCGATTTCCGGGAAGCACTGACTACAAGGGCTGCCCAGCTCTCAGAGGAACTGGCACAGCTCCGGGATGCCTATCAGAAGCACAAGGAGCAGTTGCAGCAACAACTAGAGGCCCCTCCAAGCCAGAGAGATGGGCACTTTCTCCAGGAGAGCCGGCGACTCTCTACCCAGTTTGAAAATCTCATGGCAGAGAGCCGCCAGGGCCTGGAGGAGGAGTACGAGCCTCAGCTCCTGCGGCTCCTAGAGAGGAAAGAAGCTGGGACCAAAGCTCTGCAGAAAACCCAGTGTGAGATTCAGGAGATGAAGGAGGCTCTGAGACCCCTACAAGCAGAGGCCTGGCAGCTCCGACTGCAAAACAGGAACCTAGAGGACCAGATTGCACTTGTGAGGCAAAAACGAGATGAAGAGGTGCAGCAGTACAGGGTAGGCCCACTGGGCATGAAAGGAACTGAGGTCTTTTAACTTGGAGAAAGGGTGGCCAGAATCCAAGGTCTTTGGGGCTGAAGGATACTGTCACATGTAGAAAGAAAAACTTGTTATTTGGCACCATTCATTTTTTCTTTTTTTTTTTTTTTTTTAATTGAGACAGGGTTTCACCATGTTGGCCAGGTTGGTCTCGATCTCCTGACCTTGTGATCCACCTGCCTTGGCCTCCCAAAGTGCTGGGATTACAGGCATGAGCCACGGCGCCTTGCCAAGGGGCCATTTTTTTTTTTTTTTTGAGATGGAGTTTCGCTCTTGTTACCCAGGCTGGAGTCCAATGGCGCGATCTCGGCTCACCGCAACCTCCGCCTCCTGGGTTCAGGCAATTCTCCTGCCTCAGCCTCCTGAGGAGCTGGGATTACAGGCACGCGCCACCATGCCCAGCTAATTTTTTGTATTTTTAGTAGAGACAGGGTTTCACCATGTTGGCCAGGTTGGTCTCGATCTCCTGACCTTGTGATCCACCTGCCTTGGCATCCCAAAGTGCTGGGATTACAGGCGTGAGCCACCGCGCCTAGTCTCTTTTTTCTTTTTTTATATATATTTTTTAAAGATGGGGTTTCACCATGATGGCCAGGCTGGTCTTGAACTGACATCAGGTGATCCACCCACCTCGGCCTCCCAAATGCTAGGATTACAGGCGTGAGCCACCACACCCGAGCAAGAGATGGGGCTTCACCATGTTGGCCAGGCTGGTCTTGAACTACTGACCTTAGGTGATCTGCCCGCCTCAGCATCCCAAAGTGCTGGGATTACAGGTGTCAGCCACCGCGCCTGGCCCAATTTTTGTATTTTTAAGTAGAGATCGGGTTTCATCATGTTGGTTAGGCTGGTCTTGAACCCCTGACCTCGTGATCTGCCTGCCTCAGCATCTCAAAGTGCTAGGATTACAGGTGTGAGCCACCATGCCTGGCTGGGGCCACTCAATTCTTTTCTCCATTCTTCATTCATTCAGGCCCATGCTAGGGACAAAAAGTTATCTGTGCTGTTTTTTGTGACAGGGTCTTGCTGTCACTTATGCTGGTGCAGTGACATTATCACAGCTCACTGCAGCCTTGACCTCCCAGGTTCAAGCAATCCTCCTACCTCAGCCTCTTGAGTAGCTGGGACCACAATCATGAACCACCATGCCCAGCTAATTTTTTCTTTTTTGAGACAGGTGCAATCTTGGTGGGCTCACTGCAGCCTCAAACTCCTGGGCTCAAGCGATCCTCCTGTCTCAGCCCCCCAAGCAGCTGGGACTACAAGTGTGTGACACCACGCCTGGCTAATTTTTTGTAGAGGCAGGGTTTCACCATGTGGCCCAGGCTGGGCTTGAACTCCTGAACTCAAGCTATCAACCTGCCTTGGCCTCTTGAAGAGCTGGGATTTATAGGTGTGTGCCACCGCAGTTGGCCAATTTTTGTATTTTTTGTAGACAGGGTTTTGCCATGTTGCCCAAGCTGGTCTTGAAATCCTGGACTCAAGTACTTTTAATGGCAAAAGCTGCAATTAATTTTGTAGCAACCTTAATAGAACAGTCTCATCTTCATTTTCCTTTTATGTGCATTTGTCCCCACCTCTCTTGCATTCAAGTTATTTCTGATTAAGTGTGAGCGAGTTCTAATCCCTTTTTAGAACAGAGTGGGATATAAATACTAAGTGAATAAACAATTACGTAGTCCCTCCTAGACTGTGAGCTTTCAGAAGGTAGGGAATACATTTTATTTATCGTTGTATTACTCTCTGCAACTCATGGCTCAGAGCACATTTCAGTAAAGTGCTGCTGGGCACTAATGAGAAGACTATAGTGTGGTGCTCTAAGCAATATTTTAATCTTTTGAAACTCATTCCATTAGATAAACTGAGAAATCTATGTCCCAGAGATTTTGATATGCCCTTAAAGGAACAAGTTTCCTTGTTGAAATGGCTGCATTGACTTCACTGAATATTTTGTCAAGCTTTCTGTAGTCTGTATTATGAAACCCTGTGGTCCAGGTGTGGTGGCTCACGCCTATAATCCCAACACTTTGGGAGGCCAGGGTGGCCAGAGCACGAAGTCAGGAGCTTGAGACCACCCTGGACATGGTGAAACCCCATCTCTACTAAAAATACAAAAAAACTAGCTGGGCATGGTGGCAAGTTCCTGTAGTCCCAGCTACTTAGGAGACTGAGGCAGGAAAATCGCTTGAAACTGGGAGGCAGAGGTTGCAGTGAGCTGAGATCATGAACTCCAGCTCGGTGACAGGGCAAGACTCCTGTCTCAAAAACAAACAAAAACTAGGCCAGGCATGGTGGCTCACACTTGTAATCCCAGCACTTTGGGTGGCTGAGGAGGGCAGGTCATGAGGTCCGTTCAAGACCGGCCCGGCCAACACAGTGAAACCCCGAGGAGGCTGCTGTTAGCTGTGATCACACCTCTGAACTCCAGCCCAGGCAACAGAGAGACCCTGTCTCAAAAAAAAAGAAATTGTGTGTGTTGGGTGGGAGGGAGAATACTGTCCTCAAAGAGTTTGTACTCCAGAAGTAAGGAAACAGACAAAATTAATTTATTTCATAAAATCTAAGCACTGTTGATTTTAACGTGCATCCTGATCTGAGATGTTAAAATATCACAGTCTTGGAATCAATGAAACATGAATGTGGTAAGCACTGTAACAGCTGTAGTGATGAGGCACTATCCTGATTAAAACAGGCATGACTACCCAAACCTGGGCAAACGAGGAGACATTTCATACATCAATAGCTAGAATATATTTCAAGTTCTTTACACAAAATATTCCTTTAGGGCCAGGTGTGGTGGCTCATGCTTGTAATCCCAGCACTTTGGGAGGCTGATGCAGACAGAAAACCTGAGGTTGGGAGTTTGAGACCAGCCTGACCAACATGGTGAAACTAAAAATACAAAACTTAGCCAGACATAGTGGCACCTGTAATCCCAGCTACTCAGGAGGCTGAGGCAGGAGAATCGCTTGAACCTGGGAGGCAGAGGTTGCAGTGAGCCAAAGTTGTGCCACTGCACTCCAGCCTGAGCAACAGAGTGAGACTCCATCTCAAAAAATAATTCCTTTAGTCCTTACATCTCTATGAGTTAGTGAAAAGCCGTCTGAAAAATGAGAAAAAGAGGTAAGGCAGAGCAGTGATTTGCCCAGAGTTAGGAAGCTTGAGAGTGATGGAGCGAGGATGTAACTCCTGAGCAATCTAGTTTATGCCCATACTCAGGCTCTAGGGGATGCTGGAGCTGAGCATTAAGAATGAATTCACGCTGAGCGCAGCTCACTCCTGTAATCCCAGCATTTTGGGAGACTGAGGCAGGGGTATCACCTGAGGTCAGGCGTTCTAGACTAGCCTTACCTATATGGTGAAACCCTGTCTCTACTAAAAATAAAAAAATTAGGCTGCCTATAGTCCCCGCTACTTGGAAGGCTGATACAGAATTGCCTGAACCTGGGAGGCAGAGGTTGCAATGAGCTGAGATGGCACCACTACACTCTAGCCTGGGCAACAAAGCAAGACTCCATCTCAAAAAAAAAAAGGCTGGGCGCGGTGGCTCACGCCTGTAATCCCAGCACTTTGGGAGGCCGAGGCAGGTGGATCAGGAGGTCAAGAGACCAAGACCATCCTGGTCAACATGGTGAAACCCCGTCTCTACTAAAAATACAAAAAATTAGCTGGGCATGGTGGTGCGTGCCTGTAATCCCAGCTACTCAGGAGGCTGAGGCAGGAGAATTGCCTGAACCCAGGAGGCAGAGGTTGCGGTGAGCCAAGATCGCGCCATTGCACTCCAGCCTGGGTAACAAGAGCGAAACTCCGTCTCAAAAAAAAAAAAAATTACTGGGCAGGCAAGGGAGAGGTCTTCCAGGCAGAGGGAACAGCTCATACAAAAGCATGGAAACACAAAAAAACGTTTTGGGAAGTGAGCTTACTGTGGCAAAATAAGGAATTTAAGAACTAGATCCAGCTGGACTAAACAGTTTTATGTATTCTTTAGACCAGTAGTTTCCAAAAAAGGTTTTCTCTAAAGCCATAGCCCTTCTCCCCCAGAGAATTTAATGTAGAATGCCAATATATAAAACAGGTAAAAGTGGAGTTCTCTAACTCAAAAGTATCAAGGACACTCCAATTTGGCCAGCTCTTGGGGTTTCACAAAAAAGTCTGAGAACCACTATAGAGCCTATTACCTTGAGTATGAGCTCTAAGCCAATGGCAAGTCCTGGCTCTATCATTTGAGTTGGAAACTTCGGACAAATTACTTAAGCTCTGTGGCTCAGCACCCTCACATGTAACATGAGATTAATAACATAAGCCTAATACTACACTACTACAGTATTATTAATGGACTAGACTTCTCTTTTAACTTACTCATTTTTTTTTTTGAGACAGTCTTGCACTGTCACCCAGGCTGTAGTGCAGCAGCTTGATCTCGGCTCACTGCAACTTCCGACTCCTGGGTTCAAGCAATTCTACTGCCTCAGCCTCCTGAGTAGCTGGGACTACAGGTGTGTGCCACCATGCCCAGCTAATTTTTTTGTAGTTTATAGAGATGGGGTTTTACCATGTTGACCATGATGGTCTTGATCTCCTGACCTCATGATCTGCCCGCTTTGGCCTCCTAAAGTGTTGGGATTACAGGCGTGAGCCACCAAACCTGGCCTTCTTACTCATCCTTTAAACCCAAGTAACACCTGATATCCTTAGTGTGCGACAGATAACCTCCTGTTTTCCACAGCACCTGTTATTTCATACTATTGCTATAGTAGTTCCCTCTTTCCTGAGTTGGGGAATGTATCCTTTCTCTGTCTTTGCCCTAGGTAGAAAATTAAAATTGGGAATGCTGTAAATGCAAATGCTGGGGCTACTGTAGACAGACATGTACTGGCCCTTGAGAAATGAGTAATATGTAGGTAGAAGACAGCAGAGAACAAGGGTCTGTCTAGGTGAAAGTGGCAGGAACACAGGCACAGAGATCTGCGTTGGTCAGGCTACAGTAGTGCTAATATCACTGCAAGCCACAGATGTCATTTTAAATGTTCTGGTAGGTCTATTAAAAAAAAAAGGTTAAATTAACTTTAATGCATTTTATTTAGTCCAGCACATATATTTAAACATATAATCAGTACCAAATATTGAGGTATTTCACATTCTTTTTGTGTGTGCTGTCTTAGAAATAAATCTGCTGTGTATTTTACATTTACATCACACCTCAATTCAGACTAGTCATATGTGAAAGGACTAATATGACTAGTGGCTTCAGTACTAGTTCAGGGCTAGATAAAAATGTTCATATGGAAGAAAAACGGAGGTTCAAGTTGGATGTAGGAGTCAAACTAGAGAGGGGTCTGAATGCCACTAAAGTGGAAAGCCTTTGAAGGATTTTGAATTGATTGGAAAGTTAATCTAGTAGTTAACACAGGATTAAGAGAGATCCTCCTCAATGCCACTGTAGCAATCTTGCCTTCATTTCAGTGAGGCTGTGCCACTGCCATAGCTTATCTCTGGTGGTGCTGACTGCTTTTCCAAGCAAGTACTTTCGTGCCTTATCAACAGGTCTGGTAGGTAGTGAGGACTGGGAAATCAAAACAGCAGTATGCAGATGCTTCCCTCTTCAGATGACACACTCTTAGGCATGGCTGGGTACTAAAAAAGGTCCTTTGACAATGTTGGTGAAAGCCGAGATTCAGCCAGAGTATCAAACAGTGCAGATTGATGTATCACAGGTACAATGTCAAATATGACTCAAGAGGACAAATTATCTAGATCCTTCTAATACTAGCATGCACCCCAACTGGATTCCTTTGTATTCTTCAAAATCTGTTAGTCATTGTCCCTTTAAAAGATACCAACTCCCTCCTGCTTCCTTAAGGATCCATGCCAGCTAGCAGGTAAACCAGAGACTGACTTGCAGACATCTTCCTTACTTTATTCCTCAGGTATACATCCTAGGCAGGGATTTCTTTTTTTTGAGATGGAAGTCTCCCTCTGTTGCCAGGTTGCAGTGCAGTGGTGTGATTTCAGCTCACTGCAACTTCTGCCACCCAATATCAAGTTCTCCTGCCTCACCCTCCCAAGTAGCTAGAACTATAGGCACACCCCAACACGCCCAACTAATTTTTATATTTTTAGTTAAGACAGTTTCACCATGTTGGCCAGAATGGCCTCAATCTCTTGACCTCGTGATCCACCCACCTCAGCCTCCCAAAGTGCTGGGATTACAGGCATGAGCCACCGTGCCTGGTCAGGCAGGGACAACTTACAGAATGCATCCCAGCCTGGTTTTGGAAGAATGAGAAAGTTATCTGAGGGCTATGAAGGGCCTCCTGTGCATTGCATCTTCATCTTCCAACTTACAACTACTAAACAAATTCAGTCTTTCTGTGTAATGAAAAAAGGATGAGCCAGGTGCAGTGGCTCCCGCCTGTAATCCCAGCACTTTGGGAGGTGGGAGGAGTCCTTGAGCCCAAGAACAAGACTAGCCTGGGCAACGTGGCAAGACCCTGTCTCTATAAAAGAAATTAAAATATGCAGGAAATTAACACAGGACAGCCAACACCCTCACTAAAGCATCAATTTGCATATGAAGTTAAGTACTAAATAGAAATTATCTGACTTTAAGGAACTTTGGAAACAAAAACTTTTTCCTTAAGCCAATTATTTTCTATTTTTTTTTCCCTCAGATTTGGTCTTGTTGCCCAGGCTGAGTGCAATGGCTATCCTGGCTCACTGCAACCTCCACCATCCAGGTTCAAGCAATTCTCGTGCCTCCTAGCCTCCTGAGTAGCTGGGATTACAGGCCCCCACCACCATACCCAGCTAATGTTTTGTATTTTTAGTAGAGATGGGGGTTTCACAATGTTGGCCAGACTGGTCTTGAACTCCTGACCTCGGGTGATCCACCTGCCTTGGCCTCCCAAAGTGGTGGGATTACAGGTGAGAGCCCCAGCGCCTAGCAAGCCCATTATTTTCTAAACAGACTTCCACTAGTTGTGTAACTTTCCTAGAATTCTAGCCAATATTTAATAATTGTTGCCACAGACTTATTTTTAGAGATGGGGTTTCACCACGTTGGCCAGGATGGTCTCGATCTCTTGACCTTGTGATCCGCCCACCTCGGCCTCCCAAAGTGTTGGGATTACAGGTGTGAGCCACTGCGCCCGGCAGACTTTATAATTTCAACTTTAGTATTTATTGAAAACTACCAATTATCATGCTCACCTCATCACCACATAGAAAAACAAACAAAAGAACCCCTACCAATTATCTTAACAAAAAGAAACTTGCACATGGAGGTGTATGAAACTCTCAACTAACTTAATGACCAAAATCCTCCTCAATGACAAGACTGTAATACTAAAAAGTCCCTCTGAGTGCCTGATCACCCTCTCAGAATTGTTAAGCAAGCTGTGGCTAACATACAAGATTCCTTTTATGTCACCATTTTCAAAAGCATTGTCACTTTTTTCTAAGACACCTCTTTGAACCTGTTTTGGAACCAATCATATAAATGCCAGCCTCTATACTACTGTGAAGATTAAACAATGAACAAAAGTGTTTTATAAATAAGAGTGGACAGTATCAGGTTTTTATTGTTTCATTCATTAGAAATGTTCTTGGCCATCTCATGCAGGAACAGCTGGAGGAAATGGAAGAACGCCAGAAGCAGTTAAGAAGTGGGGTGCAACTCCAGCAACAGAAAAACAAAGAGATGGAGCAGCTAAGGCTCAGTCTTGCTGAAGAGCTCTCTACTTATAAGTCAGTTTCTGCTGCTACACAAATCTCATTCAACACTGGCTGAGGGGATGGTGGGGAGGGCTTAGGGGAAATTTTAGAGTCAAAAACAAAAAATGGATTTGGGAAATCATTTTAAAATTGTGCTTATCCACAAACACATGGAAAATGGCTCTCTTTTATTAAAGGGCTATGCTACCCAAGAACCTGGAACAGGATGCTCCCACTTCTCAGGCAGGTGGAATGGAGACAAAGTCTCAAGGTGATCCTTCTGGAGAGAAGAGTGGTGTTCGCATTGTTATCGCTTTCCTAGCTTAACAATACTAATTAATGCCTAAAAAAAAAAAAAAACCAGGCCTGGCACCGTGGCTCACACCTATAATCCCAGCACCTGGGGGGGCCCGAGGTGGGTGGATCACCTGAGGTCAGGAGTTTGAGACCAGCCTGGCCAACATGGCAAAACCTCATCTCCACTAAAAATAAAAAAATTAACCTTGGGAGGCAGAGACAGGAGAATGGCTTGAACCAGGAGGCGGAGGCTGCAGTGAGTCAAGATCGTGTCACTGCATTCCAGCCTGATTGAGTGAGACTGTTTCAAAAACAACAAACAAAAAACCCCAAGTGTGTGCCTAATTACAAGGGGATAACCCATACCTCCAAAATACCTGGGTCAGGCATTCAAAAATTCGTTTGGAATGTTTCAGTTTCTAGTAGGACTCAAAATATGCCTTATTATCACCAGGAATTCTGTGGCATCTAGGCTTTGGGCATACTTTCCTAACCCTACCCT
Organism: Callithrix jacchus; assembly: GCF_049354715.1. Taxonomy (NCBI): domain Eukaryota; kingdom Metazoa; phylum Chordata; class Mammalia; order Primates; family Cebidae; genus Callithrix; species Callithrix jacchus. The sequence goes on along the minus strand of NC_133508.1, from coordinate 69,271,310 downwards.
ACCCACCTGCTATTTTCAGCTTCCTTACAATAGCAGGCAGTTGTGTTATCAAAAACAATCAACATATCTATCCATTAATTTCCTTATGTAATATTCAAATGCTGTGGTTTTGGGTGGAAGCAGAGATGTTCATATTACACAGATTGACTTTTAGACACTGACAAAACTGGAAGGCATCTTTCTGACCAATCACCTATTGAGGATCCCTCCTGGAATATTTTACTGTTATGTTCTCATAAAAAGTCCCAGAGTCCCTGAAACTAATAAAAGAAAGTCTGTATCGAGATACACACTATACAGATGCCTGTAAATTTTATCTAATTTACATCAAATTCGTAAGCAACTATTTTAATTGTTGCTCTAACGTTCTAGGATTTTCTTTTTAAATTTCTTTTTATTTAGTAGAAATGGGTGGTCTTGCTATGCTGCCCAGGCAGGAGTAGTGGCACAATCTAGGCTCACTGCAATTACCCTTCCCAGGTTCAAGTGGTATTCCTGCCTCTGCCTAAGTAGCTGGGATTACATGTGCACACCACCACACTCAGCTAATTTTTTTGTATTTTTAGACAGGGTTTCACCATGTTGGCCAGGCTGGTCTCCACTTCTTAGCCTCAAGTAATCTGCCCGCCGTGGCCTCCCAGAATGCTGGGATTACAGGCATAAGCTACCATACCAGGCCTTGAGAATTTTCTTATACTGTGTTTTTCTTTCTTTCTTCCCTCCCTCCCTCCTTCCTTTCGTTTTTTTTTTTTTTTTTTTTTTTTTTTTTTGAGGAGTCTCACTCTTGTTGCCCAGGCTGGAGTGTAGTAGTGTGATCTCGGCTCACTATGACCTCTGCCTCCGGGGTTCAAGCAATTATGCCTCAGCCTCCAAAGTAGCTGGGACTACAAGCATGTGCCACCACATCCAGTTAATTTTTTATTTTTGGTAGAGATGGAGTTTTCACCACATTGGCCAGGGTGTTCTTGAACTCCTGACCTCAGGTGATCCGCCCACCTCAGCCTCCCAAAATGCTGGGATTACAGGCGTGAGTCACTGAGCATAGCCTATACTGTGTTTTTTTTTTTTTGAGACAGGGTTTTGCTCTTGTTACCCAGGCTGGAGTACAATGGCGCGATCTCAGCTCACCGCAACCTCCGCCTCCTGGGTTCAGGCAATTCTCCTGCCTCAGCCTCCCAAGTAGCTGGGATTACAGGCATGCACCACCACGCCCAGCTTATTTTGTATTTTTAGTAGAGACAGGGTTTCTCCATGTTGGTCAGGTTAGTGTCAAGCTTCCAACCTCAGGTGATCCACCCTCCTCCGCCTCCCAAAGTGCTGGGATTACAGGTGTGAGCCACCGCGCCCGGCACCTATACTGTGTTTTAATCCAACATATGACTGACACTATGCTTAATGTTTGGGAAATTAAAACCTTGCAACTGAAGACAATGATCTGCTAAATGCATTTGTGTGGATCAGATTAAAAGTACAATCTGGAAAAGACAATGCCTAATCCAAAGAACCAAAATTACAGGATTTCAGGCGTTGTAACAATACTTGTAAGAAGTTAACCTAGCAGAGAAAACGTGTAACTATCCCATCCATCACCATCACATAGGTTACCATTCATTCTATTTCATAAATAAGAGGCATCCAAATATTTGCTAGGGGAGTCATTCCTGATCATCCAAAAATCACACAGTAACAATCTCCTCAACAAAGCCTGCACTAACTAAACTTCAGATGTTATAAACTTTCTACTGTATTATTTTAACTTGCAGAAAGTATAAACTTACTCTTTTTGTTTCAACCTTACAGGGGCTGTTTAGAAACCTATGGCCAAATCTGTAACCCAGAAACACCAAAACACTTTTTAGAAGATCACTAAGTACCCTCTGGACGTACTCTTCCAAACAGACAAGAAACTTGGCAAGCAATCATCCTGTGAAAGTTGCAAATACTGGCTGACCTGCTTAAAAAGATTCTGGAGTTGGCCAGAGGCAGAACACCAGTCAACTCTTCGCTGGACTCTATTTCATCTGCTGTTGGTACTGATCTCAGTGCATCAAGGAAAGGAAAAATAAGCCTCCCATCTTCCAGCAGCAATCCTCACATACATATGTGCTGAGTAAAGATCAATATATGGATGCATCTTGGAGTATTTTAAAGAATGTTTATGTTGACCCAAACCAAAAACATTGAGGGGCACATGTGGAGTCAAAAAGATAGCCAATTTCCATTGCACATGGGTTTACAATTTGCATTCTTTTGTGCCATTGAGTGTGAGAAATTAAATGAATACTTTTACAAAGTTTACTTTTTGTTAAAGGACATGTTGACTCAAATAGCTAAAATTATGTCAAGGTGGCCAAATGTGGTGGCTCACACCTGTAATCCCAGCACTTTGGGAGGCGGAGGAGGGTGGATCACCTGAGGTTGGAAGCTTGACACTAACCTGACCAACATGGAGAAACCCTGTCTCTACTAAAAATACAAAATAAGCTGGGCGTGGTGGTGCATGCCTGTAATCCCAGCTACTTGGGAGGATGAGGCAGGAGAATTGCTTGAACCTGGAAGGTAGAGGTTGCGGTGAGCCGAGATCATGCCATTAAACTCCAGCCTGGGGAGGAGCAAAACTCTGTCTCAAAAAAAAAAAAAAAAAAAAAAAAAAAAATTGTGTCAGGGTAATTTTCACTATACTCTGAAACAACTAGACTTGAAGGAAAGAAAGCAATCGAGATTTGAACCTAATGGTTAAGGCTATTCAGATTTTCCCAAAGATCTTACCTCATGAAAGTGGTTTTGGGTCAGAATGATCTGCTCAGTTAAAAAAACAACAAAAAACTAAGTGACTGGAAAGAACCAGACATTTTATCTGGTTATTGCATCTGGTGGTAAAGGCTTTCAAAGCCTATTATTTCTAATCTCTAAAGTAAAGGCCTCAGTGAAAAACATGCTGGGGAGGTTCAAGCACCTTTTCCAAATGTAAATTTTGCCTTAAATTCTCTCTACCAAACTGCCTTTGACACTCTTGAAAGCCCACGTAGTTCTTTAGAGATGGACTTCAAAGAAATGTTATCTTAACAAAGACTAATCTGTGCCACCTCTGATTCACTGTTTCATGTCTTTCACATGAATAAGTCTTCTAAAGCCAGAGACTGGTGTTTGATGGATGTTTCAAACTAAATAAAACCCATCAGCATGGGGTTATATAGAAAAGCAATTTATTCCATTTTAAGCACTTACACAGTTAGTCATGGAGAGTAACAGGCCTGCTGGTGAAACAGGTCACCCAAAATGGAGATGGCATCAAACTAGTGGTCAAGGACTAACTCCTAAAAAAAAAAGCAACTTTTATCAAGGATTAATTTAAATTTAAAACAAATACAAGTTATTGATTCACTCTTCTCAACTTGACAGTCTACCTGTGGTATAACTGTCAGGTAAAAACATACATCTTTACAACTTGGTGGTCCCAAGTTAAAAAAAAAAAAACAAAAACAACACCATTTCACAGAAAGGAAAGAAACAACATGAAAACAGCTCAAGAAATACACTAACGAGCAAAAATATATGGGGAAAGAGGAACGTGTAGTTTTGACTTAACTGAAGAAACCAAGAGGAAACTGGTCTACATATGAAAATGTGCATCCTGCAAAGTCAGGTGTCAAGATTTGAGTAGGAATCTATATGACTTGAATCTCCCCTATTTCCTGAATAAAAGTGACAAGTTTCAGTATTTATACTTCATGGCTCAGACACCTACCTCATTTGGCTCTATTCCTTATTCATTCTAGCCTTTACTTAAATGAGTCTGAAAAACTTGGGGATATAGCATAAGAAAAATAATCACACATAATATTCCCCTTTCTGTAGCTACTTTAGACCTGGGTTTGTTACTAGAAAATTCCTGAAGAAAATTTCAATGTAAGTCTGTGGCTTTGCTGAATCAAGCCCCCCTCCCCCATTAATATTTAGAAAACAGCCACTGTTTGGGCTAATAGCATTACTGGTGGTACCTATTATATAGAGGGATAGCTGAACAAAGTCTGTGTCTCAAAACCAGTGTTAAATCACTCTCAGGGTTGAGAAGAAAAAAGGGGAGTCTAAAAGGGGAGTAAAGACATATATCTAGGACCCTTGTCCTTCTGGATCCACGCTTCCTTCAGGGTCTTCATCGTTATAAATGTTCTCTGCCTGCCCAAAAACAAGAAAAATAATTTAGTAAACATAAAGACTTCATAAAGTGAAGGCTTCAACAACAGATTAGGCCAGGGAACAAGACAATAAATATAGCTTTTGGGCCACATAGTCTGTGTTAGAATACTCTGCCATTGTTGGATCACCTGAGGTCAGGAGTTTAAGACCAGCCTGGCCATCATGGTGAAACCCCATCTTTAAAAAAAAAAAAATTTATATATATATATATATATATATATATATATATATATATATAAGAGGCCAGGCACGGTGGCTCACGCCTATAATCCCAGCACTTATGGAGGCCGAGGTGGGTGGCAAGATGAAACCCTGTCTCTACTAAAAATATAAAAATTAGCTGGGCATGGTAGTGCGTGCCTGTAGTCCCAGCTACTCAGGCGGCTGAGGCAGGAGAATAGCCTGAACCCAGAAGGTGGAGGTTGCGGTAAGCCGAGATCGTGCCATTGCACTCCAGTCTGGGTAACAACAACGAAACTCCATCTCAAAAAAAGTTTTTATAGAGCTCAATCTCTAGCCCTGTGACCCCGAGGTTGATGAGTGGTGCCAACAAGTTTTAATTCTCAAATTGAGTGTTTGGCCTCTCTGATTAAACCCACTATGAGGCTATCTAAGGGCCCCACAAAAGTCACCCCACAGTAGAACAAACTCAGGTGTAGTCCAAAGTGGATCATTAGGAATGACAGACACTCCTAGCACTCTGCAAACTCAAGTGCTTCTGAGGAGCTCTGTGCCAAGAAGTGGGGCAAAGACGAAATATTTACTTAATCTACCACAATGCTAAAAACACCAAATAAAGTTAACAACCTGTAATGGAGGTGATGGCCTTGCAGGGATCTAGTTTAACTTTGAACTTAATTTTTTCTTTTTATGAGACAGGGTCTCCCTCTGTCACCCAGGCTGGAGTGCAGCGGTGCCATCTTAGCTCACTGCAATCTCTGCCTCCCGGGCTCTTGCCATGCTCCCAATGAGTTGGGACTACAGGTGTGTGTCACCACGCCCAGCTATTAAGTTTTTGTATTAATACTGAATAAATTTATTACAAAGTAAGGTGAATTTTCTGTTTTTTTTTGTTACACATTTAACATATCTTTTTTGCAAAACAAACAAAAAAACCACAGTACAGAAAGGTATAAAGAAACCAACAACATTTTAGCAAACAGCTTTTTTTTTTTTTTCTTAGAGAGAATTTCACTGTTGTTGCCCAGGCTCTGGAGTGTAAAGGCGAGATCTTGGCTCACCACAACCTCGGCCTCCCAGGTTTAAGCAACTCTCCTGCCTCAGCCTCCTGAGTAGCTGGCATTACAGGTGCCCGACACCACACCCATCTAATTTTGTATTTTTAGAGATGAGGTTTCTCCATGTCGGTCAAGCTGGTCTCGAACTCTTAACCTCACATGATTCGCCCACCTTGGCCTCCCAAAGTGTTGGGATTATAGACATGATGGAATTACAGGCATGAGCCTAGTTAGCAAACAGCTTTCTAAATATAGCCTAGATACACAAAATTTTTAAAATGAGGAATACCATCATGCTATTCTTCAGTCTGCTTTCCCCTATTAGCAGCATGACATGAATACCTTATAAGCCTATCCCTACTTCTTTCTTGCTCTTAGAGACAGGGTCTCACTTTGTTATCCAGGCTGGAGTGCAGTAGTGTGATCACAGCTAGCTGTAGCCTCAAACTCTTGGGCTCAGGGGATCCTCCTGTCTCAGCCTCCCAAACAGCAGGGACTAAATGCACATGCCATCATGACTCACAGCAGCCTTCACCTCCTGGCTCAAGGTATCCTCCTGCCTTGGCCTCCCAAGTAGCTGGGACCACAGGCACATGCCACCAAGACCGTCTAATTTTTCTATTTTTAAGTAGAGATTGGGTTTAACTATGTTGGTTAGGCTGGTCTTGAAACCCTGACCTTGTGATCTGCCTGCCTTGGCCTCCCAGAGTACTGGGATTACAGGCGTGAGCCACCATGCCCAGCTAATTTTTTGATTTTTTTTTTTTTTTTTTTTTAAAGAGACAGGGGTCTCACTTTGTTGCCCAGGCTCATCTAGAACTTTTGGCCTCAAGTGATCCTCCCACCTGAGCCTCCCAAAGTATTTGGATTACAGGTGTGAGGCACTGAGCACAGCCCATAATCATCTTCCTTTTTGATAAGCTGATAGTAATATTACAAAGTATAGATATTATGATGGTATTTGGAGGTAAAAGAAAAGTATGGATGTAGTACAATCTGTTAATCTGGCAGGCCATAGACATTTTATTTCTGTCTTCAATTAATAGTGCTATTCCATTTTATGAAGGTATTGATTAAAATATCCCCCTTCCTCATGCTGAGTCAAAAACTATTCTGGTACTAGATCTATAGTTTCTTCTGAATTACTTTCATTTACCAGACAACCCTCAAGTTACACAATTCCTAAAAAAAAAAAAAATTGTGGGCCAGGGTCACATCTGTAATCCCAGCACTCTGGGAGGTGGGCAAATTGCTTGAACTCACAAGTTCAAGACCAGCCTGGGAAACATGGCAAACCCCATCTCTACAAAATCTTAAAAAATTAACTAGGCCAGGTAGTACATATCTGTGGTCCCAGTTACTAGGGAGGCTGAGGTAGGAGGATGACTTTAGCTTGGTAACTGGAAACTGCAGTGAGCTGTAATCACACCACTGCACTTCAGCCTGGACAAGAGCAAGAATTTCTCTTCCACCCTGAAACTGTGGTACACTTCATATAACATAAAATTTAACAGCTTAGCTATTTTATGTGTACAGTTCAGTGGCATTAAGTACACTCATGTTGTATAACCATAACCACCATCTATCCCCAGAATGTAACTATTTTTTAATATTGAGATACCACAGTTATTTTTAATAAAGTGAAGTGCTTTGAAAATTTGAGAAGGGTGACTACCTTCTTTTAGATAGAGATAGGGGATATTTTTGAAATCTAGCTAGGTTTCATGGAGAAATGACACACCTCCTTTGGGTATGTAAATTTGTACTTGTAAGATGATGAGGAAAGATAAGAGAAACACTGCAGATAGATGGTATGAAATTTGGAAATGAACCAGAACTAAAGGTGAAAGGACATGAAAAATTCTTAAGTTTTCAAGTCTGGTTAGCTGGGAAAATATTGGAGCCATGTTAAAAAAAAAAAAAAAAAAGAAAGTCCTAGCATTTTGGGAGGCCAAGGCGGGCACATCACTTGAGGTCAGGAGTTCGAGACCAGCCTGAACAACATGGAGAATCCCTGTCTCTACCAAAAATACAAAATTAGCCAGGTGTGGTAGCAGGCGCCTGTAATCCCAGCTACACGGGAGGCTGAGACAAGAGAATCACCTGAACCAGGGAGGCAGAGGTTTTGGTAAGCACCACTGCACCCCAGCCTGGGAAACAAGAGCTAAACTCTGTCTCAAAATCAAAGCAAAACAAAACAAAAATAAAGCAAGGAGGAGGAAAGAGGAGAAAAGAGAAGTGGGAGAGAGAATCAGTTTTGTTTAGCTGAGTTTAAAATACCAGTGGGATAACCAAATACAAGTAGGCAGTCAAAAATGACAAAGTATAGACAAGCCTTAAAATCACACCTGAGGGCCTATTTCGGACACAACAAGGAAGCCAGACAGGAGAATCCTGGGCAGAAAAGCACCATCAGTCTTAACGCGGCTGTTCTGGCCCTGGGAACTAACAACTTGGACGTCCACTCAAGAGACCTAATCTGAAAGTTGGTAATTTCAAAGACGACAGGAGGATAAATTTACAATGATGGAAAGAAACCAGCGTAAAAAGGCTGAGAATACTCAAAATCAGAATGCCTCTCCCTCTAAAGATGATCACAGTTCCACATCAACAATGGAACAAGGCTTGATGGAGAATGAGCGCATCCCAATAACAGAATCACGCTTCAAAGAATGGATAATAAGAAACTTCTGTGAGTTAAAAGAACATGTTGTAGCCCAATGTAAAGAAACTAAGAACTTTGAAAAAAGGTTTGATGATATCCTATTGAGAATAGACAACTTAGAGAGGAACATAAATGAATTAATGGAACTGAAGAATACAATACAGGAACTCTGAGAAGTATGCACAGGTTTAAACACTCAAATTGTTCAAGCAGAAGAAAGGATATCAGAGGTCAAAGTCCAACTTAATGAAATAAAACAAGAAGACATGATTAGAGAAAAAAGGATAAAAAGGAATGAGCAAAGTCTGCAAGAAATGTGGGACTATGTGAAAAGACCAAATTTACATTTGATAGGTGTACCTGAATGCGATGGAGAGAATGAATCCAAGCTGGAAAATACCCTTCAGAATATTATTCACGAAAATTTTCCTAAACCAGCAAAGCAGGTCAATATTCAACCCTAGGTAATACAGAGACCACCACAAAGATATTCCTCAAGAGCAACCCCAAGGCACATAATCGTTAGATTCACCAAGGTGGAAACGAAGGAGAAAATACTAAGGGCAGCCAGAGAGAAAGTTCAGGTTACCCACAAAGGCAAGCCTATCAGACTTACAGCAGATCTCTCAGCAGACCAACTCTACAAGCCAGAAGAGAGTGGGGGCCAATATTCAATATCCTCAAAGAACAGAACCTTCAGCCCAGAATTTCATATCCAGCCGAACTAAGCTTCACAACTGAAGGAAAAATAAAATCTTTTACGAACAAGCAAGTACTCAGAGATTTTATTACCACCAGGCCTGCTTTACAAGAGCTTCTGAAAGAAGCATGACACACAGAAAGAAACAACCAGTATTAACCTTTCTAAAAATATACCAAAAAGTAAAGAGCACCAACATAAAGAAGAATTTACATCAACGAATGGAGAAAACAGCCAGTTAACATCAAATGGCAGTAACCCTAAATTTAAAACGACTAAATCCCCCAATCAAAAGGCACAGCCAAAACCTAACGGGATGTTACATCCAGACCTGTTTCACAGGCAAGGATACACAAAGACTCAAAACAAAGGGATGGAGAAAGATTTACCAACCAAATGGAGAGCAAAAATAAATTAATTAATAAATAAAAAGCAGGAGTTGCACAGATAAAATAGATTTTAAAACAACAAAGATATAGTGGTAAAAGGATCAATGCAACAACAAGAGCTAACAATCCTAACACCCAGATACATAGAGACTTAGATTCAATGAGACAGAAAATTAGTAAGGATATCAAGGACTTGAACTCAGATCCGGAACAAGTAAACTTAATAAATATTTATAGAGCTCTCCACTTCAAATACACAAAATATACATTCTTGTCAAAACCACATCACACCTACTCATAGGTTTAAATGAAACACTGATTGGCCATTATTAATACCCATTTTTTTTTTCAGAATAAAGCAATATTTCCATCCACCCTCCCTCTTTCTCTTCCTCTTTCTCCCTCTCGTTTACTCATTTTTTTCTTTCCTTCTCTCAATAAAAAATAAATTAATTAATTAAAAAATAAATCAACTTGTAAACCTCTAGATCCAGGTCGGCAATGTCTCTCATTGCCTGATTTCCTTCCCTCCCTTCCTGCCTTCCCCTACCCCCAAAAAAATCACACCTGGGAGTAAAATGAACACAGATGGTAGCTGTAATCATAAAACATATAAATGTAAATTGATTCAATGGCTTTCTCATCTCACCTCCCCCAAATAAATGATCCTTACCATTTGCCACACTTGCATGATATTATCTTCTGATACAGAACAAATCACCCAAGGCTCATTGGGATTCCAGGAGAAATCAGATATCTTGGCAGTGTGACCACCATGAATAAACTGTAAGGAAGAAAATAAAGATGTTAAATGCAGAGAGAGGACATTAAATTATAGACTTATTTCAGTACTGTTCGGTGCCTGTAACATACCAATAACTCTGGTGGCCCGTCTTCTGCATCTTCTGGGGATTGTTCTTCTCCAATTTTACTAGCACAAAAGCATAATTTAAAATTACCTTTGCAAAGTGTCAATAAAGGAAATAATTATATATACAGAGTAATGAATACATGAATTACCTTAAATCCCAGACATTCAGTCTGCGATCAGTACCACTGGAAGCCAAAATAGTCTCATTGTGAGGCGACCACTGAACCTACGCACAGGAATGAAAGAAACAGCAAAGCCATGAAAACAAAGGGGAAAAAAAAAAAAAAATCACAAAATATTTAACGATTTAAAAATGAAATAAAAACGAAGAGGAAGTCAAAGTATTATAGACACTACAGTTAAAATTAAAAGCCAAAGAATTTATTTTACGGGTGGGCACAGTGGCTCATGCCTGTAATCCTCGCACTTTGGGAGGCTGAGGTAGGTGAATCACCTAAGGTCAGGCGTCCAGGACCAGCCTGACCAACATGGTGAAACTCTGTCTCTACCAAAAATAAAAAAATTGGCTGGTTGTGGTGGCATGCACCAGTAATCCCAGTTACTCAGGAGGCTGAGGCAGGAGGACTGCTTCAACCTGACATCACACCACTGTACTCCACTGTACTCCAGCCTGAGCAGCAAGAGCAAACTCCATCTTAAAAAAAAAAAAAAAGAAAGAAAGAAAGGCAGGGGCAAGGGCGTGGGGACGACGACGTGGGTGGGAGGAGGGCCTCTTGGACATCAAAGACTACAATGTAATCTCTCACAATAACCTAGCAACAAGCTTTGAAGGTAGTGTAACAATTATTTTTTTACATTTTTGCAATCAGACCTTGGTGATGACCTTCAGCAGTAGGATAAACAACTCCCACATGCTTAGTGTTCCAATAATGTGGCATGCAATGAAGGATGAAGAATATATTGGAACAAGGGAAGAGACCACTAAGTGCCAGAAGCAAGGCTGAAAAAAATAATCAGGCACTAGTTTTTCTCTTTTTAAATTTTTATTAAAAAATATAGAGACAGGGGCCAGGCATGGTGGCTCACACCTGTAATCCCAGCACTTTGGGAGGCTGAGGCGGGTGGATCACAAGGTCAAGAGATCGAGACCAACCTGGCCAACATGGTGAAACCCCCCCATCTCTACTTAAATACAAAAATTAGTTGGGCATAGTGGCGTGCACCTATTAGTTGGGCATGGAGGCTAAGGCAGGAAAATTGCTTGAACCCAGGAGGCAAAGGCTGCAGTGAGCGGAGATCTAACCACTGCATTCCAACTTGGTGCCTGGCAAAAGAGTGAGACTCCATCTCAAAAAATAAATAAATAAATAACACACATATATATATATATATAGAGAGAGAGAGAGAGAGAGAGAGAGAGAGAGAGAGACAGACAGAGACAGAGACAGACAGACAGACAGACAGACAGACAGACAGACAGACAGGGTTTTGCCATGTTGGCCAGGCTGGTCTCAAACTCCTGGCCTCAAGTGATCTGCCCATCTCAGCCTCCTAAAGTGCTGGGATTATAGGCCTGAGCCACCAAACCTGGCCTAGTTTTCTTAGTACCTGTAGAATGTATGTGGTCAATAACCAGTATGAAAAAGTATAGAAATAACAAAGAAAAAACTTTCCCACAGAAAGTAGCATAGGCATACAGATTTCTATTTTTACCAACAGCATGTAGCACATGTGTGCCCATTACACATTCAGGTTTTTTTTTTTTAATTTTAAGACAGGGTTTCACCATGTTGGTCAGGCTGGTCTTGAACTCCCAACCTCAGGTGATCCGCCCACCTTGGCCTCCAAAGTGCTTGGATTAGGGGCATGAGCCACCGCGCCCAATTTAGGTTCTTAAAACAAAAAAAATTAGCAGCATTAGTTTCCTTTACCTGGAATATTTCATCCTTATGTGATTCAAAGGAATGCAACTTAAGTTTCAAATTTCTCAGATCCCACAAAGCAACGGTCTACAAAAAGAAAAGAGTAATCAATTTTTTAAAATAAGAAAATACTTTAAGTAAAATATCTCTGCAATTCAAAAGAAGCTGGAGAAATTATGTTTTCTTTTAAAATAAACCAAACTGACCTTGTCAGCTGATCCTGTGGCAAGAATGAACTCACTATAAGGATTGAAAGAGAGGCAGTTCACTTCAGCAGTGTGTGCGTCAACTGAGTGGCTTGGTTTGGAAGTATTGTTTGAACGAGTATCCCAACTTCAGTGGAAAGGAAAAAAGGAAAAAAATCTTGAAATGGTGACTAAACTTAAAACTTAGACGATATATTTAGAAAAAAACCCTGAATGGATTCTACTCACATCATAAGTTTCTGATCATCAGCCACTGACCCAAACAGAGACTCATGGAGCAGATGCCAGGAAACATCTTCAACAACTGCTGTATGCCCTGTAAAGATGGTCTTCGCATCCACCACTTTTCCCTCCTTTGGAACGGCACTGATGTCCCACAGGCAGATGGTCTTAAATGTAAAATTAACCATTATATAAAAGGAAGATTCTCACCTCCCCACACACCCCAAAAAAGAAACCAACTGGTAACTAGCCCAGATTTGCTTCAAAATGGAAGGATACGCACATGGTCATCTGAAGCACTAAGCAAGTGCCCACTGAGATTTGGGTTCCAAGAAAGCCCATAGCCTTCCTTCTGATGTCCACGGAGACGCAAATCTGGGTTGCATTCTCCAGAAGGATCTGTAAAGTGACAGACACATCAAGACTACCCAGTCCAGTGGCTCTCTGGGCCTACTGAGCATAATGGAATTTTGATCAAGATGTCTAAAGCTCTTAATGTTTATAAATGATACAGGAACTGTTATACCAAATAGATAATGCTTAAGTAGCACTTGTATTTTGTTCTACGTAAAAAAAAACATTATTTTGGCCGGGCGCGGTGGCTCAAGCCTGTAATCCCAGCACTTTGGGAGGCCGAGGCGGGTGGATCACGAGGTCAACAGATTGAGACCATCTTGGTCAACATGGTGAAACCGTCTCTACTAAAATTACAAAAAATTAGCTGGGCACGGTGGTGCGTGCCTGTAATCCCAGCTGCTTGGGAGGCTGAGGCAAGAGAATTGCCTGAACCCAGGAGGCAGAGATTGCGGTGAGCTGAGATCGCGCCATTGCACTCCAGCCTGGGTAACAAGAGGGAAACTCCATCTCAAAAAAAAAAAAAAACATTATTTTTCATGCAGGCAAAATGAAGAAAAGTATCCACCTAGCAAAACAAATCACAAGATGTTAAATTATACAGAGTAACATGCAATTAAACTCAGAGTGAGTAGAACTAAGAATTCCCATAGTCTCATTTGTATTTGAATAGAAATGGGCACGTACCTGGTTTAGAAGGATGTTTTGTATAGTCAAAGACAAGAACATCACTGGAAGGAGTCTTTGTTGCAATGATACAAGGGTTCTGGGGCATATAACGAGCCCTATTTACTTCTCCTTCATGGTTGATCTTGATTTCTATTTCAATTTTTCCACTAACTGAACCAAAACCTCCAAATTCTGTAAATAAGTCAATTGCAAATGAGGACAGAGTTACTCTATGTTACTCAGAGCATAAGAATATAGGAAAGGATTTTTTTTTCCTTAGCAGATGTGCCAGATGTAATCCAGACATCTGCTAGCACTAAAGTCCTTTCCTACCCCCGTGTCTCCAGGTAGTTAAATACCTAATAAGAAAGATAGCCCTCCATATCAGTGAGTTCTGCATCCATGAATTCAACTAACCATAAATTGAAAACATTTAGAAAAATGCTGCACATGTATTGAACATGTACAGACTTTTTCCCTCATCATTATTCCCTGAACAATAGTCTATTTATAAAACATTTACATTGTATTAGGTATTGTACATAATCTAGATGGATGTTTAAAGTATGAGAAGATCTGCATAGGTTATGTGAAAACATTAAGCCATGCTGTATCAGAGATTTCAGCATCTCTGAATTTTGGTATCCAAAGAGGACCTGGAACGAATTGCCCACAGATACTGAGGGATGGCTGTATTATATTACCGTTTGAAATTAAGGAAAACTAGAAATCTACTTCAAAAGCAGATCTTAATAAAGTTTTCAAATTTTTAAGTACAAATAAGTATGCTGAATAAAACCAATGGCACTATGATAATGAATATCAAGTACACAGTGTGCTAGACACCCAAGTGTCCTTCTTGCATCGCTTGTTTGAAGCTCTAGTTTGAAATGAATGTTCTGAAATATCATCATGCCGTTTATATTCTCCCCAGTGTTTCAATGAGGAAAAACAGAGCCACAGCAGCCAGTTCCATTTTGCTACCCCCACTTACATGTGCCAACCAAAGTCCCTTGTTGAAATAAACCAGTTAAGCAACAACTAGATGAAAACATTTTTTATTCACACTTGACTACTACTATGTCCACTTGAGAGTTCTACAAAGTACCATTTGTATGACAATATAATTTGTGACTATGTAAATCTTGGCAAAGCAATATATAAACCAAGATAGTTAATGATCAAAGAATAACAGAAGGCAGCATGATACAACTGCAAGTTCCTAAGTAAGAGTCAGATCCAGGCCTAAGTGGCTCTGCTACTTACTTAGTTTGATGATTCAGGGAAAGCCTTCAGTTTCTCTGAGCCTCAAATACCTTATCCATTAATAAATCATAAATAAAAATACTGTCAATCGCATTGCTGAAAGTGTTCTTTTTCACTGCAACCTCCGCCTCCTGGGTTCAAATAATTCTCCTGCCTCAGCGCCCCCACCCAGTAGCTGGAACAGAGTTATTATTAGTAGAGACAGGTTTCATCATGTTGGCCAGGCTGGTCTTGAACTTCTAACCTCATATAATGCACCCACTTCAGCCTCCCAAAATGCTGGGATTATAAGAGAGAGCCACTGTGCCCAGCCTAGTGTTATTCTTTGAAGGACAAACTTCTTTTCAGAAAGCAAGGATATACATGGGTGATATGGCTGTCATATTAGATAACTTCCTTTTTTTTCCATATTAGATAACTTTCAACTTCAAAATAACTTTTGAAAAGCAAATGTTTCACACAGGCTAAAAAACCTAAAAATAAAAATTCAAGATAGACTGTAAAGGAGAAAAAAATCCCACATTAAACTAATTTTTCCATGACTACAGCCCACAAGCATCTACAATCTATGAAAAAACAAGGCATATATGGTATGTATCTCAAGAAACTTCAGTCTAAGTACAGGCATAGCTCGTTTTATTGTGCGTCACAGACATATTGTTTTCCCCAATTGAAGGCCATAGCAACCCTGTGTTGATTAAATTAGTGCCATTTTCCCAACATGTGTTCAGTTGGTGCCTGTGTCAGCATTTTTTTTTTTTAAGCAATGAAGTACTTTCAAATTAAATATATACATTGTTTTTAAGACATAATGCTATTGCATACTTAGAAGACTGCAGTATGGTGTAGTAAGGTGTAGTACAATGTAAGGTGGGTGATCACCTGAGGCCAGGAGTTCAAGACCAGGCTGGCCAACATGGTGAAACCCCATCTCTACCAAAATACAAAAATTAGCTGGGCATGGTAGTATACACCTGTAGTCCCAGCTACTCAGGAGGCTGAGGCAGGAGAATCACCTTGAACTTGGGAGGCAAAGGTTGCAGTGAGAGATCGCACTATTGCACTCTAGACTGGGCGACAAATCAAGACTCCATTTCGAAAAAATAAAATAAAAACCAGAAGAAGGGCACCAATAACAAAGAAGCAGCTACAGGGGGCACAGAGCCCACAGAACAAGGGGTAACCACTACATAATGTCGGTTATTTCAGTATTGGGCATATATTAAATGTAGGCCTTCTTAACTATAAAAAAAACCACAGTAATAAGAAGTCAGTGTATTCAAAGTTGAAAACTGGGCTGGCCCAATGTTACTGGGTTATCAGAACTTATCATTAGTGTCACTAAAGTTGCATATACCCCTCACTGTTAAATCTGACAGGGTTTTAAAAAAATGAAAAATTCCATTTAAAAAACATTTTGGGGGCTAAGTGTGGTGACATATGCCTGTAGTCCTAGCTGCTTAGGAGGCTGAGACTACAGTAAGCTGTGATTATACCACTGCATTCCAGCCTAGGCAAGAGAGTGAGACCCTGTCTGAAAAAAATACTTATATAATAAGATAAATGAGGCCGGGAACGGTGGCTCATGCCTATAATCCTAGCACTTTGGGAGGCCGAGGCGGGTGGATCACAAGGTCAAGAGATCGAGACCATCCTGGTCAACATAGTGAAACCCTGTCTCTACTAAAAATACAAAAATTAGCTGGGCATGGTGGCATGTGCCTGTAGTCCCAGCTACTAGGGAGGCTGAGGCAGGAGAATTGCTTGAACCCAGGAGGTGGAGGTTGCAGTGAGCCGAGATCGCGCCATTGCACTCCAGCCTGGGTAACATCGAAACTCCGTCTCAAAAAAAAAAAGATAAATGAATAAATAAGTGTTGAAGCTGATATATGAAAAGGGCAATCTGAAGTAGAAAGGTTGAGCTATCAACTTGCTTTCCTATTTTGTGGGCTTCTCTCCACATAAATATTATTGTATAACATGATATAGTAAAGGTGCACAAATACATATGTATGCACCAGGTCAAAATATAAAACATTCCCATCACCCCAGAAGGCACAAGCTGTATCCTTCCCAGTCAATACTATGTCCTCAACAAGGTAACCACCATTGTGATTTTTTTTTTACCACTGAGCCACTTTTTGAGCCCATAATCCTTACAAATAAGTTTTACCAGATTGAGTAAATCACAGAAATTATTTAATCATGATTAAATTAATAATTCATCATATATGATTCAGACTAAAAACTAGAGATACCACTTTTTACTTATTTTTTTTTAGATGAAGTCTCGCTCTTGTCACCCAGGCTGGAGTGCAATGGCTTGATCTTAGCTCACAGCAATCTCTGCCTCCTGGGTTCAAGCAATTCTCCTGCCTCAGCCTCCCGCGTAGCTGGGATTACAGGTAAGTGCAACCATGTCCAGCTAATTTTTTGTATTTTTAGTAGAGGTAGGGTTTCACTGTGTTGGCCAGGCTGGTCGCCAACTCCTGATCTTCTGATCCACCCACCTCAGCCTACCAAAGGTGCTGGGATTACAGGCGTGAGCCACTGCCCAGGCCCCTTTTCAAAAAAGCAAATTACGCTAGGCAGGGTGGCTCACACCTGGAATCTCAGCACTTTGGGAGGCAGAGGCAGGCGTATCACCTGAAGTCAGGAGTTTGAGACCAGCCTCATCAACATGGTGAAACCCCAACTCTGCTAATTAGCCAGGCGTGGCAGGGCATGCCAGTAATCCCAGCTACTGAGGCTGAGGCAGAAAAACTGCTTGAATCCAGGAGGTGGAAGTTGCAGTAAGCCAAAGTTGTGCCACTGCACTCCAGCCTGTGCAACAAGAGCAACTCTGTCTAAATATAAAAAGATTGAACAGATACTTCTCAAAAAAAGACATATAAGTAGACAACGAAGGTGGAAAAAAAATATCAACATCACCAATAATCAGAGAAATGCAAATCAAAAGATGCCTCTCACACCAGTCAGAATGGCTACTATTAAAATATCAAAAAATAACATGGTGAGGCTGCAGAGAAAAAGTAAATGCTACACACTGTTTGGAAAACTCTGCCCCTACCGCAAAATCTCTCTCTCTTTCCCTCCCCCACAAAGAGGCTCCCTTATCTCTCACTTTACATACCGGCCCTAGCCCTCCCGCCGCCCAGCTTCCCGCCCAGCAGTTCAAACTGACCAACAGTTGCCCACCACCTCGGCTTTTGGCTTCCCCACCCCCCAGCCCTTCAGCCCCCTATAAAACAACCCTGCCCCTCTGAGCGGCGCGGCCATTTTTCCTTTTCGTCCCGGCTGGTCCGCCCGGAGGCTCTTTCCTCTCAATAAAGCCTGAACTTAAGGAATTTCCTCTAGCCTGCGGTCCGGTTTTTTCCGAACGAGCTCAGTCTTCCCGCAGAGGGTAGGTCGGACACACACTGTTGGTGGACATGCAAATTAGTTCAGCCACTGTGAGAAGCACTGTGTGGAGATTCCTCAAACAACTAAAAATAGGGCTGGGCGAAGTGGCTCATGTCTGTAATTCCAGCACTTTGGGAGGCTGAGGCAGGTGGATCACCTGAGGTCGGGAGTTCCAGACCAGCCTGTCCAACATGGAGAAACTCTGTCTGTACTAAAAATGCAGAAAATGGCCGGGTGCGGTGGCTCAAAACTGTAATCCCAGGATTTTGGGAGGCCAAGGCGGGTGGATCACGAGGTCAAGAGATCGAGACCATCCTGGTCAACATGGTGAAACCCCATCTCTACTAAAAATACAAAAATTAGCTGGGCATGGTGGCATGTGCCTGTAATCCCAGCTACTCAGGAGGCTGAGGCAGGAGAATTGTCTGAACCCAGGAGGCGGAGGTTGCGGTGAGCCAAGATCGTGCCATTGCACTCCAGCCTGGGTCACAAGAGCGAAACTCAGTCTCAAAAAAGAAATAAATAAATAAATAAAATAAAAACGCAGAAAAATCAGCCGGGTGTTGTGGTAGGGATCAGTAATCCCAGCTATTCAGGAGGCTGAGGCAAGACAATTGCTTAAACCAGGGAGTCAGACGTTGCAGTGAGCAGAGATTGCTCCACTGCACTCCAGCCTGGACGACAGAGCAGGACTCCGTCTCATTAAAAAAAAAAAAAAAAAAAAAAAATTTAATTGGTCAGGCACAGTGGCTCCCATCTGTAATCCCAGCACTTTGGGAGGCCTAGGTGAGCAGGTTCTAAGGTCAGGAATGCAAGATCAGCCTTACTGACATGGTGAAACCCTGCCTCTACTAAAAATACAAAAAATTAGCCACGGGTGGTGGTGCCCACCTGTAATTCCAGATACGTGGGAGGCTGAGGGAAGAGAATGGCTTAAACCCTGGAGGTGGAGGTTGCAGTGAGCCAAGATCGCACCACTGTACAACAGCCTGGGCGACAGAGCCAGACTCCATCTCAAAAAAAAAAAAAAGCTGGGTGTGGTGGCTCATGCCTGTAATCCCAGCACTTTGGGAGGCCAAGGTAGGCGGATCACCCGAGGTCAGGAGTTTGAGACCAGCCTGGCCAAAATGGTGACACCCTGTTTCAAAAAATTAGCCAGGTATGGTGATACATGTCTGTAGCCCCCAGCTACCTGGGAGGAATAGATGGGAGGATCATTAGAGCCCGTAAATTGGAGTAGAGGCTACAGTCAACTATGAGTAACAGGACTAAAGATTGTAAGTTAAACTAGAAAATGATCTGCCCCTATTTATTGGGTGGAGGGGGTGTAATATGAAGAGAGAACAAAAGTATGGGCAAAAAAACATAAATAAGCAGCACAAGGGAGATATAAAGTAAGCTCAGGGACGGGCGCGGTGGCTCACAGCTGTAATCCCAGCACTTTAGGAGGCCGAGGCCGGTGGATCACAAGGTCAAGAGATCGAGACCATCCTGGTCAACATGGTGAAACTCTGTCTCTACTAAAAATACAAAAAATTAGCTGAGCATGGTGGCGCATGCCTGTAATCCTGGCTACTCCGGAGGCTGAGGCAGGAGAATTGTCTGAACCCAGGAGGCAGAGGTTGCGGTGAGCTGAGATCGCGCCATTGCACTCCAGCCTGGGTAACAAGAGCGAAACTCCGTCTCAAAAAAAAATTAAAAAATAAAGTAAGCTCAACATCACAAATAACTTACAAAGCAACGTAAACTGAGAATGAACCCTATTAAGTCCAACGTTGGCAAGGGCATGGAGAAACAGACATAAATACATATGCTGTTGTGGGAATGTGAATCTTTTTTTTTGGAGTACAACTTAGTAGTATCAATTATATTCAGAAATGGTCCTGCCCTTTGATCCAACATTCTACTTATAAAGCATTTCTATAGCAAAACTATGCTTTTGAAGTAAAAAAATTAGAAACCAGGACTGGTCACGGTGGCTCACGCCTGTAATCCCAGCACTTTGGGAGGCCGAGGCGAGTGGATCATGAGGTCAAGAGATTGAGACCATCCTGGTCAACACAGGTGAAACCCCGTCTCTACTAAAAATACAAAAAAAAATTAGCGGGGCATGGTGGCCCGTGCCTATAATCCCAGCTACTCAGGAGGCTGAGGCAGGAGAATTGCCTGAACCCAGGAGGCAGAGGCTGCGGTGAGCCGAGATCGCGCCATTGCACTCCAGCCTGAGTAACAAGATCGAAACTCTGTCTCAAAAAAAAAAAATTAGAAACCATCTAAATGTCAATTAAAAAGGAATGATTAATTATGGTCTACTATATAACCATCAGAATATATTACAATACATCCATTTAAGTGATCTCCAGGGGAAAGGTTTTTTTTTTTTTTGCCCAGGCTAAAGTGCAATGGTGGGATCTTGGTTCACTGCAACCTCTGCCTTCTGGGTTCAAGTGATTCTCCCACCTCAGCCTCCTGAGTAGCTGGGATTACAGGTGCGTGCCACCATGCCTAGCTAATTTTTAGTAGAGACAGGGTTTCACCATGGTGACCAGGCTAGTCTCCGACTCCTGACCTCAAGTGATCTACCCACCTTGGCCTCCCAAAATGCTGGAATTACAAGCCTGTAGCATCACACCTGGCTGGGCAAATGTTTATAAGAGAGAAGGGGTGTGTTTTTTTACTCTGTGTGTGTGTACACACATAAAATATGTTTATACACACATATATACTTTTACAATTTATCACACTATCAATCGGAGTATTTGTGCCTAATTAACACCAAGAACAAAAAAATTTGAAGACAATTTATCCTCATTTAACAGAACTGAAACTGGGCTCAGGGAGGCTAAATGATTCACCCAAAACCACAAAGCTAATAATGGTACAACTCTGGGCTGGGCACAGTGGCTCATGCCTGTAATTTCAGCACTTTGGGAGGCCAAGGTGGGTGAATCATTTCAGGTCAGGAATTCCAAGACCAGCCTAACATGATAAAACCCCACCTCTACTAAAAATACAAAAAATTAGACGGACATAGGGGTGCATGCCTGTAGTTCCCAGCTGCTATGGAAGCTGACGCAGGACAATCTCCTGAACCTAGGAGGCGGAGGTTGCAGTCAGCCGAGATCGCTCCACTGCACTCTCGCCTGGATGACAGAGCCAGATTCCATCTCAAAAAACAAAAAAACCCAAAAAACTAGTGGTACGACAGGTTCTAAAGAAGTTCAGTGTTCTCTTTCCCAGCCCACATCACAGATCGCTATATAGAGAATAACTTTCCAGAAATCACTCGGGTCACATTTGGGTCAGTGACACAAAAATCATGTTTGCTGACCTTTGTAAGAACTTATTTGGCATTCTGCATCACACTAAGCTAAATGTGGAATGACCAAAGACTAAACTGCACAATTACAATCCTGGCAAATAACTATAAACCAAAAGAATTTTGATTTAAAAATGAATTCTGCTAATCAGGAGAACCCCAATAATGGGAGCCCATCTTCTATTTTTTGACAATACTTTGGTTTAAGGATAAAGGAAACTCACCAACTTCTACCTCTTTTGAAAGAAAAAAAAATATATATATATATGTTGGGCTGGGCGTGGTGGCTCAAGCCTGTAATCCTAGCACTTTGGGAGTCCAAGGTAGGCAAATCATGAGGTCAGGAGTTTGAGACCAGCCTGACCAACATGGTGAAACCTCGTCTCTCCTAAAAATACAAATATTGGCCGGGCATGGTGGCGCATGCCTGTAATTGGCGTCTGGGATTACAGATGTCAGCCACTATGCCCAGCCTGTAGGTTAAATTTTTATACACATAGGACGTGCCATGGTTAAGTCATTTCTACCACTTTAAACCTAGAAAGGGTAATTTATGTTAATGTTTCCAAACGTTTTCTTTTTTTATTAATGCTCCTTTAAGAAGGGTTTTAAGAACTAGCCCTGGCCCATGAAATACCATGGATATCCTAGGTACTCTGTGCATATCTGTGCTTTACACAATCAACCAGTAAGATTTACATGTACTCTCACACATACACAAACCAATTTTCACCTCGTTAGGGGTAGTATCTCCCATGTTAAGAATGTACAGCAGGCTAGGCGCAGTGGCTCACATCTATAATCCCAGCACTTTGGGAGGCCGAGGTCAAGAGATTGAGACCATCCTGGTCAACATAGTGAAACCCCGTCTCTACTAAAAATACAAAAATTAGCTGGGCATGGTGGTGTGCGCCTGTAGTCCCAGCTACTCGGGAGGCTGAGGCAGGAGAACTGCTTGAACCCAGGAGGCGGAGGTTGCGGTGAGCCGAGATCGTGCCATTGCACTCCAGCCTGGGTAACAAGAGCGGAACTCTGTCTCAAAAACAAAAAAAAAAAACCGTACAGCAATATGGCTAGGTGTGGTGACTCACATCTGTAATATCAGCACTTTGGGAGGCTGAGGAGAGTGGATCACCTGAGGTCAGGAATTCCGAAACCAACCTTCTCCAACTTGGTGAAACCCCATCTCTACTAAAAATACAAAAATACACCACAAGCATGGTGGCGGGCCTCTGTAGTCCCAGCTACTCAGGAGGCTGAGGCAGAAGAATTGCTTAAACCTGGGAGGCAGAGGTTGCAGTGAGCTGAGATCACACCACTGCACTCCAACCCGGGAAACAGAGCAAGACTCTAAAAAATAAAATAAAATAAAGATGGTGCAGTGGCTCACCCAAGTTTGAGACTAGCCTGACCAACATGCTGAAACCCCATCTGTACTAAAAATAACAAAAATGAGCCAGGCGTGTTCGTGGGCACTTATAATCCCAGCTACTTGGGACACTGAACTAAAAGAATTGCTTGAACCTAGGAGATGGCGGTTGCAGTGAGCCGAGATCGTGCCATTGCATACAAGTCAGGATGACAGAGCGAGGCTCCATCTCAGGAACAAAAAACAGACAAACAAAAAACACTACCAATTAATGTACAGCAATAATATATATTTTTGCTTCTTTCAATTATAGAAATTTCCTCCGCCAGCATCAGATGAGAAAAGTTCATTGCAAAGGTATAGAACCAAGGATGTGTTAAGTATTTCTTCTGACATCTACAACTCTACCACTGCAAACTCGGGCTTTCCCCCAAGCTTAAATATTATTTCTAAAGTTGGAGATTACTTTATCAAACTAAATATATAACTTTTACAATTCAAAGACATGAAAGATATGACCCATACATGTTTACTTCCTTCACCTTTAAGATTCCTACCTCCTTTCTCACTGTCGTAGTGTGATGCATCAAACTGAGCATCATCATTAGGGAGTTGCACACTGGCTATCACAAGATGGTTTTGTTCATCCGATGTGTGTGTTCCCAGCACAAGTCGATGAATGCTGAAATCTTTCCCTTCTGGTCTGTAACAGCAATATACAGTCATTATTCAAATTAGTAACATCAAGAAAACACAAAGTCAACAATATACATGTTATGTAAAAGGGACTATTACAACCAGGACTTTTCGCCCGGGGCTGGAATGGAGTGGTGCAATCTTGGCTCACTGCAACCTCCAGCTCTTGGGTTCAAGCTGTTCTCAGCCTCAGCCTCCCAAGTAACTGGGACTACAGGCACCTGCCACACTTGGCCTCAAGTGATCCACTGACCTCAGCCTCCCAAGGTGCAGGGTTTACAGGCAAGAGCCACCATGCCTGGCCTTATTTTCTACTTAATTATTCTGGAGAAAAAGTAAAACGTTTAATGGAATAAAATATGAATTAACTACTCACTCACTACAATAGGTTAGAGGTTAAGAAAACCATTGTTGGGTATGCTAATGATTTTGTTTACTAAAACTTTCATTAAAAAGGAAAAAAGGGGAAAGGGTGTAAAGAAAATCCAAAGAAAAAAATGAAAAAAGGAAAAAGAGAAAATTAGATTAAGCAAACCAATTTTTCAGGTATTTACTAAATACCTAATCAACAGACACATTGCTCCAAATGCTATGGAAGTACAAAGATGATTAAGACATGAGTTTTGTCCTTTAAAAATCCTCAGCTGGCTAATCCCAGCTACTCAGGAGGCCAAGGCATAAGAATGGCTTGAACCCAGAAGGCAGAGGTTGCAGTGAGCGGACATCGTGCCACTGTACTACAGGCTGGGTGACAGAGAAAGAAAAGAGAGAAAGAGAAAATTAAAAAATTTGCCTAAGATCACACAGCTACTAAGTAACAGAAGCATACTGAAGTCCCAATCTGACTTTTGATATGGGAAAGCACACCGGGAGAGAAAGCCGATTAAAACTTACTTTTTAGTGTCCTGAATGCAATCTTAAGACATTCTGTACTCCATACTGGGCCAAGGGCATCCACACCATCTGGGAACTTATTAGAAATGCTAATTCTCCCATCTACTCCAGACCCATTGAATCAGAAACTCTAGAAGGCGGAGCACAACTATGTTTCACAATACTGCCAACTGATTATGATGCATATAAAATTTTGAGAACCCCTGGTAGAGATGGCAAAGACGCTACACAAGCAGAATTCATTGAGCTTTATAAATTGACTGCCTGTAAAATGGAGAAAGAGAAAATGGAAAACAAATGCCAATTAGGATAAAAAGAAATAGGAACAATATGAAGAGAAAGTTGGGGTAAGCTCTTCATGGAAGGAATTATTTCATTTACAATATGTCTAATTGGGGAAGCCAGTAAGATACATCAGGGAAGACAATAGCAAGCAGAAGAAAAATCAGGAAAAGCTCTGGAGAAGTTAGGTCTAAAGATACCAACAGGAATTCTGCACAGATGTGACAAGCAAAGCTTTGAGAACATCTACCATACACTGAAAAAACAGAAGTGATTGTTTCCTATGATCCGTGAAATAAATTTAAAGAGAAATGAAAAAAAAAAAAAGAGAAATGAAAAGAGGGATATGAACAGCAAATTGGAATTACCTGCATATAGAAGGCTAGAAAAAGAACAGGAAGAATGAAGGAGAGGACAACGCTACAGAACTACAATTGTAGTTTTTCTTTTTTTTTTTTTTTAAGGGGGAAATGGATATGAATAAACACCAGAAAAAGAACACACAAAGTAAACACTGCATCAGAGCTGCTTGCTTGTAATTTGTAACCCTCATCTTAAAACACAAAAATAGGGCCAGGCACTGTGGCTCATACTTGTAATCCCAGCACTTGGGGAGGTCAAAGTGGAAGGATCATTAAAGCCCAGAAGTTAAAGAACTGTCTGGGCAACACAGCAAACATTTTTTTCAAAATTTAGCCAGGCATGGTAGTGTGTGCCTGTAGTCCCAACTATTCCAGAGGCTAAGGCAGGGGGATCCCTTGGCCTAGGAGGTCAAGGCTGCAGGGAACTCTAATTGTGTCACTGCAACCCAGTCTGGACCACAGAACAAGGTCCTGTCTTTTTTTTTTTTTTTTTTTTTGAGACGGAGTTTCGCTCTTGTTACCCAGGCTGGAGTGCAATGGCGCGATCTTGGCTCACCGCAACCTCTGCCTCCTGGGTTCAGGCAATTCTCCTGCCTCAGCCTCCTGAATAGCTGGGCAGCTACTTGGGCAGGTTAATTGCTTGAACCCAGGAGGCAGAGGTTACAGTGAGCTGAGATCATGTCCCTACACTCCAGCCTGGGAACAAGAGCCTCCATCTCAAAGAAACAATTCTCATTATCTGGATTTGCTAAAGCAAAAAACTAAGATGATAGTACAGATTTCAGCCTTGGGGAATTAAGTATTTAATTCTTGCTTTCTAAACCTAGCTAGTCTTTCTATTTTTTTTATTTTTATTTTTTGTTGCTTTCATAGGCTAGAAGCTAGTCATTCTATTATATTACCTGGAAAGCTTCTGAAAAATAGGAGTTAAAGGGTGTTTAGTAGGTACGGGGTAGCCAATATTTGTGATCCACTAGTCCAAGAAGCACAATTTAGCACAAGACCATAGTAAATCTGGAATCACCATTCAAGTACATTTCTCATCTAGTACTCTGTCACAAGTTCTTTTTCTTTGAGACAGGGCGGCACTCTGTAGCCCAAGCTGGAGTGCAGCAGCAGGATCACAGCTCACTGCAGCCTTGATCTCCCAAGGCTCAGGTGATCCTCCTGCCTCAGACCCTGCTGAGGAGCTGGGAATACAGGTGTGCACCACCATGCCCTGATAATAGTTAATAGGGGGTTTTTACCATGCTCCCCAAGCTAGTTTTGAACTACTGGCTTGAAGTGATTCATCTGTCTCAGCTTCCCAAAGTGCTGGGATTACAGGTATAAGCCACTATGCCCGGCACATAAATTCTTAAATGGTTTGAATTACCACTGAAAACACATGACAGGAATGACTCCAATTATCCTGAATCTCCCAAGCAATTTTTTTTTTGATACGGAGTTTCCCTCTTCTTTTGATAAGAAGGTTCTTCCCAGCTCACCAGAACCTCCATCTCCTGGGTTCAAGTGATTCTCCTACCTCAGCCTCCCCAGAAGCTGGGGTTACATGCATGAACCACCATGCCTGGTTAATTTTTTGTGTGTGCTTTTAGTAGAAACAGGGTTTCACCATGTTGGCCAGGCTGGTCTCAAACTCCTGACCTTGTGATCCACCTCCCCTACAAAAGTGCTGGGATTACAGGCGTGAAATCACCATGCCAGGCCCAGAAGCTTCTTTATCGTGACCAGGAGTTCCACATTCACTTCATCATGAGAATTGCTTGGGGAAGCAGGGCGTGGTGGTGCATTCCTGGAATCCCAGCTACTCGGGAGGCTGAGGAATCTTTCTCTCTACAACTGCTGTCATCACCTATAACTCTAATTATTAGTTTTTATCTGCCACTTCCAACTAGACACTGTGTTCCCTGAAGGCAGGTACCATGACATTCTATGAGAATTCAAATTAAGTTTTGTTGAGGCCAGGCGCGGTGGTTCACGCCTGTAATCCCAGCACTTTGGGAGGCCCAGACAGGTGGATCACCAGAGGTCAGGGGTTGGAGACCAGCCTGTCCAACATGGTGAAATCCTGTCTCTACTAAAAATACAAAAGAAATTAACTGGGTGTAGTAGCAGGTGCCTGTAATCCCAGCTACTTGGGAGGCTGAGGCAGGAAAATCACTTGAACCTGGGAGGTGGAAGTTGCAGTGAGCTGAGATCCCGCCAGTACACTCCAGCCTGGACAACAGAGTAAAACTCCATCTGGTCTGAAGAAGGCGGGGGAAGGGGGGGGCAGGCATAGTGGCTCTCACCTGTAATCCCAGCATTTTGGGGGGGGGGTGAATCATGAGGTCAGGAGTTCAAGACCAGTCTGGTCACCATGGTGAAACTCTCCGAAAATTAAAAAGTTTTGTTTTAAGGACTGGACTCATGATAATACTTTTTTTTTTTTCTTGGAGGGGTGGGTAAGAGATGGGGTCTATGCTCCCAAGGCTGGTCCCCAATTCCTGGCCTCAAGCAAGCCTCCCGTCTGGGCCTCCCAAAGTGCTCCGACTGCAAGTGTGAGTCACTGCTCCTGGCAGTAATTAATGCTTTTTGAAAGTTGACAAGTTTTGTATTATTACTTTGGTCAGCTACAGCTATTCAATTCAGTAACAGAGAAAATGCCAACATGTTTTCAGATAAATTACAAAATCATTATTTTGCCTTACTTTGCAGCCTAGAAAAAACGTCACCAAGGCCGGGCGCGGTGGCTCACGCCTGTAATCCTAGCACTTTGGGAGGCCAAGGTGGGTGGATCACCTGAGGTCAGGAGGTCAAGACCAGCCTGGCCAACATGGTGAAACCCCGTCTTTTAAAAAGCAAAAAAAAAAAAAAAAAGAAAAATGTCACCAAGAGGTTTTGATCACATGGCCTCCCCGGGTGACTGAAGAACGGAAAACAGAAAATCAATATGAGAAATCTACATTGAAGACACATCAAAATAACGTTCAGGAGAGTCATGTCACCTGGTTACATCTGGAAGCCACTGGGCAGTTAGGCTGGGCCACTCCAGAGCATGGGTCATCACCAAATCATAAAGAAAAGGAGTGTTCTTTTTCCATATTTTGTACTCCTCGTTGATCACTCGCTCTTCCACTGCGTCGTCGAAGGCTGCTAAAATTTTTTAAACAAATTAAGTCAGCAAACAAACGGAAGCAGAGTAAACATCTGCAAAGCTACCGGTATGACTCCTACATCCTGACTCTGAAATGGAGGGGATTTGTCTAAATCCCTACGGCGGGGGCACCCACACTCCACCTTCGCGGCGCCGGAACTCCTCGCGCCATGCCCGCCAGACACTCCGTTACCCGTTCCAGGCCACGGCGCCAGGCCCTCGGAGCACGCTCGCGCGCGCAGAAACTCGCAAGCCCGATGAGGAGGCCGGAGCTCCGAGCCTTGAAGGTAGGAAGCGGGGACCCGAGGATCGGGACAGACCGACTTCGGGGGCGGGAGAAGTAACACACACCCCGCCGGGGACCCCACCGCCTGCTTCGCCAGCGACGACAGACGTCGGTCCCAGGGAACCGGCGCGCCGTTAGCCCGCTCCGAGGGGAGTTCTCTCCTCACGCCTTCGGTACCGGAGACTGCACTCGGCAAACTCGGGCCTGCCCTCACTGTTAGGCCGTATCGAGGCCGCGGCGCAGTCCCGGCTCCCCGTGTCCTCCTCGGGCGGTCCCAGTACCCTCACCTTCCTTGTCGGCCATGGCGAGCCAGCGAGCCGGGGGAATCCTGGGGTCGAGCGTTGCGGGAGGGGAGGGGAGGCAGCAAGCGCTCGCTCTACGCGCGGGGCCTCTATTGTTTCCTGCGCCCCCTGCGTGAGGGCCGACTCGCGCACCTTCGCGCCAACATCAGCCAATCGGAGTGCTCCTAACGGCCAGGTGGGCGGGGAAGCCGTGTTCGCGACCTATCCAAATGTGCGGAGTAGCTTACCGCGGGACCGAGGCGCGCTCTCCGCCCCTCCCCCCACGCCTCCCAGAGCCGACTTCCAGCGACTGCGAGCGCCGGGGTTGACGGGACTGCTCCCGGCCAGGATCACGTGAGAGGTTTAGTCCACACATTCTCGCGGCCCGAGGGCAGCCATTTTCTTGAAGGCTGTTGAGTTTATGACCCTTTCAAAGTACTGAGATGAAAAATCTAGAATGCCTTCGGGTCTAATGATCAATTTTGGAAGTGAGAGAGAGAAAAGAACCTCGCCACTCAGACCCGGAAGGGTTTCATTCAAGGTGCCCTTCAGACGTTTTTCCTTAGTGTTTAGAAGGAACTAGTAATGAAGGAAGCGCAGAAGATGGGGTTTTGGCCTTTTAAACGTGTCATCCATGCGGCAGGGTAGGGACTAAAGTAGGTCAGCAGCCAACTCTGAGAACGGTGTGTAGCCCTTTAAGGGTGTCTGCCAAGGGGCGGAGTCTAGAGCGGAAGTAGTAAATGCGGGTCGAAGTCCGGCAGATGAAGGGCGGAAGTAAGAGTGTCTAATCCTGGGAGTCATGGCGCAGGAAGAGGAAGATGTTAGAGATTACAATTTGACTGAGGAACAGAAGGCGATCAAGGCCAAGTATCCGCCAGTCAATAGGAAGTACGAGTGTGAGTAGGTGGCTTACTTCTATCTTCAGACGTGGGCACACAGGCATCCCTTCTTCTTACCCGCGGCTTCCTGCTGCTGCTTCTACTTTGCCCCATGGGTGCCTCGAGCATAATCCCATTGTGCCCCGTTCTGTAGTCTCGTTCGTACTTGTCTTGGAGATGCTGCAGTAAAAAGCCACCTTATTTAATAGTCGCGAAACCTGGCCTCCCACATTTACAGTCTCTTGAACCTGTTCCACATGTGCCTGATCACATTTATCTTGGTGATTTCTAAAGATAATTATATTTTCCGGCGTTTGAAAGGTCGTTGCCCCCATGTATCTCCCAACAGTGAGATAGAGTGTGCCAGGTTAGAGGACTCAGAAAGCTAATTAGGGGATATCTAACTTGACGTTTCACCTCGATCATATTAGTAAAAAGACCTGGTTTTGACATTTATTTATGACTATTTTTTTTTAAAGACGGGGTTTCACCATGTTGGTCAGGCTGGTCTTGAACTCCCGACCTCAGGTGATCTGTCCGCCTTGGCCTCCAAAGTGCCTGGATTACAGGCGTGAGCCACCGCGCCCGGCCGACAATTATTTTTTAAAATTATTGTTTTAGGCCGCGCGGTGGCTCACACACCGTGAGCCGAGATCACACCATTGCACTCCAGCTTGGGCAACAAGAGTGAACAACGTCTCAAAAAAAAAAAAAAAAAATCTAGGCCGGGCGCGGTGATTGAAGCCTGTAATCCCAGCATTCTGGGAGGCGGAGGTGGGCGGATCACGAGGTCAAGAGATCCAGACCATCCTGGCGAACATGGTGAAACCCCGTCTCTACTAAAAATATAAAAATTAGCTGGGCGTAGTGGCGTACGCCTGTAGTCCCAGCTACTTGGGCAGCTGACCTTGGAGGCGGAGGTTACAGTGAGCCGAGATTGTGCCACTGCACTCCAGCCTGGTACCTGGGGACAGAGTGAGACTCTGTCTCAAAAAAAAAAAAAAAAGTATTAAATGTTAAACTATCATTATCCCTAAAGTTGACGGTGGTTTGTGGAGCGCAAATCTGACTTATCTGCTTAAAAACTTTAATTTCTCATCTTCCTCTCTGTAAAATCTACTTATTTACCATAGCATTCTAGGTTCTGTGCTTTCTGGACCTGGCAAACCTCCCTAGCATATCTCCTTTCGCACGCCTGTAAACCCAGCACTTTGGGAGGCCAAGGCGGGTGGATCACCTGAGGTCAGGAGTTCGAGACCATCCTAAATACAAAAATTAGCCGGGCGTGGTAGTGGGCGCCGGTAATCCCAGCTACTAGATAGGCTGAGACAGGAGAATTGCTTGAACTCAGGAGGCGGAAGTTGCAGTGAGCCAAGATCGTGCCACTGCACTCCAGCCTGGGCCACAGAGGGAGACTCAGTCTCAAAAAAAAAAAAAAACTATTCTTAATAGATCATATATATTGATTTGACATTCAAAAAGTATAACATATGCAGTGAAAAGTAACTCTAGCAGCCCGGATCTCTAACCACCTAGTCCTCTTCTGTAGAGCAGTCATCGTTACCTTTTTTTACATGTACATACCTAGATGTTCTAGCCTTTTTTTTTTCTTTTTCTTTTTTTTTTTTGAGACAGAGTTTCGCTCTTGTTACCCAGGCTGGAGTGCAATGGTGCGATCTCGGCTCACCTCAACTTCCGCCTCCTGGGTTCAGGCAGTTCTGCCTCAGCCTCCCGAGTAGCTGGGACTACAGGCGCACCCCACCATGCCCAGCTAATTTTTGTATTTTTAGTAGAGACGGGTTTCACCTTGTTGACCAGGATGGTCTCGATCTCTGGACCTCTGATCCACCCTCCTCGGCCTCCCAAAGTGCTGGGATTATAGGCGTGAGCCACCGTGCCCAGCCAATGTTCCAGTCTTTAACCTTTTCATTTGATGGACATTTAGGCTATTTCTACTCTTTTAGTGTTAGAAACAGTACAGCATTGAATACACTTCTACATCCATTGTTTTGTACATGTGCAAATGTAGCTGTACAATCAAGTTCTCAATGTTAAATGGCTTTGCCAAAGGATATGTGTATTTTTTTTGTTTCCACTGCTAAGACTCATACATTTTTTTAAAGGAGGTATGTATTTTTAACTTGGACAGTTGCTCTCTACAGAAGTTGTACCAGTTTATACTTTAGTATTGTATGAATGTGCCTCTTTCCTTCCACTTTTACTAATTGTTACCATACTTTTTGGTCTTTTCCAATTTGTATACTTCATTTTTCTCATTATTATTATTTTTTTTTTTTTTTTTTTTGAGACGGAGTTTCACTCTTGTTACCCAGGCTGGAGTGCAATGGCGCGATCTCGGCTCACTGCAACCTCCGCCTCCTGGGTTTAGGCAGTTCTCCTGCCTCAGCCTCCTGAGTAGCTGGGATTACAGGCACGCGCCACTATGCCCAGCTAATTTTTTGTATTTTGTAGTAGAGAGGGGGTTTCACCATGTTAACCAGGATGGTCTCAATCTCTTAACCTCGTGATCCACCCTCCTCAGCCTCCCAAAGTGCTGGGATTACAGCCATGAGCCACCGCGTCCAGCTCATTTTTCTCATTATAAGTGAAGTTGAACATATTTTAGGGTTTTGGAAGCTATTTGTATTTCCCATTCTAGGGTGTGCATGTTAATATTCTAGGCCCTTTTTTCTCTTAACTTGGGTTATTGTTTCTTCTTACTGTGCAAAAAGTATTTTTAGTAGTGCAATCAGTGGTCCCCGACCTTTGTGGCACCAGGTACTGGTATCATAGATGTCAGTTTTTCCATCAACAGGGGTTTTGGGGCAGGATCATTTCAGGATGATTCAAGCACATTACATTTATTGTGCATTTTATTTCTGTTAGTATTACATTGTGATATATAATGAAATAATTTTACAACTCACCATAATACAGAATCAGTGGGAATCTTGAGTTTGTTTTCCTGCAACTAGATGGTCCAATCTGGGGTGACAGATTATCAGGCTTTAGATTCTCATAAGGAGCACACAACCTACATCCCTTGAATGTGCAGTTTACAGTAGAGTTCAAGCTCCTTTGAGAATCTAATGCTGCGCCT
This sequence comes from Callithrix jacchus, assembly GCF_049354715.1. Classification (NCBI taxonomy): domain Eukaryota; kingdom Metazoa; phylum Chordata; class Mammalia; order Primates; family Cebidae; genus Callithrix; species Callithrix jacchus. Next base: position 69,238,639 of record NC_133508.1, on the reverse strand, counting down.
AATATGAAAGGAAGCGGAGGCAGTAATGTGAGCAATGGGGAGCTGTTATAAATACAGAAAAAGCCTTGTGAGCTCACCTCCTGCTGTGCTGCCTGGTTCCTAAGAGGCCACCAACTGTACCAGCCTGGGGGTTGGGGACCCCCCTGCATTAACCCTTTATTTTACTTTTGAGATGGAGTCTCACTCTGTTGCCCAGGCTAGAATGTAGTGGTGCGATCTCTGCTCACTGCAGCCTCTGCCACCCAGGTTCAAGCAATTCTGCCTCAGCCTCCCAAGTAGCTGGGATTACAGGCACCCGCCACCATGCCCAGCTAATTTCTTTTGTATTTTTAGTAGAGACAGTGTTTCATCATGTTGGACCGGCTGGTCTCAAACTCCTGACCTCAGGTGATCCACCTGCCTCAGCCTCCCAAAGTGCTACGATTACAGGCATGAACCACCGCACCCAGCCAACCCTTTTTTCCTTTCTTTCTTTCTTTTTTTTTATTTTAGAGACAGAGTCTTGCTCTGTCACCCAGGCTGGAGTGCATTGGCACCACCTCAGCTCACAGCAACCTCCACTTCCTGGGTTCAAGTGATTCTTCTGTCTCAGCCTTCCAAGTGATTGGGATTACAGGGGCCCACCACCATGCCCAGCTAATTTTTTTGTGTTTCACCATGTTGTCAAGGATGGTCTTGAACTCCTGACCTCAAATGATCCACCCACCTCAGCCTCCCAAAGTGCTAGGATTACAGGCATGAGCCACCATGCCTGGCCAACCTTTTGTTTTATGGTTTCTGAGATAAGATGTCATACTCAAGGAGGGTGTTGCCGACTCTGAGATTCTAAAATAATTTTTCTGAGCCAGGTGCGGTGGCTCACGCCTGTAATCCCAGCACTTTGGGAAGCCGAAGCGCGTGGATCGTGAGGTCAAGAGATCGAGACCATCCTGGTCAACATGCTGAAACCCCGTCTCTACTAAAAATACAAAAAATTAGCTGGGCATGGTGGTGCATGCCTGTAATCCCAGCTACTTGGGAGGCTGAGGCAGGAGAATTGCCTGAACCCAGGAGGTGGAGGTTGCGGTGAGCCGAGATTGCGCCATTGCACTCCAGCCTGGGTAACAAGAGCAAAACTCTGTCTCAAAAAAATAATAAAAAAATAAAATAATTTTTCTATGTTTTCTTATATACATTTGAAAATAAAACTTTTATTGAATAACCTGTGGCAAGGCCTGGTGGCTCACAACTGTAATCCTAGTACAGAAGGAAGGCTGAGGCAGGTGGATCACTTGAGGCCAGGAGTTGGAGACCAGCCTGGCCAACATGGCGAAAGCCCATCTCTACTAAACGTATGAAAATTAGGCTGAGTGAGGTGGCTTACACTTCTAATACCTGCAATTTGGGAGGCCAAGGCGGTTGGATCACAAGGTCAGGAGATCGAGACCATCCTGGCCAACATGGTGAAACCCTGTCTCTACTAAAAATATTTTTAAAAATTAGCAGGGCATGGTGGCTCTTGCCTGTAATCCCAGCTACTTGGGAGGCTGAGGCAGGAGAGTCACTTTAACCAGGGAGTTGGAGGTTGCAGTAAGCTGAGATCGTGCTACTGCACTCCAGTCTGGTGACAGAATGAGACTCCGTCCCAAAAATAAATAAATAAAATAAAGAATAAAAATTAGATGGGTGTGGTAGTACATGTCTGTAATCCCAGCTACAGAGGATACTGAGGCAGGAGAATTGCTTTAATCCGGGAAGTGGCATTTGCCTTGAGCCAAGATTGTGCCATTGCACTCCAGCCTGGGCAAGAGTCAGACTCTGTCTCAAAAAATAAAATCTAAAAAAAATTTTTTTCCCCTGAGACAGAGTCTTGTTCTGCCCAAGCTGAAGTGGTGCAATGGCGCGATTTTGACTCACTACAACCTCTGCCTCCTGGACTTAAGTGATCCTCCCACCTCAGCCTCTTCAGTAGCTGGGATTACAGGCATGCACCAGTTTACCCAGCTAATTTTTCTATTTTTAGTAGAGATGGAGTTTCACCACATTGGCCAGGCTGGTCTCAAATTCCTGACCTCAGGTGATCTGCCCGCCTTGGCCTCCCAAAGTGTTGACCTCCCAAAGTGTTGGGATTACAGACCTGAGCCAACGCACCCAGCCAAAATACATCTTTTATTGAAGTATAATGTACTTATAAAAGAGTACCCATGTCATAAGTGAATTTTCAGAAACTGAGTATACTTGTGTAATTAGTATAATAGCAGTTCCCAAAATGTAATCTCTGCATTCCTGGGATTCCCCATACCCTTCCAGAGGGTCTGTGATGTCAAAACTATTTTTCTCTTTTTTTTTTTTTTTTTTGAGACAGTCTCACTCTGTCGCCAGGCTGAAGTGCAGTGGTGTGATTTCAGCTCACTGCAACCTCTGCCTCCTGGATGCAAGCATTTTCCTGCCTCAGCCTCCCAAATAGCTGGGATTACAGAGGTCCACCATCATGTCCAGCTAATTTTTGCATTTTTAGTAAAGAAAGGGTTTCACATGTTGGCCAGGATGGTCTCCATCTCCTGACCTCATGATCCACCTGCCTCAGCCTCCCAAAGTGTTGGGATTACAAGTATGAGCCACTGCACTGCATCAAAACTATTTTCACAATAATACTGAGATGTTATTGTTTTCACTGTGTTGATATTTGTACTGGTGGGGCAAAATCAATAGTTGATAAAACTGGCCCCAGCCTGTAATCCCACCTACTCCAGAGGCTGAGGTGGGAAGTGATAAAATGCAGGAGCTGAATGAAGAGGCATCCCCAAACAGGCTTTGTGAGAGCAACATGGCTGTTTGTCCACCTGGGTGCAGGTGGGCTGAGGCCAAAAAGGGGATCAGCAAAGGGCGGTGGGATAGCAGTTGGTTTTATAGGTTGTGGGGAAGGCAGTGGAAAGTTAAAAAAGTTACTTTAGGGCGGGTTTTTTTTTTGCAAGCTGGGAGGGGGTTGTAGGATGTGGAGTCAAGGTCAGTTACAAAGTCTAAAGCCTTGTCAATTGAGGCGGGAATAAGAAACAATAGAGAATGTCTTAAAGTTAAGCAGGTGCCTCAGGGGTTGATCATTTCTTCCTCTTTTCCTGACTTTCCAGCTACTTCAGGTTTTCTGATTCCAGAAGGCACTCCAGAGGTGTACCTGTGGTTCATGGGGATCGCCATGCTGTCCACAGTGTGGTCAGACCTTACGGGAAGATCACTTGAACCCAGGAGTTTGAGACTGGGTTTGGTCTTTTGAAGCTATAATTGCACCACTGCACTCTATCCTGGGCTACAGAGCAAGGCTGGGTTCTATCTTTTGGAGCTATAATTCCTCCCACTGCACTCCATCCTGGGCTACATAGTGAGACGGTGTCTGTGAAAGAAAAAGTGAAAACAAAACCTCTTGGCCCCTTAGCACAAATTCAGGCAGCAGCACCAAACTGTATGATAGAAAGGGTCTCCCTGGGCCAGGCGCAGTAGCTCACACCTGTAATCTCAGCACTTCAGGAAGCCGAGGCAGGTGGATCACAAGGTCAGGAGTTCAAGACCAGCCTGGCCAACACAGTGAACCTTCATCTGTACTAAAAATACAAAAATTAGCTAGGCATGCTGGCGTGCGCCTGTAGTGTGTAGGAGACTGAGGCAAGGAGAATCACTTGAACCTGGGAGGCGAGGTTGCAGTGAGCCGAGATTGCGCTACTGCACTTCAGCCCAGGCGACAGTGCGAGACTCTGTCTCAGAAAAAAAGAAAGGGTCTCCTCTGTCTCCCAGTCTGGAGTACCATGGCACTGTCATTGTTCACAGCAACCTTGAACTCCTAGGCTCAAGCTGTCCTCTCACCTCAGCCTCCTGAGTCGCTGGGACTACTGTCTATGTCTGGCCACCATGCCTAACTAATATTTTTATTTTTTATGGAGATGCAGTCTTGCCTTGTTGCCTAGGTGGTCTTCAAATCCTGGCCTCAAGCAGTCCTTCTGCCTTGGCCTCCTAAAGTGCTGGGATTATAGGCATTAGCTACTGCACCTAGCCCTAAGGACATTCTTCAGTGAAAATGACTTTTTAAAAAATTATAAGTAGGCCAGGCATGGTGGCTCAAGCCTGTAATCCCAGCACTTTGAGAGGCCGAGGTGGGTGGATCACAAGGCCAAGAGATCGAGACCATCCTGGTCAACATGGTGAAATCCCGCCTCTACTAAAAATACAAAAAATTAACTGGGCATGGTGGCACGTGCCTGTAATCCCAGCTACTTAGGAGACTGAGGCAGGAGAATTGCCTGAACCCAGGAGGTGGATGTTGCGGTGAGCCGAGATCGCACCATTGCACTCCAGCCTGGGTAACAAGAGCGAAACTCCATCTCAATAAATAAATAAATAAATAAAATTATAAGTACAGGGTGGTAAATTAAACAATGAGAGCTGGGAGAGGTGGCTCACACCTATAATCCTAACACTTTGGGAGGCCTAGGCTGGAGGATTTCTTGAGCCCAGGAGTTCCAGATAAGTCTGGGCAACATAGTGAGACACATCTTTATCAAAAAGAAAAAAAAAGCCAGGTGCGGTGGCTGATGCCTATAATCTCAGCACATTGGGAGGCTGAAGTGGGCGGATCATGGGGTCAGGAGTTACAGATCATCCTGGCTAACATGGTGAAACCTCGTCTCTACTAAAATACAAAAAATTAGCTGGGTATGATGGCATGCACCTGTAGTCCCAGCTACTCAGGAGTCTGAGGCAGGAGAATTGCTTGAATTAGGGAGGCAGGAGAATCACTTGAACCTGGGAGGTGGAGGTTGCAGTGAGCCAAGATTGTGCCATTACACTCAAGCCTGTGTGACAGAGCCAGACTCTGTCTCAAAAAAACACAAACAAAAGCTGGGCATGGTGGCATGTGCCTGTAGTCTTCTAGTTCCAGCTGCTAGAGAAGCTGAGCCAGAAGGATTGCCTGAACTTAGGAGTTCAAGGTTGCAGTGGGCAGTTATCATACTGCTATGCCCCCGCCTGGGTAACAGTCCCTGACTCCAAAAGGAACATCCTTAGGCTAGTAGCAGTGGCTCACACCTATAATCCCAACAGTTTCGGAGGCCAAGGTGAAAGGATCACTTGAAGCTAGGAATTTGAAACCAACCTGTGAAACCTAATGAGACCTCCATCTTTTTAATAGAAAAAGAAAAAAAAAATTAGCTGGGCATGGTGGTTGGTGCATGCCAGAAGTCCCAGCTACTTAGAGGCCGAGGCAGGAGGGATCTCTTGAGCCCATGAGGTCAAGGCTGCAGTGAGCCATGGTTGTGCCACTATACTCCATCTTGGTAGATAGTGTGTGCCCATCTCTTAAAAAAAAACCTGAAGGCCAGGTGCAGTGGGAGCACCTGGGAGGTGCTCCCAGCACTTTGGGAGGCTGAGGCAAGTGGATCACCTGAGGTCTGGAGTTTGAGACCAGCCTGGCCAACATGGTGAAACCCTGCCTCTACTAAAAATATAAAAATTAGGACTGACGTGGTGGCTTACACCTTGTAATCCAAGCACTTTGGAGATCAAGGCGGGCGGATCACCTAAGGTCGAGAGTTCAAGACCAGCCTGACCAACATGGTGAAACCCTGTCTTAAAAAAAAAAGTCTTAGCCGGACACGGTGGCTCACGCCTGTAATCCCGGCACTTTGGGAGGCTGAGGCGGGTGGATCACGAGGTCAAGAGATCCAGACCATCCTGGTCGACATTGTGAAACCCCGTCTCTACTAAAAATACAAAAAATTAGCTGGGCATGGTGGCGCGTGCCTGTAATCCCAGCTGCTCAGGAGGCTGAGGCAGGAGAATTGCCTAAACCCAGGAGGCAGAGGTTGCGGCGAGCCGAGATCGTGCCATTGCACTCCAGCCTGGGTAACAGGAGTGAAACTCTGTCTCAAAAAAAAAAAATTAGCCATGCATGGTGGCACATGCCTGTAATCCCAAATACTTGGGAGTTTGAGGGCAGGAGAATCACTTGAACCCGGGAGGTGGAGGTTGCAGTTAGCTGAGATCGTACCACTGCACTCCAGCCTGGACAACAGAGGAGACTCCGTCTCCAAAAAAAATTTTTTTTTTTAAAGAATATCCTTGGCTGGGCATAGTGGTGGCTCACACCTGTAATCCCAGCACTTTGGGTGGCTGAGGTGGGCAGATCACCTGAGGTCGGGAATTTGAGACCACCCTGACCAAAATGGGGAAACCCTGTTTCTACTAAAAATACAAAAATTAGCTGGGCATGGTGGTACATGCCTGTAATCCCAGCTACTCAGGAGGCTGAGGCAGGAGAATCTCTTGAACCCAGGAGGCAGAGGTTGTGTGTGGGGAGCTGAGATCACGCCATTGCACTCTAGTCTGGGCAACAAGAGCAAAACTCAATCTCAAAAAAAAGAAAAAGAAAAGAATATCCTTGATGAATCAGTAAGAACTATTGATGTTATTAAATTTTAACTTTTTAATATTCTGAATATGTACCTTTTTAATTGTCAACAAAATAGTCTGTAAAATATTTGAAGAGATTTATTCTCAGCCAAATGTAAGTGACCATGGCCACTGACATAGCCCTCAGGCGGTCCTCAGAACTTGTGCTCAATGTGCTCAAGGTAGTCAGGGCACAGCTTGGTTTTATACATTTCAGAGAGGCATGAGACATCAATCAAATACATTTAAGAAATAATTTGGGCCGGGCACGGTGGCTCACGCCTATAATCCCAGCACTTTGGGAGGCCAAGGCGGGTGGATCACGAGGTCAAGAGATCAAGACCATCCTTGTCAACAAGGTGAAACCCCGTCTCTATTAAAAATACAAAAATTAGCTGGGCATGGTGGTGTTTGCCTGTAGTCCCAGCTACTTGGGAGGCTGAGGCAGGAGAATTGCTTGAACCCAGGAGGCGGAGGTTGCGGTGAGCTGAGATCGTGCCATTGCACTCCAGTCTGAGTAACAACAGCGAAACTCCGTCTCAAAAAAAAAAAGAAAAGAAAGAAATAATTTGGTTTGGTCAGAAAGGTGGGACAACTCAAAGCCGGGGGTGAGGGAGCTTTCAAGCGATAGTGAATTTGAACATTTTCTGGTTGATAATTGGTTGAATATGTCTAAAGACCTGGGATTGATAGAAAGGGAATGTTCTGGTTAAGATAAAAGATTGTGGAGAACAAAGTTCTTTAGAATTCTTATAATGGCAGCCCTTAGAAACAATAGATGACAAATGTTTCAAATTTTAGTTAATCTCTTTAGGATTGGGAGGATCTGGAAGAAAAAGATTACGTTAGTAGAGATCTTTACGGATGCAAATTCTCCCCAAAAAAGAACAGCTTTGCAGGGCCGTTACAAAATATGGCCAAGAAACATGTTTTGGGGTAAAATATTTTGATTTTCTTCCTTGTCTTTTAATGTTATGCCAAAGTCAGGTTAAATAAAAGCCATCTGATGAGAATTTATGATTTGTAGGGCATGACTCCCCAGACACCTTCAATAGAAATTTTTTGAGAAATTTTTTGAGAAATTCAATAGAAATCTGGGCAAGATTAACAAAAAGTCAGAGTTTAGTTCTCATAATATTCTGTGTTATTCCAACAAAATTGGAAGCATGTATAAAGTTTTTGTGGCATGTTAAGTGTTGATTACAAGTGGTAAAGAACTTGTGTAATTGAGTTGTGAGCTGAACTAGCTGCACTTTTCATGGAACACTTTTTCTTGAAAGAATGAAAGACATGCTATTTTTATTCAGATTTGAGTATTTGGTTGGCTCTATGTGCAAGCAGTGGCTCGATCTCACTGCAATCTCTGCCTCCCAGATTCAAGGGATTCTCCTGCCTCAGCCTCCCAATTAGCTGGGATTACAGCTAAGTTTTTTTTGTATTTAATGATAAAATTCAAGCTTCAAGTGAAATCAGAATTTACGGGCCTGGTGAGCTAAATCCCAGCATTTTGGGTGGCTAAGGTGAGCAGATTGCTTGAGCCCAGAAGTTCAAGACCAGCCTGGGTAACATGGCAAAACCCTGTCTCTTATAAAACATTAACTGAGTGTGGTGGTGCATGCCTGTAGTCCTTGCTACTTGGGAGACTTGAGGCGGAAGTATCACTTGGGCCTGGGAGGTCAAAGCTGTGAGCTATGATCGTGCCACTGTACTTCAGCCTGGGTGACAAAGTGAGACTGACTCTATCTCAAAAAGGAAAAAAAAAAGATTCATTCTAAGTACATAATAGATCAATGGATTTTCATTTTACCAAATGGTAAGTTCATTGTTAAGGTTTCGGATTCCATGTGGCAACTAACCTTGAAAAAACTACCATGTTTTCAGTTTTGGTATAATATCAAAAAAGACTAATTTTTTTTTAGAGGCTAGTTAAGTAAAGCAGTGGGAGTGGAGAAGGAACAAAGAAATCTATAACTGGTTATGATGAATTAATTGTAAACATCACTGCACTTGGACCAGCCTATCCACAATTATTTGAAAAAGCTATTAAAATGCTCCTGTTTTACTTCTGCATATTTATAAGATTGGATTTTATTTATGCACTCCAACTAAATGAATATATTGTGAGACATTTAAAATACTTGAAAACATGCAAAACAGCATGTCTTTACTAAATTTTTTTTTATTAATAACTTTTACTTTTTTATAGAGATAGGGCTTTACTCTGTTGCCCACTCTGGAGTGCAGCTCACTGCACTCTTAGCTTACTGCAGCCTCAGCTCCTAGGCTCAAGAAGTCCTCCCCACCTCAGCCTCCCAAGTAGCTGGGACTGACTACAGGCATGCACTACCACACCTGGTTTTTTAAAACTTTTTTTTTTTTTGAGAGTCTTGCTCTGTCACCGAAGCTGGAGTGCAGTGGCACGATCTCGACTCACTGCTCCGTCTGTCTCCAGATTCCAGCGATTCTCCTGCCTCAGCCTCCTGGGTAGCTGGGATTACAGATGCGTGCCACCACACCCAGCTAATTTTTGTGTTTTCAATAGAGAAAGGGTTTTTCCATGTTGGCCAGGTTGGTCTTGAACTCCTCACCACAGGTGATCCACCCATCTTGGCCTCCCAAAGTGTGAGCCACTGCGCCCGGCCTAAAAACTTTTTAAGAGATGGAGTCACACTCTGCTGTCCAGGCTAGTCTTGAACTCCTGCCCTCAAGCTGTCCTTGTTAAAAAGCATGCTCTGTCTTAGCCTCCCAAGTAGCTGGAACTACAGGCACGTGCCACCACACCTCGCTAATTTTTGTATTTTTAGTAGAGACAGAGTTTTACCATGTTGGCCTAGGCTACAGAGCAAGAGTGCGCCTCCACCCCCGCAAAAATTTGTCTGTTATACATGGGTAAACTGCTCAGACCTTACAGGGTAAAGTCTGGTAAGTTTTGATAAAGAGATACATACATCTGTGTAACCAATACTCCATCTACTCTATATAGCACATGTCCGTCACCAGAGAAAGTTCCCTTTTGCCCTTTTCTAGTCAATCCTCCACTCCCTTGCCTTGAGACAAACACTTGTTTTCTATCACCATAGCTTAATTTTGCCCATTTTAGTTTCATATTAGATGGAACCACAAAATATAGATTATTTTATGTCTGGCTTCTTCACTCATGTCAAAGGTAAATACAACTGGATGTTACTTGGAGCAGTGAAAATAGGTTTTATTCAGTAACTACTGACATCAGGGAAAAGAGCTGAGCTTTATTCTGATTTGTGTGTGGGGGATGATTGGACATTTTAAAGGGAAAGGAGAGAGCTGGGGCTTAGGAGAGTCAGAAAAGTGAAAAAGTACAAAGGGTTGATCAGTGTTAATGTGATTAGTATAGCTGTGTCTGATAGCTGACAGTTATGGAAATTAGGATTCTTTCCTCCCTCAGAGACTGGGAGTCAAAGGCCCCATCCTTCTCATTGATTACATTTCAAAGGAATGTCTCTTGGGTTCTTGAGAAAAACACTTCTAAGTAGTAAGAGATACATATTGACATTTGCAAGCCCTTTTTAGTACTTCTCTAAGTAAGGAAGTCCAGCAGCCTATATAAAGTGTTTGCTAGAACAAACATATTCTCCTGGCCATGATGCTCTTTCTCAGGCAGGCATTTTAATGGCCGTCAGAGGGTTAAGGGTCATCCTAGGTACCTGACCTTCTCTTTTTTTTGTTAGACAGAGTTTTGCTCTTATTGCCCAGGCTGGAATACAGTGGCTCAGTCTTGGCTCACTGCAACCTCTGCCTCCTGGGTTCAAGTGAGTCTCCTGCCTCAGCCTCCTGAGTAGATGGGATTATAAGCATTGTACCACCATGCCCAGTTTTTTGTATTTTTAGTAGAGCTGGGGTTTTTCATCATGTTGGCCAGGCTGGTCTCGAACTCCTGACCTCAGGTGACCCACTCGCTTCCATCTCCCAAAGTGCAGAAATTATAGGTGTGAGCCACCATGCCCGGCCTGTTTTTTTTTTTTTTTTTTTTGACATGGAGTCTCCCTCTTGCCCAGGCTGGCCTATGACCTTATTCTTCTAAAAGTCATGCTAATATTTGACCTAGTACAGAGGTTCAGATTGAACAGTTCTCTAGTTCAGTTCTCACTCAGCTTTATGTTTTGAGATTTATGTTAATGCATGTGTCAGTAGTTCTGCTTTTTTTTTTAGTTCCTGCTTTTTTATTGCTGAGTAGTATTCTATTTTATGATTATACCTTTGTTTGTTTATCTGTTCTGTTATTGATGGATACTAGCTTTTACATTTTTTAAATTTAGGCTGGGCATGGTGGCTCACACCTATAATCCCAGCACTTTGGGAGGCTAGGCAGGTGGATCACAAGGTCAGGAGTTTGAGACCAGCTTGGTCAACATTGTGAAACCCTGTCTGTACTAAAAATACAAAAATTAGCCAGGTGTGGTGGCAGGCGCCTGTAATCTCAGCTACTTGAGGCTGAGGCAGGAGAATCACTTGAACCTGGGAGGCAGAGGTTCCTGTGAGCTGAGACTGCTCCATTCATTGCACTCCAGCCTGGGCAACAGAGCAAGACTCTGTCTAAAAAAAAAATGTGTTTTTAGGCCGGGCATGGTGGCTCAAGCCTGTAATCCCAGCACTTTGGGAGGCCGAGGTGGGTGGATCACGAGGTCAAGAGATCGAGACCATCCTGGTCAACATGGTGAAACCCCCTCTCTACTAAAAATACAAAAAATTAGCTGGGCATGGTGGCACGTGCCTGTAATCCCAGCTACTCAGGAGGCTGAGGCAGGAGAATTGCCTGAACCCAGGAGGCGGAGGTTGCGATGAGCCGAGATCGCGCCATTGCACTCCAGCCTGGGTAACAAGAGCGAAACTCCGTCTCAAAAAAATAAAAAAATTGTTTATAATTAAAAATTGTTTATTTTTAGAGACAGGGTCTTGTTGTGTTGCCCAGGCTGGACTTGATCTCTTGGGTTCAAGTGACCCTCTTGCCTCAGCCTTCCGAATAGCTGGGACCATAGGCTTGCGCCATTACACCTGGCTTTGATTTTTTTTTTTTTTTTGAGACGGAGTTTCACTGTTGTTACCCATACTGGAGTGCAATGGCATGATCTCGGCTCACTGCAACCTCCGCCTTCTGGGTTCAAGCAATTCTCCTGCCTCAGCCTCCCGAGTAGCTGGGACTAGAGGCGCGCACCACCATGCCCAGCTAATTTTTGTATTTTTAGTAGAGACAGGGTTTCACCATGTTGACCAGGATGGTCTCGATCTCTTGACCTCATGATCCACCCGCCTCGGCCTCCCAAAGTGCTGGGATTATAGGTGTGAGCCACCGCACCTGGCCAATTTTTAATTTTTTGAAATAAAATTACTGTGAACAGTCTTCTCTGTCTTTTTACAAACATATGCCTTCATTTCTCTCGAGTTAATACCTCTTTTTGTGATCTCTGCTGATCATTGCCCCTTAATGCGTAAAACTTATTGAAGTTTTCAGTAATATTTCTGAGAGAATTAGAGATGAATTTGAACCTTGAGTGCCACCAGGAGATAATGTGTTACTGTGCAAAGTGTGCTAAAGTGGGAGCCAGAAAACCTTATTAGTCCTAGCTCTGCCTGTAATCAACAGTGTAGTCCTGAACAAGTCACACACTGTCTCTGGATTTCAAGTTTATTCTTGTAAGTGTAACTGCCCAATGGGTTCACTTTGCCCACTGCTGAGACAGAGCTGATTCAAGACGGGGAAATCACTATGGAGAAAGTTAATTTATACAGAGCTGGTTGTGTGAGAGACGGGAGTTTTGTTATTATTCATCAGTCTCCCTGAACATTCGAACATTCGGGGATCAGTTTTTAAAGATAATTAGGTGGGTAGGGGCTTGGGAAGTGGATACTATTGATTGGTCAGGTTGGAGATGGAATCATTGGGGATTGAAGTGAGGTTTTCTTGCTGTTTTCTATTTCTGGGTGGGATGGCAAAACTGATTAAGCCAGATTACCAGTCTGGGTGGTGTCAATGATCCCATTGACTACAGGGTCTGCAAAATATCTCAAGCATTGATCTTAGGTTTTACAATAGTGATGTTATCCCCAGGCATAATTTGGAGAGGTTCAGACTTTTGGAGCCAGAGGCTGCATGACCCCTATACTATCCCTAATTTCTAATCTTGTAGCTAATTTATTAGTCCAGCAAAGGCAGACTGGTCCCCAGGCAAGAAGGGGGTCTTTTCTGGAAAGGGCTGTTACCAATTTTATTTCAGAGTCAAACCTTAAACTGAATTCCTTCCCAAAGTTAGTTAGGCCCACCAGAAATGAACAAGGACAGCTTAAAGGTTAGAAGCAAGAGAGAGTTAGTTAGGTCTGATTTCTTTCACTGTCATAATTGCCTTAGTTATAATTTTGCAAAGGCAATTCCAAGGGAAGGAATAATATTAATGATCTCCAAGAATTCCTTCTAGCCCTAATATTCTGTGATCCTGAGTGGGAAAAACTGATGAAAGTCATGATGTGGCCTGGGCATGGTACCTCAGGCCTGTGATCTCATCACTTTGGGAGGCTTAGGTGGGCAGATCCCTTGACGTCAGGAGTTCAAGACAAGCCTGGCCAACATGGTGATACCCCATCTCTACTAAAAATACAAAAATTAGCTGAGTGTGATGGTGCTCACCTATAATCCCACCGACTTGGGAGGGTGAGGCAGGAGAATCACTTGAACCAGGGAGGCAGAGGCTGCTGTGAGCCAAGATTGCACTACTGCACTCCAGCCTGGGTAACAGTGAGTAAGACTCTGAAAAAAAAAAAAAAAAAAGAAAAAATCATGATATGGATGAAGAATAGACTCTGAAAATGTTGAGATCCAATTGGAGTGTGCTATAGTAGCATTTGTTACTTTCTGGTTTTTCTGTGGAAATATCAGGAAAAAGTTCATGATATATATTGTGGAGTTTATTTTCTAAATTGATATTATCTAGGATTAGGTTAGCTATAAAAGAAAAGGTGAGACAGAAACTTGGAATTTTTTTTTTTTTTTGAGACGGACTTGGTCTGTCGCCCAGGCTGGAGTGCAGTGCACCATCTCAGCTTACTGCAACGTTTACCTCCCGGATTCAAGCGATTCTCCTGCCTCAGCCTCCCCAAGTAGCTGGGACTACAAGCATGGGCCACCACGCCTGGCAATTTTTTTGTATTTTTAGTAGACACAGGGTTTCACTGTGTTAGCCAGGATGGTCTCGATCTCTTGACCTTGAAATCTGCCCACCTAGGCCTTCCAAAGTGCTAGGGTTACAGGCGTGAGCCACTACGCCTGGCTAGAATTTTATTTTATTTATTTTTTTGAGACAGAGTCTCGCTCTGTTGCCCAGGCTGGGGTGCAATGGTGCAATCTCGGCTGTCTCAAAAAAAAAAAACGATTCCAAGAAAGCAATTAGCCTTGTTGAGTAAATAGCGAAAGTCATGGATAGACTGGCCCACATTTTCTTGCTCTTTAAAAATGATATTCTTTTTTTTTTTTTTGAGACGGAGTTTCACTCTTGTTACCCAGGCTGGAGTGCAATGGCGCGATCTCGGCTCACTGCAACCTCCGCCTCCTGGGTTCAGGCAATTCTCCTGCCTCAGCCTCCTGAGTAGCTGGGATTACAGGCACGCGCCACCATGCCCAGCTAATTTTTTGTATTTTTAGTAGAGACGGGGTTTCACCATGTCTACCAGGATGGTCTCGATCTCTTGACCTTGTGATCCACCCGCCTCGCCCTCCCAAAGTGCTGGGATTACAGGCGTGAGCCACCGCGCCTGGCCAAAAAAATGATATTCTTAATAATAATGCACTAGAGTTATTTTGTGTGTGTGATTTGAGAGTCAAGTTTAGTGTCTTACAAGTGTTTTTCCCTTTCTCCCTTAGATTTGGATCATACAGCAGATGTCCAGTGAGTATAGTAGGAGTTCATTCCTTTGAAACCATGTCAGTGGGAAGACTGAATGTTTTAATCTTGGTATCCCTATCTTTAATTTTTCTCCTCTCATTTTGGTTCCTTCGCAACATGAAAATTATGGTTTAAAAGCACCCAGTTTTGTGGATGCAGTGGCTTGATGAGCCATGATCGCATCGCTGTACTCCAGCCTGGGTGACAGATAGAGACCCTGTCTCTAAAAATAAAAATAAAAGCACCCAGTTTTAGTGCTATTAAATTGATTGAGGCCTTAAAAATTGTATTTATCATACTGAGTTTACTTTGACTTTGCTTGCTGTCAAGTTTTCTTTCTCACAGTAGATTATATTACACGGAGCATGACTATGCTTCTTTAGGTTACACGCATGGGGAGATACTCTGGAGGAAGCATTCGAGCAATGTGCTATGGCCATGTTTGGTTACATGACAGATATTGGGACAGTGGAGCCCCTCCAGACAGTTGAAGTAGAAACCCAAGGTAATTTATTTATTCACAAGGAAGAAATTGTTATATGGTATTGTATAGAATTGTACAGTATTGGCCGGGCGTGGTGGCTCACGCCTGTAATCCAGGCACTTTGCAGGCCAAGGCGGATCACCTGAGGTCGGGAGTTCAAGACCAGCCTGACCAACATGGTGAAACCCCACCTTAAAAAAAAAAGAATTGTACAGTATTCTACATTATCTGAGTATATTTTCACAATAAGAACCAGAAAATTAATGAGTCTTTACTTTCTCTTTAAACTGACTTAAGAAATTTATTGTACTTTTAAATGCAAGTATGTTTTTAGAGACCAGAATTATTAAACATACTATTATGGCTGTTCTGATCCTGTGTAGGAGATGACTTACAGTCTCTTCTGTTTCACTTTTTGGATGAGTGGCTTTATAAGTTCAGTGCTGATGAATTCTTCATACCCCGGGTAAGCAAGGATTTTTCTTTTTTACTGAGCAAATGGATCCTTAGTTCATATTTTAAAATATAGCAGATGATTTAAAGTAGGACATGTGAAACAAAACCAATCCATACAAATAAGATGATACTGATTTGCAGAAATTACAATGACCATGGGCACTTCCTGGTTAGCCTGAGTTTGCCTATGTGTGAACATTTTGTATTTAGATTTCATGTATTTGTCACTAATCAGGATTGTGTGATAAAAATGTTGCCAGGCGTGGTGGCTCATGCCTATAATCCCAGCACTTTGGGAGGCGGGTGGATCACGAGGTCAAGAGATCAAGACCATCCTGGTCAACAAGGTGAAACCCTGTCTCTACTAAAAATACAAAAAAATTAGCTGGGCATGGTGGTGCGTGCCTGTAGTCCCAGCTACTCGGGAGGCTGAGGCAGGAGAATTGCTTGAACCCAGGAGTCGGAGGTTGCGGTGAGCCCAGATCGTGCCATTGCACTCCAGTCTGGGTAACAACAGTGAAACTCCGTCTCAAAAAAAAAAAAAATGTACCTACAGTTTTCATCCACATTTTTTTCTTTTTTTGTTTTTGGTAGAGACAGGGTGTTGCTGTGTTGTCCACGCTGGTCTTGAACTCCTAGCCTCTAGCAGTCCTCCTGCCTCAGTTTTGCAAAGTGCTGGGATTACAGGTGTGAGCACTGCACACAGCCTCATCCACACTTTTTATTTCCTAAGTTTAAGCTATATATATGTCCATCCCTTGTTCCTTTTGTTCCATTTGAAATTTAATAGCTCTGTCACATTGGCCTAAGTTAAACAATTGCAGCTTTTAGTTTTTCTTAATATGAAAAAAGGAAAAGCCAGTCCAGGCATGGTGGCTCATACCTGTATTCCCAGCACTTTGGGAGGCCAAGGCAGGTAGATCACAAGGTCAGGAGTTCAAGACCAGCCTGGTCAAGATGGTGAAACCCTATCTCTACTAAAAAATACAAAATTTAGTCGGGCACCGTGGCAGGTGCCTGTAATCGCAGCTACTCGGGAGGCTGAGGCAGGAGAATCACTTACACCCGGGAGGCGGAGGTTGCAGTGAGCCGAGATCACGCCATTGCACTCTAGCCTGGATGACAGAGCAAGACTTGTATGAAATAAAACCCCCCCCCAAAAAAAAAAAGGAAAAGCCAAGTGGAGATTGCTTGTCGCTGTCATCCTTTAGAAGGGAACACATCTGCAATGTCATTGTTATCTAACGGAGATGGCACCCTCTGCTTTTATAATTCCTCCATTCTCTCCTTTACCAGCTTCACTATATATATTCTATCAACTGAGTCCCTCACCCTGCAGAGTTCAAGTGCCTACCAGCCTACCAGTATTTTATTAGGCTCAGAGTGATTGAAATCCTATGTCCTCCTCCTCCTCCATGTATCTTTTTATCCTCTGGTCTTAAACAGCCGCTTTTATTGAAGCAGCAGTCTATAGCAGCAGCCAGAGGTACTGCTCTTTGCAGAGCAGGGCTACCCTACAGGCAGTGTGCCTGGAGTAGCCCCCTCTACCATGTATCTTGCAGAGAAATTCTTTTGACTCATATTTTTAGATTGTATATTTTTCAAGAATACCTCCCTTGAATTTGTAAGAAAAAACTTATTTCCTTGAAATATATTTAATGCTCAGCTTGGGCAACATGGCAAAACTCCCTCTCTCAAAAAAAAAGAAAAACCATTATTATCTGGGCACAGTGGCACATGCCTATAGTCCCAGCTACTCCAGAGGCTGGGATGGGAGGATTGCTTGAGTTCAGGAGGTGAAGGTTGCAGTAAGCCAAGATCATGCCACTTCACTCCAGCCTGGGCAACAGAGTAAAACTCTGTCTCCAAAAAAAAAAACCCAAAAAATTATATGTATTTATATCTAATTTGTTGTCTTGTTTTAGTTACCATTTTAATTTTATTTGTTTCACAGAAATTGTATGCTATTGTTTGCTAGAAAAGGTTCTAAAGGCTGGCACAGTGGCTCACGCCTGTAATCCTAGCACTTTGGGAGGCCGAGGCGGGTAGGTCTCCTGAGGTCAGGAGGTCAAGACCAGCATTACCAATATGGCGAAACCCCGTCTTAAAAAAAAAAAAAGATGGTCTATTATAAAATTTTTTAATTAAAAAAATTTTTTTTCCTCTCTAGGAAGTGAAAGTACTTAGTATTGATCAAAGGAATTTCAAATTACGATCAATTGGGTAAGTTGAAACTTTTAAGTACCAAGTTAAAGTTATATTCTTCATTGAATTCAATGGGCATGGAAACACATGGAAACATAAATCAGAGGTCGACTTGCAGATTAAGCTTTGTGGGATGCCTAAGGGCTTGGAAGGACCAGAAACTTATCAAAATAAAGTTGATTTTAATTGTTAAATCTGATTCCCAATTCGTTGATTTTTAGAGAGAGTATATATATAATTGCTAAATGGCACAACATAAAGCCTAGCTTAGGAAACACATTTTTCTCATACATCCTCACTTCTAGACCTATTTAAATCAGTTCCTTCTATTAGCAAATTATACTTTTCTTTTCCTTTCAGAGTTTGCAAACACTTGATTAGGTCACTTTTATTGGACTTGTTTCTCTAGGTTTCTTTAGTCAATTAAATTTTTTAGGTTTTTTAATTTTTGTTTTTTGTTTTTTTTTTTTTTGACACGGAGTTTCGCTGTTGTTACCCAGACTGGAGTGCAATGGCGAGATCTTGGCTCACTGCAACCTCCGCCTCCTGGGTTCAGGCAATTCTCCTGCCTCAGCCTCCTGGCATGAGCCACCGCACCAGGCCTGGTTTTTTTTTCTGAGACAGGGTCTTGATCTGTCTGTCACTCAGGCTGGAGTACAGTGGTATGGTCATGGCTCACTGCAGCTTCAGCCTCCTTGGCCCAAGAGATCCTCCCACCTCAGCCCCCTGAGTAGCTGGGGCCACCAAGTGCACCAGTATGCCTGGCTGACTTTTTTGTTTTCTGAAGAGATGGGTGTCTCGATGTTGCCCAGGCAGGTCTCAAATTCCTGTGCTCAAGCAGTCCTCTGGCTTCGGCCTCCCAAAGTGCTCAGATTACAGGCATGATGGCTCATGCCTGGCCCTCCTAGGTTATTATTATTTTTTGAGACAGAGTCTTGCTTTGTTGTTCAGGCTGGAGTGCAGTGGCATGATCTTGGCTCACTGCAACCTCCACCTCCCAGGTTGAAGTGACTCTTCTGCCTCAGCCTCCCGAGTAGCTGAGATTATAGGTGCCCACCACCATGCCTGGCTAATTTTTTTTATTTTTAGTAGAAATAGGGTTTCACCATGTTGGCCAGACTGGTGTCGAACTCCTGACCTCAGGTGATTTGCCCACCTTGGCCTCCCAAAGTACTGGGATTACAGGTGTGAGCTACCGTGCCTGGCCTTATTTATGTTTTTAGAAAAAGGTTCTCATTTCACTATGTTGCCCAGGAGTACTCCAACTCCTGGGCCCAAGTGATCCTCCTGCCTTGGCCTCCTGAGTAGTTGGGACTACAGGTGCACACTACCATGCCCAGTGAATTTGTTGTTGTTGAGACAGAGTCTTGCTCTCTTGCCCAGGCTGGAGTACAATAGGACAATCTTGGCTTGCTGCAACCTCTGCCTCTGGAGTTCAAACAATTCTCCTGCCTCAGCCTCCCCAGTAACTGGGATTATAGGTGCTTGCCACCATGCCCAGCTAATCTCAGCAAATTTTTAATTTCTTATAAAAGGGTGTCTTGCTATGTTGCTAGGCTGGTCTCCAACTCCTGTGGCCCCATTTTATATTGAATTTCATTAACTTCTTTTTGTAAAGTGAGATCTTTTATTATCTTCACCTCTGCTTTTTGTGTTTTTATTTTTCTTCTTTTTTTAATTAAAAATTTTTTTTCTTTCTTTTTTTGTTTCATTCAAGAATCTTCTTCCTAGACCATGTTTTTTAATATTTTTAATGGGTAGAGAAACAGGCTTGCTGGGTACGGTGGCACACGCCTGTAATCCCAGCACTTTGGGAGGCTGAGGCAGATGGACCACGAAGTCAAGAGATGGAGACCATCCTGGCCAACATGCTGAAACCCCATCTCTTCTAAAAATGCAAAAATTAGCTAGGCGTGATGGTACACGCCTGTAGTCCCAGCTACTTGGGAGGCTGAGGTGGGAGAATTGCTTGAACCTGGGAGGTGGAGGTTGCAGTGAGCTGAGATCATGCCACTGCACTCCAGCCTGGTGACAGAGCGAGACTCCGGTTTCAAAATAAAAAAGGCCGGGCACGGTGCTCACTACTATAATTCCAGTGCTTTGGGAGGCCAAGGCGGGCAGATCACCTGAGGTCAGGAGTTCAAGACCAGCTTGACAAATATGGAGAAACCCTGTCTCTACTAAAAATACAAAATTAATCGGGTGTGGTGGGTGCATACCTGTAATCCCAGCTTGGGAGGCTGAGGCAGGAGAACTGCTTGAACCCAAGAGGTGAAGGTTGCGGTGAGCCGAGATCATGCCATTGCACTCCAGCCTGGGCAACAAGAGTGAAACTCTGTCTCAAAAACAAAACAAAACAAACAAAAAAACAGGCTTGTCTAAAAGTACTTACTAATATGTGTTTGAACATAAGTTTAAAACTTTGCTCTTTCTACTACACCATGTTGTGATCTTCAGTCACTTTAGTGTCAAAGACAGAGAGGAAACTGATCCCAAATTCTAGATTACTTTCCTAGGGCCTTCTATATACAGATTGTGGAAATTTTTGGAAAAATTATAAAATGCAAACCAAGTTCAGACTATTTTACAGAGTCTAATATTTTGCCTTATTGTACTCAGACTTGCTTTCTCCAATGGAAGATATTATTCAATTAGTTTTTTTTTTCTTTTTGTTTTGTTTTTGTTGTTTTGTTTTGAGACAGGGTTTTGCTTTGTCACTCAGCTTGGAGTACACTGGCACAATCATGGCAGCTGTGACCTCCTGGGCTCAAGCAATCCTCCCACCTCAGCCTCTATGTAGCTAGGACTACAGGAATATGGCACCATGTGCCCAGCTAATTCTTTTTATTTTTTGGAGAGATTAGGTCTCCCTGTGTTGCTCAGGCTGATCTCAAACTCCTGGGCTCAAGTGATCCTCCCTTTGGGCTCCCAGAATGCTGGGATTATAGGTGCGAGCCACCACGCCCAGCCTTAACTGTCTGCCTTGAGAGCAAATGATGACCATTGCACACAGGTCCCTCAACAAACTGTATCTTCTGACAAATCAAAATGAAACTTACAGCTTCCTGACTCTTCCTGTCTCTTTTGGCTCTCTAGCATCTTAACCACACTTACAAGGCTTATTTTAAAATATATAAAGAGAGAACAAATCTTAATCATGTTTTAATTTGTATTCTTAAGGTGGGGAGAAGAATTTTCATTGTCCAAGCACCCTCAGGTATGTTTTAAAATCCAGCCATTAAGAACATTAAAAATTTCCTTACCCTAAGGTTCATATATGTACACTAAACTTCAGTTAGATCTAACTGGTGTAAAGGGATAGGTTTTTCTCAGACTTCTCTGACCTGTCTGGATATATTTTGTTAAAATACTG
This sequence comes from Callithrix jacchus, assembly GCF_049354715.1. Taxonomy (NCBI): domain Eukaryota; kingdom Metazoa; phylum Chordata; class Mammalia; order Primates; family Cebidae; genus Callithrix; species Callithrix jacchus. The sequence goes on along the minus strand of NC_133508.1, from coordinate 69,217,797 downwards.
TGATATACACCTGATTTGGTGGATGAGGAGTCAGCATTGGGCTCTAGGACCAAGTTTGTTCAGATTATTTATTGAGGGATTTAAAATTCCCTTTGCTTTTTTGAGCTTTGATTTCTTCTCCTATAATAAAGATGTTGGACTAGATGTTCTCTAACATACCTTCTACTTTCTGTGTGTCTCTAGATTCTGTATTTGCTGACCTGTACGGCCTCACTGTATGATAGGAAAATCTATTGGAACAGGAGTTGGCAGCTTTTATTTATAAAGTTGATAGATAATAAATGTTTTAAGATTCGTGGGCCAAGAATGATAGAAGAGCAGCTACTCAGTGCTTCAGTTGTAGCACAAATGCAGCCATAGATAATACTTAAATGAATGAGTTCGCTTGTATTCTAGTAAAACCTACTTATGGACATTGAAATTTGAATTTCTTACCATTTTCAAATGTAACAAAATGTCATTGTTTTGATTTTTTTCCCCCCAACCATTTAAAAATGTAAAAATCAGGCCAGGTGTGGTGATTCACACCTGTAATCCCAGCGCCTTTTTTTTTTTTTTTAAAGAGAGGATGTGGTCTCTTGGCTGGGTGCGGTGGCTCACACCTATAATCCCAGCACTTTGGGAGGCTGAGGTGGGCGTATCACAAGGTCAGGAGATCCAGACCATCCTGGCCAACATGGTGGTGAAACCGGTCTCTATTTTATTTAAAAAAAAAAAAAAAAAAAAAAAAAGGCCGGGCGTGGTGACTCACGCCTGTAATCCTAGCACTTTGGGAGGCCAAGGTGGATGGATCTCCTGAGGTCAGGAGTTCAAGACCAGCCTGGCCATCATGGTAAGACCCCCATCTTTATTAATAAAAAAAAAGAGAGAGATGGGGTCTCACTCTGTTGCCAGGCTGGAGTACAGTGACTATTCACAGGCAAGATCCCACTACTGAACAACACTGGAGTTTTGACCTGCTCTGTTTCTGACCTGGGCCGGTTCATCCCTCTGTAGGCAACCTGGTGGTCCCCCACTCCCAGGAGGTCACCATATTGATGCCAAACTTAGCGCGGACACCCGATTCGGCATGGTGCACACAGCCCAGAACTCCTCCCACCTCAGCCTCCCGAGTAGCTGGGACTACAGGCACTCACCACCGCGCCTGGCAATCCCAGCACTTTGGGAGGCCAGGGTGGGTGGATCACTTGAGGTCAGGAGTTCAAGACCAGCTTGACCAATATGGTGAAACCCAGTCTCTACTAAAAATACAAAAGTTAGCTGGACATGATGGCCTGCACCTGTAATCCTAGTTGCTTGGGAGGCTGAGGCAGGAGAATCAGCCCGTGCTGCTTTTTTTTGTTTTGTTTTGTTTCAAGAAGAAGTCTTGCTCAGGCTGGAGTGCAGTGTCGGGAGGGATCTCAGTTCACTACAACCTCTGCCTCCTTGGTTCAAGCAATTCTTTTTTTTTTTGAGACGGAGTTTCGCTGTTGTTACCCAGACTGGAGTGCAATGGCACGATCTCGGCTCACCACAACCTCCACCTCTTGGGTTCAAGCGATTCTCCTGCCTCAGCCTCAAGTAGCTGGGACTACAGGCGCACATCACCATGCCCAGCTAATTTTTTTTTTTTTGTATTTTTAGTAGAGACGGGATTTCACCTTGTTGACCAGGATGGTTTCGATCTCTTAACCTAGTGATTCACCCGCCTCGGCCTCCTAAAGTGCTGGGATTATAGGCGTGAGCCACCGCGCCTGGCCAGTTCAAGCAATTATTCTGCCTCAGCCTCCTGAGTAGCTGGATCTACAGGTGCACACCACCACACCCGGCTAATTTTTCTATTTTTAGTAGAGATGGGGTTTGACCATGTTGGTCAGGCTGGTCTTGAACTCTTGATCCGCCTGTCTCAGCCTCTCAAAGTGCTGGGATTACAGGTGTGAGCCACTGGGCCCAGCCAATCAAACAGCTTTTCAAAGCAAAAAGGAATGTTTTACAAGTAGCTTATTAAAACATGTGGTTCCTGGAATATTTATTGGTTTAAAAATACCTTCCTGGTTTTAATGTTGTCCTTATTATCTCTCCATGAATCCATGTTCCATTCATCCATGACTATGCATGCATTCAGCAAATACTTATCAAGTGCCTCTAGTGTTTCAGACATTTTATTATGCACTCGAGGTAGAAACATAATAGGACAAGTGACATCTCTGCCATCACTGAGTTTAAAATGTAGTGGGAGAAGTGAGCCAGACAAACATGTAAACATATAATTTCAGATAGTGAACAGTGCCATCAGGATAAGGTAAGAGTGGTTAGAGGAGGGGATAAAGGGTCAGAAAATGTATGTGTATTAACCCATTCTCATGCTGCTAATACAGACGTACCGAGACTGGGTAATTTATAGAGGAAAGAGGTTTAATTGACTCACAGTTCAGCATGGCTGGGGAGACCTCAGGAAACTTAACAATCGTGGTGTAAGGGGAAGTAAACACTGCCTTCCTTCTTCACATGGTGGCAAGAAGTGAGTGCTGAATGAAAGGGGAAGCCCCTTAGAAAACCCTCAGATCTCCTGAGAACTCACTATCACTAGAACAGCATGGTGGAAACTGCCCCCCATGATTTAATGATCTCCACCTGGTCCCTCCCACAACACATGGGGATTATGGGAACTGCAATTCAAGATGAGATTTGGGTGGGGACACAGCCAAACCATATCAGTATGTTTGAGAAAGTAATATTTCGGCAGAGATAAGAGAAATGAGAAGTGAGCGGAAATATGGAAGAACTTTCCAGGCTGAAGAAACAAGTGTAAAGGCCTTGAAATGAGATAAGGTGGAGCTGAAAGAGTGAAGGTATAGTAGTAGGAGATAAGGTTGTAGAGATAGGGCCACAGCCTCTTTGGTAAAAGTTGGCAAGGGGGTATAGGATCGAGTACTCACGTATAGGAGTTGGTCTTCTGATGGGAACAGGGGCAGGCATTCATTGCAACCAGAGAGGTTAGCGTGAGTACAGGTACAGCCTGATGGTAGATTTGGCAGGAAGAACCAAATCTTACTGATTTGCCCTTACTTTCTCTAGGAAGCACAGTTGATAGAGAGTGAGAATGAGGGAGGAATGATCACTAGAGAAAGAATTGTCTCAGAGAGTGAAAAGGGGAATGTATTGGTAATTGTGCGATTTTACTGCACTTGCTGAAATCCTGTTTGAGATGTGTGGACATACACTTAGGGTGATACCAGTTAGTATGGTGTATGCTGCCATAAGCAGACAGCTGAATTTGATTTAGGTTGTGGTTTTGCCGGGTGATTGTAGCCGAGGAGAAAAAGCAACGGCATTGCCATTCATATCCTTCTGTGAAATCTTCCTTTTTTTGTGTGGTATAGAGCTAGCAAATACCATTTACCTGTTGCCTGATACATTTTTTGGTGCACAGAATTATTGTAAATTCTTTTTAGAGCTGGAAAGAACATAAGAGAACATCTAATCCTGTGGTTCTAAACTGGAACAGGGTTGGGCAGAGGATCACGTATCATAGACGTGTGGAGAGCTTTTGACCTGGGAAACTGTATCTTACCCTTTAGCTAGACTTGGAAAGAGAAGAGTCCCAAGAGGTGAAGTGAGTGTTGGCAGCTTAGAAGAGAATAGGTTGAGTTCCTAGGGCCTACATTAGAGTATAAGGAAATGGTTTGGGTTTCAAGAAGAGCCCTGAGCCAAATAGTAGAAAATAGAAAAGCTTGTGTTCTTTGGGTCAATCCATTGTTTTCAATCATCCTCAAAAGCTTTTTTCTTTTTTTGAGATGGAGTCTTGCCCTGTTGCCCAGGCTGGAGTGCAATGGCTCGATCTTGGCTCACTGCAACCTCCATCTCCTGGGTTCAAGCAATTCTCCTGCCTCAGCTTCCCAAGTAGCCGGGATTACAGGCATGCACTGCCACACCCAGCTAACTAATTTTTTATATATTTAGTAGAGATGGGGTTTCATCATGTTGGCCAGACTGGTCTCAAACTACTGACATCATGATCTGCCCGCCTCAGACTCCCAAAGTTCTGGGATTACAGGTGTGAGCCACTGTGCCCAGCGCTTTTTACTTTTTTTCTTTCTGACTTTTATTTTTAGGTTTATGAGACACATGTACAGGTTTGTTACATGGGTAAATTGCATGTTGTGGGGACTTAGTGTACAGATAATTTTGTTACCCAGGTAAATCAGCATAATAACTAATAGGCAGTTTTTCAGTCCTTACTCTCTTCCCACCCTCAAGTAGACCCGGTGTCTTATTTCCTTCTTTGTGTTCATGTGTACTCAGTGTTTATCTCCCACTTATAAGTGGAAACGTCTCACGTCTGTAATCCAAGCACTTTGGAGACCAAGGCAGGCGGATCACCTGAGGTCGGGAGTTCAAGACCAGCCTGACCAACATGGTGAAATCCCGTCTTAAAAAAAATAATTAAGTAAGTGGAAACATGGTATTTGGTTTTCTGTTCCTGCAGGAATTCACTTAGGATAATGCCCTCCAGCTCCATCCACATTGTTGCAAAGGACATTATCTCATTCTTTTTTATGGCTGTGTAGTATTCCGTGGTATATATGTATCACATTTTCTTTAGTCTACCATTGACAGGCACATGGGTTGATTATATGTCTTTGCAGTGGTGAATAGTGCTGCAGTGAACATACCCGTGCATATGTCTTTATGTGATTCAACCCATTTTATAAATGAAAAACTGATGTCCAGACAGGCCAGACAATTTCCATACCCAGGTGGAAACAAAGCCAGGATTAGTGTCATGCCCCCACTACCTTGTGCATGTGTTACCTCTCATTGTTCTTGGATCCATATATACTATACTAACTTGATAACTGTTAATTGTAAGTTTTTTATTTTCAAAATATTAAAATTTTGACTTTCAGCCAATTGTTGCTAGAGTTAATGATTATGATTTCAATATCTTGTTTACCTAATTTTTTTTCTCTCACCCCAACTTTAGGGAACAGAAGTCAAAGCAATAACATATTCAGCAATGCAGGTCTATAATGAAGAGAAGCCAGAAGTTTTTGTGATCATTGACATTTAAGACACCAAAAAAGAAAAGAATCCTATGAAGAATGGTTTTTTCCCCCTCGTCCTCTTGAGGAGACACCATGAATTAAATTCTACAGCATCTTTAGATATATGAAATTTGTAGAACAGAAATTTTTTCCAGAAATGGAAAATCAGGGCCTTGGTATGTGTTCCCTAAGTATTCAGACTTTAAAGAATTCTCCAATCCCCAAGGGGCAGTTATGGTCCTTCATTTGATTCTTTGCTGTGGCAGCAGGTGCCTCATGCCCTTCCAGTGCAATGCAAGCCCTCCAGCCTTGCTCCAGAGAGGAGCACTGATGTCAGCAGCAGCCTAGGGCTGAATCCAGTTTGAAAAAAGTGGCTGGGCACGGTGACTCACACCTGTAATCCTAGCACTTTGGGAGGCGGAGGCAGGCAGATCACCTGAGGTCAGGAGTTCCCAGACCAGCCTGACCAACCTGGAGAAACCCCGTCTCTACTAAAAATACAAAATTAGTTGAGCATGGTGATGCATGCCTGTAATCTCAGTTACTTGGGAGGCTGGGGCAGGAGAATCACTTGAACCCAGGAAGTGGAGGTTTCGGTGAGCTGAGATCACGCCATTGTACTCCAGCCTGGGCAACAACAGCGAAACTCCATCTCAAAAAGAAAAAAGAATAACGAGAAAATATATTTCCACACCCAGAATTTTGTTTTTCTTCCAGGTTGGTTAAGACATATATTTTCTGTATGTACATCAGGGAGGTTGTGTTTTAGATTGCTATAGGACAGAGCTATCCTGTATTCGTTGTTTTTTCAGAGAAACAATTAGGCTTCTCTAAAGAGAGCCCTGAATTTCTCTCACACTTTCACGTTTTTAAAAGCACTGATGACATTTCCTGTTTTCTCAGAAGAAAAAGTCAATACGATGTCTTATAAATAGACCTTTCCTTGTAATACAGACTTTTATTTGGAAGCAAGTATATGTATATAACTAGAGAATAAAAGGAGAATTTTTGAAAAGTTTCTTTGTTATTGTTGTTTAAGTACCCTAAGCTATTCATCTTTTTTCTTTTTTTTTTATTTTTTTGACAGGATCTTGCTCTGTCCCCCAGGCTAGAATTCAGTGGTACAATCAAAGCTCACTGTGGCCTTAAACTCCTGGGCTCAAGCAGTCTTTCCAACTCAATCTCACAAATAGCTGGAATGACAGATATGTACCCCATGCCTGACTAATTTTAAAAATTTTTTTGTGGCCAGGCGCAGTGGCTCACGCCTATAATCCCAGCACTTTGGGAGGCTGAGGTGGGTGGATCACGAGGTCAAGAGATTGAGACCATCCTGGTCAACAAGGTGAAACTCTACTAAAAATACAAAAATTAGCTGGGCATGGTGGTGCGCGCCTGTAGTCCCAGCCACTCGGGAGGCTGAGGCAGGAGAATTGCTTGAACCCAGAAGGTGGAGGTTGCGGTGAGCCGAGATCATGCCATTGCACTCCAGTCTGGGTAACAACAGCGAAACTAAAAAAAAAAAAAAAAAAATTTGCTGGGTGCAGTGGGTCACATCTGTAATCCTAGCACTTGGGGGGGCTGAGGCGAGCGGATCACAAGGTCAAGAGATCAAGACCATCCTGGCTGACATGGTGAAACCCCATCTCTACTAAAAATACAAAAATTAGCTGGGAGTAGTAGCGTGTGTCTGTAATTCCAGCTACTTGGGAAGCTGAGGCAGGAGAATCACTTGAACCCAGGAGGCGGAGGTTACAGTAAGCCAAGATCACACCACTGCACTCCAGCCTGGCAACAGAGGGAGACTGAATCTCAAAAAATTTTTTCGTAGAGATGAAGTCTCACTGTGTTGTACAGGCTGGTCTTGAACTCCTGTGCTCAAGTGATCTGTCCACCTTGACCTCCCAAAGTGCTGGGACTACAGGTGTGAGCCACCGTACCTGGTCTAGCTATTTGTCTTTTTTTTTTTTCTTGGAGACACAGTCTCCTGTTGCCCAGGCTGGAGTGTAGTGGCACAACCTCGGCTCACCGTAACCTCCACCTCCTAGGTTGAAGCAATTCTCTTGCCTCAGCCTCCTGAGTAGCTAGGGCTACAGGCTCGCACCACCATGCCCAGCTAATTTTTTGTATTTTTAGTAGAGACGGGGTTTCACTGTCTTAGCCAGGATGGTCTCAATCTCTTGACCTCCTGATCTGCCCTGTCTGTCCTCCCAAAATGCTGGAATTACAGGCGTGAGCCACTGCGCCCGGCCTAGGTGTTTGTCTTTTTTTTTTTTTTTGAGATGGAGTTTCTTTCTTGTTACCCAGGCTGGAGTGCAATGGCACTATCTCGGCTCACCGCAACCTCCGCCTCCTGGGTTCAAGCAATTCTGCCTCAGCCTCCCAAGTAGCTGGGACTACAGGTGCGCACCACCACGCCCAGCTAACTTTTGTATTTTTAGTAGAGACGGGGTTTCACCTTGTTGACCAGGATGGTCTCAATCTCTTGACCTCGTGATCCACCCGCCTCGGCCTCCCAAAGTGCTGGGATTATAGGCATGAGCCACCGCACCCGGCCAGCAGATGACTATTTAAAAATGAAATTATTACCAGGCGTGGTGGCTCACGCTGGTAATCCAAGCACTTTGGAGGCCAAGGTGGGTGGATCACCTGAGGTCAGGAGTTCGAGACCAGCCTGACCAACGTGGTGCAACCCTATCTTTAAATATATATATAAAAATAAATAAAAATGAAATTATTTCAGTTTGATTGGCAACTTTTTTCTTGTTTCTGTTGATTGAGGTATTCTCTTTTGAGATCAAGAGTTTGCAAAATTGCTATTTTTACACAAGAACATAAAAAATTGCCACTGGGTGGTGCTAAATATCATAGTATGGTAAACTTAAACTAAAAGGAACGGATTAGCAATTACTTTTCTATGGGTATTTAACAAGAAATAGGGTTAATGAAAGCCGGCATAGTGGTTCACGCCTTTAATCCCAACACTTTGGGAGGCTAAAGCAGGTGGATCACCCGAGGTGAGGATTTCAAGACCAGAGTAGCCAACATAGTGAAACGCCCTCTCTACTAAAAATACAAAATATTAGCCTGGTGTGGTGTAATCCCAGCACTTTGGGAGGCTAAGGAGGGTGGATCACCTGAGGCCAGGAGTTTGAGACCCGCCTGACCAGCATGGTGAAACCCTGTCTCTAATAGAAATACAAAAAATTAGCCTAGCATGTGGCTCACGCCTGTAATCTCAGCTACTCGGGAGGCTGGGGCAGAAGAATCGCTTCAGCCAGGGAGGCAGAGGTCACGGTGATCTGAGCGCCACTGCACTCCGGCCCGTGCGACAGGAAGTCAGAGGCCTCTGGCCAAATCCCAAGGGAGTGATTCCCTGGCACCGCGCGTCCAGGCCCCGCCCTGGGACTTCTCGCGGCTCCCATTGGCTCGGCCGCAGACTCCTGGGGCTGCGATAGCTCCTACTGGCCGCTGTGGCGAGGCGGGGGAGCGGTGTTCGGACGCAGTCCCAACTGAGTTGGGGGTGTCGGAGACGCAAGTAACTTGAGAGAGCACAATGTCATAACTTTTTTTTTTCTTTCTCTCCATCTCACCCTGGGAGATTTTCTTTTTCTTTTTTCTTTGTTTCTTTCTTTCTTTTTTTTTATTTGAGACGGAGTTTCGCTCTTGTTACCCAGGCTAGAGTGCAATGGCGCGATCTCGGCTCACCGCAACCTCCGCCTCCTGGGTTCAGGCAATTCTCCTGCCTCAGCCTCCTGAGTAGCTGGGATTATAGGCACGCCCAGCTAATTTTTTGTATTTTTAGTAGAGACGGGGTTTCACCATGTTGACCAGGATGGTCCCGATCTCTAGACCTCGTGATCCACCCGCCGCGGCCTGCCAAAGTGCTGGGATTACAGGCGTGAGCCACCGCACCCGGCCCTTTTTTTAATGTAATAACGTTAAGTAACACCAAAGAACTTTTCCTAAAGTCAGGATAAGACAGGCTTGCTCTCTGCTGCAGGTGGACATCTTAGGCACCTGCTGCGACATCTGATCGCGTGGGTTCGAGTTTCGAGTCCCCACCTCCCCTGAGTCGTGGCGTGGCTCCGGGTTAGTCATTCCACTGCACAAACCCCCAACTCATGGAGCGATCTGGGCTCATTGCAACCTCCGTTTCCCAGGTTCAAGCAATTCTTCTGCCTCAGCCTCCAGAGCAGCTAGGATTACAGGCATGCACCACCACCATGACCGGCTAATTTTGTATTTTTAGTAGAGACGGGGGTTTCTCCAGGTTGGTCAGGCTGGTCTCCAACTCCCGACCTCAGGTGATCCGGCCTCCCAAAGTGCTGGGATTACAGGCGTGAGCTACCTCGCCCAGCCAACTCCAACTGCGTTTTGTTTTTTTTTTACTCCAACTGTTTTAAATGAGGACAGTGCTGGATCTAGTTGGTGCCTGGCAAATGTGGGCTTTTTATAAGGCGTCCACTACATATGACAGAAAAATGTCTATTTCCCCCTACTGCCCTCAGAGTCTAGCTAATCTAGCTTTAGGGGTGTCTGGTAAATCGGAGGATTCTCCCGGGGGTGAGGGGGTAGTGTCTAGCTGTTAGACTCTGAATACTTTCCAGGAAATGTAGTTGTGAGGAAAAACAGGACTGAAAAGGAAAAGTTCCTACTCTCTAATCTCGCTTACTGGTATAGTCATCCTTGAAAATAATATATAAAATAAGGGCTTATAGAGGGGTCACTTGCTTGAACGTGATATCCATTGTTTAGGGAGAAAAAATCCAGGCTTCTTTTTCTATTTATTTGTTACTTTTTTTTTTTGAGACGGAGTTTTGCTCTTGTTGCCCAGGCTGGAGTGCAGTGGCGCGATCTCGGCTCACTGCAACCTTGCCTCCTGGGTTCAAGCGATTCTTCTGCCTTAGCCACCCAAGTAGCTGGAATTACAGACATGTGTCAACATGCCCAGCTACTTTTTTGTGTTTTTAGTAGAGATGGGGTTTCACCATGTTAGCCAGGATGGTCTCGATCTCTTGACCTCGTGATCCACCCGCCTCGGCCTCCCAAAGTGCTAGTATTACAGGCGTGAGCCATCGCACCTGGCCTTATTTGTTACTTTTTAATTTTTATTATTATTATTTTTTTGAGACGGAGTTTCGCTGTTGTTACCCAGGCTGGAGTGCAATGGCGCAATCTCAGCTCACCACAACCTCCGCCTCCTGGGTTCAAGCAATTCTCCTGCCTCAGCCTCCCGAGTAGCTGGGATTACAGGCACGCACCACCATGCCCAGATAATTTTTGTATTTTTAGTAGAGACGTTTCACCTTGTTGACCAGAATGGTCTCAATCTCTTGACCTCGTGATCCACCCACCTCAGCCTCCCAAAGTGCTGGGATTATAGGTGTGAGCCACCTCACCCGGCCTCATTTGTTACTTTTTTAATAGACAGGGTCTCACTCTGTGGCCCAGGCTGGAGATGCAATGGTGAAATCATAGTTCACCGCCGTTTTTAACTCCTGGGCTCAAGCAATCCTCCCGCCCCAGCTTCCCAAATAGCTGAGACTACAGGCCTGTGCCACCATGCCTGCCTAATTTAAATTGTTAAGTTTTTGTTGTTGTTGTTGTTGTTTTTGGTGGAGGTAGGATGTCACTGATGCCCAGGCTGGCTTCGAACTCCTGGCCTGAAGTGATTCTCCCCACTCAGTCTCTCAAAGCACTGGAATTACAGGAGTGAGCCAATGTGGCCATAGCTCAAGGTCTTCATTTTTTAACAGGTGGTGCTAATACTTTTAGGTAGGGTTTTCCATGCCTGGGTTTCTGGTGGACTTTTTCCTCAGTATATAGAAAAAATTTAAAATCAACTCAAATGGGCAACAAAATGCACAGTACCATTTTTTTTTTGTTTCTGAGAAGTTTTGCTATTGTTGCCAGGCTGGAGTGCAATGGCTCAATCTTAGCTCACTACAACCTCTGCCTCTCAGGTTCAAGCAACTCTCCTGCCTTAGCCTCCGAGTAGCTGGGATTACAGGTGTGTGCCAACATGCCAGGCTAATTTTTGTATTTTTAGTAGAGATGGCATTTCACAATGTTGGCCAGGCCGGTCTTGAACTCCTGATCTCAAGTGTTCCAGCTGCCCTGGCCTCCCAAAGTGCTAGGATTATAGGTGTGAGCCACCACACCTGGCCTCAGCATGTAACCTTTTAACATTATTTAAGAAAGTAAAAGGAAAAAAAAAATATGGAACAGGTGTGGTGGCTCATGCCACCTAGCACTTTGGGAGGCCAAGGCTGGCAGATCATCTGAGGTCAGGGCCAATACGGTGAACCCTGTCTCTGCTAAAAGTACAAAAAGTAGCCGGGTGAGGTGGCACATACCTGTAATCTGAGCTACTCTGGAGGCTGAGGCAGGGGAATCACTTGAAGCCAGGAGGCAGAGGTTGCAGTGAGCTGAGATTACAGCACTGCACTCTAGCCTGAGTGACAGAGGGAGACTTCATCTCAAAAAAAAAAGCAAGAAAGTACCATTTTGTCACTGGAAAAAAACTATTTTTCCAGACCCCTCTTCTTCCCCAGAAAAAATTCTTTTCTTTAGGAGACTGAAGAGATATACTTGTCATGAATGGATTGTAAACATATACTTCAAGGTGGAAATGAGAATGGTACTCTATCCAAAAGTCGTGTTTTATTTTCAAAGCTTTCTTTTTAATGGTGATTCTTGAAGAAATAAAGCAAAAGAGAAATTTGCTATGTTTCCAAACTTGTCTGAAGTCTTCTTTAAATAACACATTAGTATTTTCCTGCCTCTCTAGGATTCCATTTAACTGGAACTAAAGAATGACTTAATTCAATTATTTTATGTAATTCTAATGTGCAGCAATTGAGCTTTTACATTACTTGGAATGTTCTGGTTCCTTTCTTTTAAAAGAAAATATTGGGCCAGGCGCGGTGGCTCATGCCTGTAATCCAAGCACTTTGGAGGCCAAGGCCGGCGGATCACCTGAGGTCAGGAGTTCAAGACCAGCCTGGGGCCGGACACGGTGGCTCAAGCCTGTAATACCAGCACTTTGGGAGGCCGAGGCGGGTGGATCACGAGGTCAAGAGATCGAGACCATCCTGGTCAACGTGGTGAAACCCCGTCTCTACTAAAAATACAAAAAATTAGCTGGGCATGGTGGCATGTGCCTGTAATCCCAGCTACTCAGGAGGCTGAGGCAGGAGAATTGCCTGAACCCAGGAGGTGGAGGTTGCGGTAAGCCGAGATCGAGCCATTGCACTCCAGCCTGGGTAACAAGAGCGAAACTCCGTCTCAAAAAAAAAAAAAAGAAAAAAAAAAAAAGACCAGCCTGACCAACATGGTGAAACCCCGCCTTTAAAAAAAAAGAAAGAAAATATTGAAGCTTGTAAAATTTCAGGATGTAGTATTTCAGTCATATATTCATTATACAGTATAGTTCTTTTATAGGTTTGAAGTACTGTGTGAATTCCCAGTAAGCAATACCCATAATCTAAAATGCAAATACATCCCAAAGTAAAAATGGGCTATTTTATTTTATTTTACTTATCTTTTTGCAATGTTAATTGACTGTTTTTTTTTTTTTTTTTTTTAGGCGGAGTTTCGCTCTTGTTACCCAGGCTGGAGTGCAATGGCACGATCTTGGCTCACCGCAACCTCCACCTCCTGGGTTCAGGCAATTCTCCTGCCTCAGCCTCCCGAGTAGCTGGGACTACAGGTGTGCACCACCATGCCCAGCTAATTTTTGTATTTTTAGTGGGGCCACCGCGCCCAGCCCCACTTTATTTTTCTTGTATAAAAACCTTATGTTGTAGCCACAGCTGAAGCTTGGGTCCTTTGCACAGAGACTCTGATGTGGGTCTTGACGAGGTGATCAATGAATTCCTGATGGTGAATACAGTCTCCTTCCAGAGATCGTAAGTCTTAGAGATGGCATCAAAAGTGGCCTTGGCGAAGTTGCTCAAGGTGGCAGTGCAGCCCCTAGCTGAGGTGTCGCAGTCATCGATACCAGCCGTCATGAGCAGTTTCTTGGGCACAGGTGCTGAGACGATGCCAGTGCCCTTGGGCGCAGAGATGAGGCACACCAGCAGAGAGCCACAGCGGCCTCAGCAGCCTGTCACCTTGCTAGGGATGATGTGGGGCTTGCCGATCTTGCTCCCCCAGTAGCCTCTGCGCACAGGGACAATGGAGAGCTTGGTCAGGATGATGGCCCCATGGATGGCAGCGGCCACCTCCTTGGAACACTTTTTTTTTTTTTAGAGACGGAGTTTCGCTCTTTTTACCCAAGCTGGAGTGCAATGGCACGATCTTGGCTCACCGCAACCTCCGCCTCCTGGGTTCAAGCAATTCTGCCTCAGCCTCCCGAGTAGCTGGGACTACAGGCGTGCACCACCATGCCCAGCTAATTTTTGTATTTTTAGTGGAGACAGGGTTTCACCATGTCGACCAACATGGTCTCGATCTCTTGACCTTGTGATCCACCTGCCTCGGCCTCCCAAAGTGCTGGGATTACAGGCGTGAGCCACCGCGCCCGGCTCCTTGGAACACTAAACACCCAGACCGACATAACCATTGTAGTCCCCAGTAGCAGCAAATGCCTTGAACCTGGTGCGCTGGCCCGCACGGGTCTGCTTCTGCACCGGCATAATCTTCAAAACCTCATCCTTGAGAGAGGCCCCCAGGAAAAGTCAATTATCTCAGATTCCTTGATGGGCAGAGAGAAGAGACAGATCTCCAGAGATTTAATCTTCATGTCTTTGACCAGGTGGCCCAACTTGGTGACAGGTATCCACTCCTTATCCTTGGCTTTGCCTCCGCGAGCTCCGCAGCCTTGACCCCAGCCCTGTCCACAGCAGCGACACCGGCCCCGGATACCACTGCCGAAACCTCCGCGGAAGCCAGCGCGGTTCCCCATCCCAGGGCCCCCAGGGCCCCCAGTCCCCCCCCCCCCGCCCACTGCACCAGCATCATCTGCCATTTGGTGTTTTATCGGAGAAGAAGCAAAATGGGCTATTTTAAGACTACTTATTATTTTATTAGAGTGTCAATATTACTTGTCTTTATTAAAAACTTTAGATAATGAAACATGCACTGTCTTGAAATTTTACAAAAATAAATATTTTCCTGGACTGGGCATCTCTGTTTTAAAAAATTTCCTTAGTGATATGATTGACAACCAGTGAACTGGAAAGTTAAATGGTCCTACTGCCTCTCCCTAACATCTATATGGGGATGGCAGAAGGAAATCTTGAATGGGCCCTATTTCTCATGTCACAAACATTGGGAAGCTTTTATTTTTCATTTTTAGAGACAAGATCTTGCTGTATCATTCAGGCTGGGGTGCAGTGGCACCATCATAGTTCACTGCATCCTTTGCTCAGTGATCCTGAGGCTCAAGTGATCCTCCCACCCGAGCCTCCTGAGTAGCTGAGACTACAGGCATGTGCCACCACACCCACCTAATTTTTAAATTTTTTGTTAGAGATTGAGTCTTGCTATGTTGCCCAGACTGGTCTCAAACTCCTTGGCTCAAGCAATCCTACCTCTGTCCCAAAGTATTGGGATTACAGGCATGAGCCACTGCACCCAGCCTAGCTTTTAAAAAATACTTAACACCCAAGCCCCACCTGCCAGAGATTCTGATTTGCCTAGGCATCTGTTTTTGTTTGTTTGTCTTGCTCTGTTGTCCAGGCCAGAGTACAGTGGCATGATCTCAGCTCACTGCAACCTCTGCCTCCCGGGTTCAAGCAATTCTCCTGCCTCAATCTCCCTAGTAGCTGGGACTACAGGTGTGCGCCACCACACCCGACTAATTTTTTTTTTTTTTAGTATAGATGGGGTTTCACTATATTGGCCAAGCTGGTCTTGAACTCCTAACCTCATGATCCACCCGCCTCAGCCTCCCAAAGTGCTGGGATTACAGGCATGACCCACCTCCCATAGCTGGCATCTGTATTTTAAAAGCTCCGCAGGTGATTCTAATGTGTAGCCAAAGTTGAGAATCCCTGGTCTAGGCAGAAATGTTGTTCCCCTTTTCCTCTTACCAGCTGAATAAAAAAAGTTTCTTGGCTGGGTGCCGTGGCTCAGCATTATATAGGAGGTGCGGTGGCCTCCTATAATCCCAGCACTTTGGGAGGCTGAGGCGGGTGGATCACGAGGTCAAGAGATCGAGACCATCCTGGTCAACATGGTGAAAGCCCGTCTCTACTAAAAATACAAAAATTAGCTGGGCATGGTGGTGTGCACCTGTAGTCCCAGTTACTTGGGAGGCTGAGGCAGGAGAATTGCTTGAACCCAGGAGGCGGAGGTTGCGGTGAGCCGAGATCGTGCCATTGCACCCCAGTCTGGGTAACAACAGCGAAACTCCGTTTCAAAAAAAAAGTTTCTCTTTAATAAAGGAAATATGTAGTTGTAAGTAACATCAACAAGGAAATAAAAGATTTTCCCAAGGGGAAAATCAAGAAACTATATAATGGAATTGTGTATCTGGAAATCTGAAAGAGCAAGGCAAAGTATAAAATCATGCTTGCAAATGGTCTAGCTAAGCACAGAGGTAAAGGGGTGACTGGCATTTCCCTGGTCTCTGGTTTCTTATTTTATTTATTTATTTACTTTTTTGAGACCGAGTCTTGCTCTGTTGCCCAGGCTGGAGTGCAGTGGCGTGCTCTCCACTCATTGAAACCTCTACCTCCTGGGTTCAAGCAAGTATTGTGCCTCAGCCTCCTGAATAGCTGAAATTATAGGCGTGCGCCCCCATGTCCAGCTAATTTTTGTATTTTTAGTAGAGACAGGGTTTTACAATGTTGGCCAGACTGGGTCTCAAACTCCTGGCCTCAAATAATCCTCCTGCCTTGGCCTCCCAAAGTGTTGGGATTACAGGCATGAGCCACCACACCTGGACTCTGGTTTCCGATTTAAAGATGATAAAGTATGCAATGGATTTTGACGGTGTGAGAGAAAAAAAAAGGAGTAGGGAAAAGTGTTATCAAACTATTTCAGTAATTGCAAAATATTTTACTTCAAGAGTCCCTTTGCTTCTCTTGCTGTGTGTGGCTTATTACTTGTTGACATTATACTTAAATATTTTACTTTTTAGGTGGCATTAATACAGTTCTGAAGAAGGCTGACATAAAAATGAAGTTTATAGATCCTGGTGGATTTCATTTTTTCTGGCCTATTCATGGCTCCATTAGCAGGAATAAACTCCTGTATCAAAATTATGTTATATATACTTCACAATATGTAAAACAGCTGGCATTTCTGTGATAACCTGAATTTTATCATTAAAACTCTTGTAACTAATGGCATCGGTGGCCCATCTGTAATAGCGCTGCCTCAAGGCCAGCTGCAGTGGGGAAAATGCAGCTGGGGCTCATGCTCCAGGGAGCCCATGGTGGGTGGGAACAGGCAGAAGCTCTGCCCCTACTGAGCTGACAGGGCTGGAGCTCCGAACTCCTGGGCGCAGCTGCAGTCACCCAGCTGTGGCTCCAGACCTGGGCATCCCTGCACTCTTTGCGGCCTGAGAAGCTCCCGCCCCTACAGGCTCAGAAGTGCCTGCTCCCATTCCCTGGTCTCTCTCTACTCCCACACCTCTCTCTGCAGCTTTGTTGCAGAGCAAAGTTGTGGCCAAACCCAGGTGTTGTCGTGACCTGGCCAGGTTGAGCATGCTTGAGGTGGCGCTGACATGCCAGCCCCCTGCCACCTCAGCCCCCTCTAGACTTTGGGTGCCCCTATGTGTGGGAGGGAGGCCAGTAGGGGGTGATGAGAGTGGCTGGTTCAGGCCTGCAGGTGCCCCTCGGCACAAACAACCTGAGTGCCATGGAGGGCATGTTGATGGCAGGAGGCAGACAGGCTCCTGGATGAAAAGGGGTGGGTTCCCAGTGAAATACCACATTCAAGCCAGGGACGGCTTGAAGCCTGGGGGCCGCTGGGCTGTCAGTTCCTGATGGGAGTTCAGGGCTGGTGTGAGAACTTGCGGTGTTTTCTGGGATGCCCATGGACACCCACGGACCAAGCAGCATGCACTTCCTCCCTTCTGAGCCCATAAAAATCCCTGGACTCAGCCAGACTCAGCCGGCTGTCAGGACTATCAGCTGCAGGACCGAGCTTTGGGTCTCTTTAAAAGGACCTGCCTGCAGGTATCCTTTCGGGTACGAGCTGGTTGTCTGGACACTTGGTTGACATACCCGTGGAAAGGAGCTATCCACTCTTTGTAATGCTTCATCCTATACCCAGGGTCTCCTAGAGCTGTTCTGTTGCTGAGTGAATCTCCTCTCTGCCCTGTGGAAAGGAGCTACTCACTTCGGGTCTCCTGAGAGCCGTTCTGTTGCTCAGTGAAGCTCCTCTCCGCCCTGCTCACCCTCCAGTTGTCAGCATATCTCATTCTTCTTGGATGCAGGAAAAGAACTCACCTAACGTTGGACTGAAAGAGCTGTAACTGAAGCAGGGCCGAAACATGCCTCCCACTCACCATGTTGTGGGTGACAAGGAGAGAAGAGCTGCAGCCCTTCTGGCAGCCCAGACCTTGGGGCTCCCTGAGCCAGGGCTGTGACATGCTGTAATACGCTCTTTGGAGCTCTGTGGTTCCTGGTGTCTCTGAACTTCCAGGCACCACTGTGTTTCCCTTGTCCAGATGCTGGTGCCTGCAGTGGAAGCTGCTTTCAGTACATCTGGTCCCACTGCAGCCTTACATGGAGCTGATGCCTGTGCCAGCGCCTAGAGGTGTCCACTCTGCTGCAGGTGCGCCTGGTTGTGTGCAGTGGCCGGACCCCACGCTCACTCACTCACTCACATACCTGCCACTCTGTGCCTGGCTCACCCTCAGCAGGCATGAGATCCAGGCCAATACCACCAGTGGAGCACAGCCTGCCATGCCACGTGGGTGGAACGAGTCCAGCAGGCTCAAGCAAAACCCAAGCAGAGGTGCCGCTGGCCAAGAGATTTCCGGCTGGTGGCAAAGCAAAACCCTAAGTATCCTGTGACATAACTAAAGTCACATCCTTTACATAACATTTATTCTATATAGAATTTATCCACATACAATGACGTCAGCTGTAAAACAATCCACTGTTACTTGTACAAAATAATCTATAAAATAGAGTGTTACATAATATACTTCAGTGAATTAAGCTGATGTTCTAGGATTCAGAAAATGTGATCACTCTCTTTCCTATTTTTGCTACTGCTGTTTCACTGGATTGTCTTAGGTTCCCCGCCTTTTTTGTATGTGTGTGAGACGGAGTCTTGCTCTGTCATCTAGCCTGGGTGTAGTGGCACGATCTTGGCTCACTGTAACCTCCATGTCCTGAGTTCAAGCAATTTTCATCTCAGCCTCTGGAGTAGCTGGGATTACAGGTGTCTACCACCATGCTTGGCTAATTTTGGTATTAGTAGAGATGGGGTTTCATTATATTGCCCAGGCTGGTCTCGAACTCGTGACCTCTAGTGATCCACCTGTCTGGGCCTCCCAAAGTGCTGGGATTACAGGCGTGAGCCACTGTACCTGACCCTTAGGTTTCTTTACTATTTTGAGCCTCAATTTCTTTACCTTTCATGTGGGATAACTGTCCTATTTCACAAATATGTAAAGAATAACATAAAAATTGTTAAACACTTTGCAAATATAAAATGCTATATAAATTATAAATAGTGATACTGATACACTCATATAAAGTAACATAAAACTTTGTTTATAATCTAAAGTTTGGTCCTTCCTGTACCTATTATTATCACCCTTCCCAGTTAAAACGTCTGATGCTACATATACTGCTTTCAGTGATTTTCCACACTTAACTAATTTTAGGAATAAAAAATATTTTAAAAAACCAATATAAGTGGAAATTTCAATGTATCTTGGCATGACTTGGCAAAATAACTTTAATGAATTGAGTTCTGAGCTCATAACAATTGAAGCACCAAACTTTTCATCCATCAGGCAGTACCTGGCCATATAGAAAGCAGTAACTATGCTTATTTTGATTGTATTACTGAAAATATAATGCTGAAAAATTTGTTCCTAAGTTTTAAAAAGGCTTAAGATATGATACCCACAGAAGGAACATCATCAGCTAAGGACATGATTTGCTTCACTAAGCGACCTTATGATTACCTGCTTATAAGCACAGTGAGTAATAGTAGTAATGAAATTAGGGTGCAACGATCAAAGGGAATTCAAGAAGTTATCTAATTCCATGGTTTTCAACGTTGTGCACCTGAGTTCTGCAGGGGAAAGGTTTGTGGGGGGCTTTAATCGGAGCAGCTCTAATTTTAGAGTTTATCCCTTAAATTTGAGCATCTATAGGAAACAATTCATTTGAAGAGCTTCTTGGGTTAAAAAATTCTTTTAAACTGCAGATCTAGTCCATTTTGTTTCTTCCAGACCCTAGGTGTGACTACAGTGGTGCTTTCTTTTTGTAATGCTTCATCCTATACCCAGACACTCTTGAGGGCAATGGAGTTAGAAGGGCATTCAGAAGCTGATAAATGGCATTCCTGTAAGAACAAATTTGGTCTAACAAAGTCTTAATATTAAAAAACATCCTTGGCATAAATAAAGCTTATTTAAACAGATTATACCTCTATGTAACATTTGCCCACATTTAAAAGCCAAAGAATTCAATTTTCCCAAATCATCAATAGACAGTTTCACTCTAGAAAAAACTGGTCTCTAACGTCTTAGACATATATGATATAACTGGAGTCATTATTTACAACTTACAAACATGTCTTAAATGTTCTTCTTTTATGATGCTAAAATGATAGAACAGATTCTCTGTCTACTTTGGTGAACTTGATCCTTATTGTGTGGGGACAGTTTGATGCTTGTTATAAACAATTATGAGAAAGCATTATTTCTGAAAAGACAATTTCTGGTGGCACTGTGTTCAGTGAATGTTGCTAATATTCATGCTGATGTATGTAAAGTTTGCATGCAGAAGATAATAGCATAAAAGGACATTTACATCATAGACTAAAGTGCATTAGAGTATACACATGCAAGCACTACTTCATTTATATAAATAAAGTTCAAATCAGCCATTCTTCCTATTGGCTTCAACAACTAAAAAAATCAGGTTTTAATTTCAAAAGGTATCAGTATTACTCTGGTAAGAGTAGAGAATGACAAGTGTTTCCTCCCTCATTCGGATACACTTTAATTGTTAAGAATCCTGATTTAGGCCGAGTACAGTGGCTCTCGCCTGTAATCCCAGCACTTTGGGAGGCTGAGGTGGGCGGATCATGATAAGGAGTTGGAGACCAGCCTGGCCAACATAGCAAAACTCCTAAATTGAAACCCCTAAATCTCTACTAAAAATACAAAAATTAGCTGAGCATTGTGGTTGAGCACCTGTAGCCCCAGCTACTCGGGAGTCTGAGACAGGAGAATCGCTTGAAACCAGGAGGCAGAGGTTGTGGTGAGCCAAGATCATGCCACTGCACTCTATCCAGCCTGGGCAACAGAGTGAGACTCCGTCTCAAAAAAAAAAAAAAAAATCCTGGTTTAGGAACAGTCAGGTTGGGAGTGAAGTCAATGCACATCATCTGGTCTTTTTTTTTTTTGAGATGGAGTTTCACTCTTGTTACCCAGGCTGGAGTGCAACGGCGTGATCTCGGCTCACCGCAACCTCCGCCTCCTGGGTTCAGGCAATTCTCCTGCCTCAGCCTCCCGAGTAGCTGGGATTACAGGAACGTGCTACCGTGCCCAGCTAATTTTTTGTATTTTTAGTAGAGATGGGGTTTCACCATGTTGACCAGGATGGTTTCGATCTCTTGACCTCGTGATCCACCCGCCTCGGCCTCCCAAAGTGCTGGGATTATAGGCGTGAGCCACCACGCCTGGCCCATCATCCGGTCTTAAAGCAACTGGAAGTGTGCCAGCAGGGGAATCTTGAAAAAGTCTCAATTAAGTGCCATGAAACAAAGTGGTTATTCATATATTTATACATTTTTTAAAAGAAAGTAACCATTTTAGCCTAGAAATTGGTATCAAGGACAATAATTAATGAAAGAACAAGAGAGGCCGGGCGCGGTGGCTCATGCCTGTAATCCCAGCACTTTGGGAGGCCGAGGTGGGTGGATCACAAGGTCAAGAGATCGAGACCATCCTGGTCAACATGGTGAAACCCCGTCTCTACTAAAAATACAAAAACTTAGCTGGGCATGGTGGCGTGTGCCTGTAATCCCAGCTACTAGGGAGGCTGAGGCAGGAGAATTGCCTGAACCCAGGAGGCGGAGGTTGCGGTGAGCCGAGATTGCGCCATTGTACTCCAGCCTGGGTAACAAGAGCGAAACTCCGTCTCAAAAAGAAAAAAAAAAAGAACAAGAGAAAATAATAACAAAAAGTATCATTTTGAGGTATGTCATGGCATTTAAAAATACAGTAAAATCCAAGTCAAGGCACCAAAAACAAAAACAAAACGGTAAAACAGATGGAGCCTTTCCATATACAATGAGATTCTAAACTGCAGATAGTACCCACCTCACTGAGTGAGAAAATATGTGAGCAAGTACTTCATTGTGATAACTTGCAGAACAAACTTTTATGAAGTTCAGTTCTTTACTTCTGATATTTAGATTTTACCTTTAGAACTAAAACAATGCTTCTCTAATTTAACTAATTTTGGAATGTTTCATAATTTATGCATGGGAGAAGTTTAAACTTTGTATACCAGGAGAAAAGTTTGTTTTGAAAATACTATATCCTGGCTGGGTGTGGTGGCTCCCGCCTATAATCCCAGCACTTTGGGAGGTCATGGCAGGTGGATCACTAGGTCAGCAGATCGAGATCATCCTGGCTAACATGGTGAAACCCCATCACTACTAAAAATACAAAAATTAGCTGGGCGTGGTGGCATGTGCCTGTAATCCCAGCTACTCGGGAGGCTGAGGCAGGAAAATTGCTTGAACCTGGGAGTAGGAGGTTGCAGTGGACCAAGATAGCATCGCCGCACTCCGGCCTGGCAACAGTGAGACTGTCTTAAAAAAAAAAAAAGAAAGAAAGAAAGAAAATATTACACAAACAAAAGAAGCAAAAATGTTCAACGTATTGAAGTGAATAATTTGTTCCAATAGTTGTATACTTTAAATTTACATATAAATAACCTGACATAAAAACATACCAACAGGTATCGTAGGGACATTACTTAGCACTATTTGAATAACTCTAGATCAGATATTGCATGTTGTTGAAAATAATTCAATTCCTCCTTTCATGCTTTCTAATTCTGGTTGGCTTATTTTTATAATTACTGCCAAGTGGTAAGGTTTGACTTCTATTCTTTACCATTTCAGGAGACATACAGGGAGAGAAGGTTGAAAGAGGACTGTTTAAAATCAGACCCTGTCTAGTCATCAGTTTTGTCTCTTAAACTTTCTGACTTTAATTTTCTCATTTGTAAACTGCAGATAGTACCCACCTCACTGAGTGAGAAAATATGTGAGCAAGTACTTTATAAATAATATTAGCACTACATAACTGCTGTTAGAAATCACTCAAATATGCTAAGAACCTCCTAGTTTGTTTTCCTTTTTCTTTTTTTTTTTTTTTTTTTTGAGATGGAGTTTCACTCTTGTTGCCCAGGCTGGAGGCTGGAGTGCTATGGCATGATCTCCGCTCACTGCAACCTCTGCCTCCGAAGTTCAAGCGATTCTCCTGCCTCGGCCTCCTGAGTAGCTGGGATTACAGGCACGTGCCACCACACCCGGCTAATTTTGTATTTTTTAGCATAGACAACGTTTAACCATGTTGGCCAGGCTGGTTGCAAACTGCTGACCTCAGGTGATCCACCTGCCTTGGTTTCCCAAGGTGCTGGGATTATAGGTGTGAGCCACTGTGCTGGGCCTGTTTGTCTTTAGAGAGATGGATAACCATTTTGACTGATAGTCTTCACAAACTACGTTGACTTTTATGCAACATTAGTTTCCTGCTTTAAGAAAATATCTGTATATAACCTTTGGTCAGCCTGTACTTTAAGTTTTTTCTTTTTTAACAATACTGAGAGTAATTTTTAACCTACGACAAAAATTTCAAATATGAACAATTTCAAACACTTTAGTCTTCTTCCATGATCCTTAATATCAGAGCAATGACAAGTTGTTTCAGATCTCAAATTAACAGAAAGACTAATATCTTTAGTCAGGTGGGTTGCCAGATACTTAAATATAGTCTTAACTGGTTCCCTGTGAAATTCAACATTGGTAGTATATGTGGTTTTGAAACATCTTGAAATTGTTTTACATAAAGTTTGATTGTGGTGAATTTATTTAAAGTATTTCTTTGAAAAAATGTGCTAAGTAGATCTTCCAATATTAAAAGAAAAAGGGTATCTCTGTAATAAAGTAAGAGGACTGTAATGAAAGTAAGAGGATAACTGCTCATCCATCATGCCAACTCAAGCTAGTTCTTTCTTTCCAGTGCAGCAATACATTTTAGGGCAACAAAGTTCAGAATGGATACAATGGCCTGTTCAGAAAGCATGCAAGTTATATCAGGTCATTTCTTTAAAGTCAGTTTGATAAATTTGTTAACTAGATTCTGACCATAGAAAGAGAGAGGAAGTCAATGTAAATTGCAGACATGCCAGCTCTGCTGGTTCACATTACAGCTACCTAATGTTGGGCTTAATTTCTTTTTCGTCTTCTTCTTCACTATCATCAACCTGTTGGATGACCAGATCAGCAGACCCATCTTCTACAATCTCCACATAGGATCTATTCTCATCTTCACTCAAGTGCCATCTGGAATCCTTATCTCCATCTGATGGGGACATAAGATGTTGTTCAGCTTCCAAGTCAATGGGGAGGCTGTCAATGCCAAATTCTGCAAGACACTCATTACACAGTCTGTAGCGCCTGGTTCCCTCCTGTACCACTTGCCCTGTTAGATCTGTCACATGACGTTTACATTTTCTGCAGATGAGTTTACATGCCTGGTGAATCTGTGTAGAGATTTAAATAGTGATAAAAATGATTTTTCAAAAGCAGGACAGTTTGATATTTTAGGTACCAGTTCATAAACTTAAGATGTTCAAAGCCATGCATTAAACTCAAATTAACATCTGATTATTAGAAAAAGATCAAGGGGTTTATTAAAAATTTTTTTTTTTCCTTTTTCCTTTTTTTTTTTTTTAGAGATGGAGTTCCACGGTGTTGCCCAGGCTGGTCTTGAACTTCTGAGCTCAGGCAACCCGCTTGCCTCAGCCTCCCAAAGAGCTAGGATTATAAGCGTGAGCCACCACGCCCAGCAGATCAAGGGTTTTAGTGATAAATTGATGTCACAGAAATATTAAATATGCTTTCTCTAAATAGTGGCTATCATGTTTTTTATTATTAATATTACATAATAGTTTCACATATCACTTAATCCAATAGCATTTGGGTATCTGAGGGAACAACGGGATATTTTGCAAGATAATAATTGCAAACACTTACTATGTGCCATGTGCTTTTTTCCCCTTAATTTACTTTATTATTTATTTATTTATTTTTGGGGAGATAGAGTCTTGCTCTGTCACCCAGGCTGGAGTGCAATGGTGTGATCTTGGCTGACTACAACCTCTGTCTCCCAAGTTCAAGCGATTCTCCTACCTCAGCCTCCTGAGCAGCTGGGATTATAGGCACGTGCCACCATGCCTGGCTAATTTTTGTATTTTTAGTAGAAACGGGGTTTCACCAAGTTGGTCAGGCTGGTCTCGAGCTCCTGACCTTGTGATCCACCTGCCTCAGTCTCCCAAAGTGCTGGGATTACAGGCGTGAGCCACCATGCCCTGCATACTTTTTATTTTTAAGATAGAGTCTTTCTCTGAAATTGCATAAGAACTAAGAAAAAAAAAAAGAGCCGGGCGCAGTGGCTCACGCCTATAATCCCAGCACTTTGGGAGGCTGAGGCGGGTGGATCACGAGGTCAAGAGATTGAGACCATCCTGGTCAACAAGGTGAAACCCCATCTCTACTAAAAATACAAAAATTAGCTGGGCATGGTGGTGTGCGCCTGTAGTCCCAGCTACTCAGGAGGCTGAGGCAGAAGAACTGTTTGAATCCAGAAGGCGGAGGTTGCGGTGAGCCGAGATCGTGCCATTGCACTCCAGTCTGGGTAACAACAGTTTTTTGAAACTCCATCTCAAAAAAAAAAAAAAAAAAAGATAGAGTCTCGCTCTGTCATCCAGGCTGGGGTGTAGCGGTGACCACGGCTCACAGCAGCCTCAACCTCCCAGGCTCAAGCAATCCTCCTATCTCAACCTACTGAGGAGCTGGGACTACAGGCACCATGCCTGGCTAATTAAAAAAAAATATATAGAGAGAGTCTCACGATGTTGTCCAGGCTGAACATATCTTAATTTAGAGGAGGGAATCTCTCTTGTTTTGTGTATTAATTTTTTGTTATTTTACTAGAGAAAAATATGGTACAAATTTAAATTTGTTAATATTTTTGGACAGAAGGAGTACTTGCATTTTTATTAAGAAAAGATCTAGTGGAAAGAGGACCACACAGGGATTGGAAGGCTTGGGGTTCTAGTCATCTACTATCTTTGTCACTTACTGACCACGTTATCTTGGAGCAAGTAATTTAAAACATTATATTAACCTGCTTTAGGCTGGCCATGGTGGCGCACGCCTGTAATCCCAGCACTTTGGGAGGCTGAGGTGAGCAGATCACAAGGTCAAGAGATCGAGACCATCCTGGCCAAAATGGTGAAACCCTGTCTTTACTAAAAATACAAAAATTAGCTGGGCATGGTGGCATGTGCCTATAGTCCCAGCTACTCAGGAGGCTGAGGCAGGAGAATCACTTGAACCTGGGAGGTGGAGGTTGCAGTGAGCCAAGATTGCACCACTGCACTCTAGCCTGGTGACTGAGCAAGACTCCACTCCAAAATAAAAACAAACCTGCTTTAGGGTGACAGTTAAAATATTTAACTTTAACTGTTAAGATATGGGTACCACCCAGACAGATGAGAAGCCTAATTCTACTGGACACTGAACATAAACAATTACTTTGGTCCTGCTTCTACATATCAGTCTATTATTAATCTTTGCTTGCTTCCTATGGCTAATGGGAATACCATTCACAGGGTTAATGTGAGGACCAAATGAATTAACATGTGTGAAATGCTTTGATAAACAGTTGCAGTTGATGAATAATTATGTATTATAATTAGTAATAAACAACTTTGTTCAATAGCTGTCAGACAGTAGATTATGGGTTCTAATCTAAAATTATTTATTTATTATTATTATTTTTGTTTTTTAGAGACACGGGTTTCACCATGTAGGCCAGTCTGGTCTTGAATTCCTGACCTTGTGATCCGCCCTCCTCGGCCTCCCAAAGTGCTGAGATTACAAGTGTGAGATTACACCCGGCCTATTTATTTACTTATTTATATTTTTGAGACAGTGTCTTGCTCTGTCACCAGGCACCAGGCTGGAGTGTAACGGCACGATCTTGGCTCACTGCAACCTCTGCCTCCTGGGTTCAAGCAATTCTGCCTCGGCCTCCCAAGTAGCTGGGACTACAGGTGCACACCACCACACCCAGCTAATTTTTGTATTTTTAGTAGAGACGGGGTTTCACTATGTTGGCCAGGATGGTTTCAATCTCTTGACCTCGTGATCCACCCACCTTGGCCTCCCAAAGCACTGGGATTACAGGCGTGAGCCACCGCACCTGGCCCTAATCTAAAAATTATAAAAATTAATTGTGTAATGTTGAATCAATGTTTGGAATATTCATTTAGACAAAGTCAGGACAGTATAGAAGTAGGCTGCCAAACATAGTAAAAAAAAAATCCAAGAGGCTTGGCTCAGTGGCTCACACCTGTAATCCCAGCACTTTGGGAGGCCAAGGTAGATCACTTGAGGTCAGGAGTTTGAAACCAGCCTGGCCAACATAGTGAAACCCCATCTCTACTAAAAATACAAAAACTAGGCCAGGCACCTGTAATTCCAGCTATTTGGGAGCCTGAGGCAAGAGAACTGCTTGAACCCAGGAGGTTGATGTTGCAGTGAGCTGAGATTGTGCCACTGCACTCCAGCCTGGGCAACACAGCAAGACTGTCTCAAAAAAAAAAAAAAAAAAGAAAGCAGGTGTAGTGTGGAGACCCCCTTTGGTTGGACAGCACAGCAGCAACTAGACTGAGATCCCACCAGACACGTGTTCAATAATTACTGGTAGATGCTAAGTATCTGCAGTGGTAACTCTGACCTAGACACTTAAAACATTTATACAATTTATATTATCTTTGGCTCTGAACAGACCAGTACATAAAAACATATTAGAATAAGTGAATTTAAATGGAAATATAAAACTATTTATCATCAAAAGAATATACCCCACTTCAAGGTCTCAAAGGAGAATAAAAATCAATATATATATATAATTATGCTTTATGTACAAAGTAAAAACATTATGTTGGAAGAATTTTAAATATGGTAGACTTGTGTGAAAAGATTTCCCTCAGCAAATGAGATGATCTTAAAGCCAATAAATGTAATTTTTTTTTTTTGACAGGGTCTCCCTCTGTAACCCAGGCTGGAGTACAGTGGCCCAATCTCAGCTCACCGTAACCTCCACTTGCGGAGTTTGGGCGAGTCTTGTGCCTCAGCCTCCTGAGTAACTGGGATTACTGGTGTGTGCTACCACGCCCCACTAATTTTTGTATTTTTGGTGGATGGGGTTTCACAATGTCAGCCAGGCTGGTCTTGAACTGAACTCCTGGCCTCAAGCAATCTGCCCACCTTGGCCTCCCAAAGCGCTGGGATTACAGGTGTGAGCCACTGCACCCAGTCAAATGTACATATTTCTTAAGAAGCAAAATGATGGGCCAGGCACGGTGGCTCTGCCTGTAACCCCAGCACTTTGGGGGGTAAAAGCAGGTGGATCACTTGCCTCCAGGAGTTCAAGACCAGTCTGGGTAACATGGTGAAACCCCATCTCTACAAAATATACAAAAATTAGCTCAGCATGTTGGTGCAGGCCTGTAGTCCCAGAGTAGGACACTGAGGAGGATCATTTGAACCTGGGAAGTCATGGCTGCAGTGAGCTGAGATGGCACCACTGCACTCCAGCCTGAGCGATACAGAGAGACCCCGTCTCAGAAAACAAAACAAGGCCGGGCACGATGGCTCATGACTGTAATCCCAGCACTTTTGGGAGGCTGAGGCAGGTGAATCACCTGAGGTTGTGGGAGTTTGAGACCAGCATGTTCAATATGGTGAAACACCATCTCTACTAAAAATACAAAATTAGCCAGGCGTGATGGCACACGCCCATAATCCCAGCTACTTGTGAGGCTGAGGCAGAATTGCTTAAACCTGGGAGGCAGAGGTTGCAGTGAGCCAAGAATGCACCATTGCACTCCAGCCTGGGCAACAAGAGTGAAACTCTGTCTCAAAAAAACAAAAACAAGTAAATAAGCAAAAAACAAAAATGAATTAGTAAAACAATGAAAAAAATCATACATACTGTTCGAAAATGGCTACTTAGATGGTCTAGCCTGCTAAATCTTTTTCCGCAAGCTTGACATGGATAGGGCCTTTCTCCCGTATGACAACGAAGGTGGCGCTTTAGGTCTGCCTTCCGCTTTACCACGTGTGTGCAGTATGGGCACTTGAATCGCATCCGGGGCAGATCACCTGTCAAGAGACATTTGATTAAATCACTGGCAAGTTCATAATAACAATTCTGATAACAGAAAGAATCAAATCCAACCCCACTGGAAACGAGGAAAGAAAAAAATAAACTTAAAAAAATAAAATAGAATTCACAAGGAGTTGGTGAGCCCAATCTTGGGAAGGTAGGAAAAACAGGAATGAAAGAAATGTTATTAAGACCAGATTGTCAATGTAATCCTAAGTATAGAACGTTAACTTCAGTATTTAATATATTTAGAAAGTTGGGTAAATTCAAACTGCATGCTTTTTTTTTTTTTTTTTTTTTTGAGACAGAGTCTCACTCCATCACCAGGCGCCAGGCTGGAGCGCAGTGGCGCGACCTCGGCTCACTGCAACTTCTGCCTCCCAGGGTCAAGCAATTCTCCTGCCTCAGCCTCCCAAGTAGCTGGGACTACAGGCATGCACCACCATGTCCAGCTAATTTTTTGTATTTTTAGTAGAGATGGGGTTTCACAATGTTGGCCAGGATGGTCTCAATCTCTTGACCTTGTGATCCGCCTGCCTTGGCCTCCCAAGCTTATTTTTTTATTTAATGCAGTAGGGTCATTAGATTTTAAATGTAAAATAGTACTATATTTTAAAACTGTACACAATTTAAAAGTATTTACTATTTAAGCTTTTTTCTTGGTGGAAAATCATTTGAGGTCAGGAGCTATAGACCAGCCTAGCCAATATGGTAAAACCATCTCTACCAAAAATAAAAAAATTAGCCAGGTATGATGGTGCATGCCTGTAGTCCCAGTTATTTGGAAGGCTGAGGTGGGAGAATCGCTTGAACCCAGGAGGTGGAAGTTGCAGTGAGCCAAGAACGTGCCACTGCACTCCAGTCTGGGCAACAGTGTGAGACCCTGTCTCAAAAAAAAAAAAAAAAAAAAAAAAAAATATATATATATATATATATATATATATATATAATATATGTATACATATATATAGAGAGAGTTCAATTTAGGTATGATAATAGTATTATAGTTTTTTTCTACATTTTAAGAACACATTCTAAACTATTTACAGGTGAAAACATATGATGTCTGAGATTGGCTTAAAAATATTAAAGGGAGTGGGTTAGGGATAAGAATACAGACATAAGACAGGCCATGAGTTGAAGGTTGTGGGACTAGGTAATGGTACATGGAGATTAATTATACCATTCTCATTACTTTTGCATATGTTTGAGATTTTTCTAAAATAAAAATTATGCGGGGCACAGTGGCTCCTGTCTGTAATCCCAGCACTTTGGGAGGCTCAGGTGGGAAGATCATTTCAGGCCAGGAGTTCAAGACCAGTCTGGGAAACATAGTGAGACCCCCCCATCTCTATAAAAAAAGCAAAATAGAGGCTGGGTGAGGTGGCTCATGCCTGTAATCCCAGTTCTTTGGGAGGCCAAGGTGGGTGGGTCATGAGGACAGGAGTTCAAGACCAGCCTGGCCAACATAGTGAAACCCTGTCTCTACTAAAAATACAAAAATTAGCCAGGCATGGTGGTGCACGTCTGTAGTCCCAGCTACTCAGAAGGCTGAGGTACAGAATTGCTTGAACCAGGGAAGAGGAGGTTGTAGTGAGCCGAGATCACACCACTGCACTCCAGCCTGGGCGATAGAGCAAGACTCCATCTCAAACATAAATAAATAAATAAACAATAAATAAATAAAAATTTAAAAAGCAAAATAAAATAAATATATAATTTTATCTTACAAGCTTCAGGAGTTTCATTTTAATATAATTTTCCTTTAAATTTACATATAAACTTTTTTTTTTGAGATAGAGTTTTGCTCTTGTTGCCCAGGCTGGAGTGCAATGGTGCAATCTCAGCTCACTGAAATCTCTGCCTCCCAGGTCCAAGTCATTCTCCTGCCTCAGCCTCCCTCGTAGCTAGGATTATAGGCATGTACCATCATGGCTGGCTAATTTTGTATTTTTAGTAGAGATGGGGTTTTTCCACGTTGGTCAGGGTGGTCTTGAACTCCCAACCTCAGGTGATGCACCTGCCTCAGCCTCCCAAAGTGCTGGGATTACTGATGTGAGCCACCATGGGCCCTGCCCTACAAAGTAAACTATTAAGCAAATTTGTTAACTGATTAATTGGTGGGGGGAAATTGGATGATATGCATTTCTTATCCCTAGTCTCTACTTCTGAGTGAGGGGAGGATTCTTTTGAAACTGTCAATTTAAATGGTCTTTCTGCATTTTACTGTTATCATAAAAATGAGATGTCTCATGTTGCACATTGGACCATGGTAGATTTACAGTATCAGTGTTATGGGTTGTATGTGAGGTGTTTGTTCTTTTTTGGGTGGGGGATGGGGCCTCATTATGTTGCCTATGCTGGTCTTTAACTTCTGGGCTCAAGTGATGCTCTGCCTTAGCCTCCTTAGTAGCTAGGACTATAGGCATGCCTTAAAAAAAAAAATTATGAGCCAGGCATGGTGGCTCATGCCTGTAATCCCAGCACTTTGGGAGGCTGAGGTAGGTGGATCTGGAGATCAGGAGTTCGAGACCAGCCTGGCCAACACAGTGAAACCCCATCTCTAAGAAGAATATAAAAATTGGGGGCCACGGTGGCTCCGGCCAGTTGTTCTGGCACTTGAGGAGGCGAGGCTATGAGTTCAAGCCCAACATGAGCAATGTTACAAGCGCTCATTGATAAACAAAAAAAAAAAAAAGAAAAATATAAAAATTAGCTGGGTGTCGTGGCACTTGCCTGTAATCCCAGCTACTTGGGAGGCTGAGACAGGAGAATCACCTGAACCCAGATGGCGGCAGTTGCAGTGAGCTGAGATTGCGCTTGGGTGACAGAGTGAGACTCCATCTCAAAAAAAAAAAAAAGTATTTGTATCTTAATAAGTTAAACACTCCTCTGAGTAAATACACAGGGAAAAAAAAAACTAAAATGAAAATATGTGTCTTAGGGATTGAACTATTTAGAAAAGAGCTTTAAACATTTAAGAGTAATCTAACCACCCACAGACACAGGTTTGGAAAATCATGGGTTTTGACCCTTAGTACTCTTATTAGTTTGATTGTCATTATATTTATCCAATATTACTTTCAATTTAAAAATTTAAATCCATGTTTTATGAAATAAATTTCTTCTTTTTTTTTTTGAGATAGAGTCTCACTCTATCGCCCAGGATGGAGTGCAGTGGCATGATCTCAGCTCACTGCAACCTCTGCCTCTCAGGCTCAAGTGATTCTCCTGCCTCAGCCTCCTGAGTAGCTTGGACTACAGGTGTGTACCACTATGGCTGGCTAAACTTTTTGTGTGTGTGTGACGGAGTCCTGCTCTGTTGCCAGGCTGGAGTGGAGTGGCACAATGTCAGCTCCCTGCAACCTCCGCCTCCTGGTTTCAAGTGATTCTTCTGCCTCAGCCTCCTGAGTAGCTGGGATTACAGGCATACACCACCATGCCTGGGTAACTTTTTTCTTGTACTTTTAGTAGAGACAGTGTTTTGCCATGTTGGCTAGGCTGGTCTCAAACTCCTGACCGCAGGTGATCTGCCCATGTCAGCCTCCTAAAGTGCTGGGATTACAGGTGTGAGCCATCACACCTGGCCTTGCTAAATATATTTCATTACAGAAATAGGACTTAAAAAAAAATAACTTGCTTCAACTTCCTAGAGCAGCACCTGAAACTAAGGACATTTTGACAAAAGATTGATTTATATAGCAATTTGGAATCTGGTTGAGGGGACTTATTTATGCTCTTTATGGGTACCTGGAAAACTTTTGGATGTGACATCAGATCCTTGACTGTACTGATAGCCAACAGCGGTAGAGTCCATTTCAGCATCAATTGGTGCTTGTTCTTCAGACTGGGAAACATGGCTGGAAGAATCGGATGTTCGTGCTTCTCGTTTGCTTGACTTATACTGAGTAACTTCAGAAGGCTGTGACAATCTCAAATGTTTGGTCTTTTTAATGGACTCTTTCCTTGGTTCATGCTTGGCCAAGGGTTGTTGAGTATTCCTCTGGGAAGTTGGATGATAATTATACTTACTCCAGGATTTTCCACTTATTATACCGGTTCCTTGCTCTGGGCTTAGGTGAGAATGTGGAGAACTGCTTCCTTCTTGCCAGCCACCACTATAAAATGAGGAGCGTTCTACACCATTAGAATTGGCGTCTTTATCTGAGAGACTGAAATAGCGATCTTTCTCTTTCTCACTAATGTCTAAGGAAGATTTAATAAAAGTCTTACATACACTTATGACATCAGTCATCTGCAGGAAGCTAGCAGCTGACATCACTTCTATGACATTCTGACCAGTAAGAGACAGTTTACCAGAATATACAAAGTCCAGGATAACTGTAAAGGTGTCAGGGGAGAAAGCCTGAAATGTAGCTGTGGTTGGCTGACTTGTCTCCTTTGAATTCTGAGAAAGAAGCATTTTAAAGTAGCCACTACTAGCAAATAATACATTTCGATGTGCTTTGAAGACCTTCCCTTCAACTAGAATACTGCAGTCACAAAATACATCTTGCCTGCGCTGCTCGTTCAGTTGCTGCAGAAGGTGAGACTGATGAGAGGAGATCTCCATTCTGAAGAAGAAAAGACACATGGTTACCAAAACCTACATTACAATTAATTTATTTTGTTTTGAGACAGGATCTTGCTCTGTTGCCCAGGCTGCTGTGCAGTGGTGTGATCAAAGCTCACTGTGGCCACTCCTGTAATCCCAGCACTTTGGGAGGCTGAGGTCACTTGAGGTCAGGAGTTTGAGGCCAGCCTGGCCAACATGGCAAAACCCCACCTCTACCAAAAATACAAAAATTAGCTGGGCATGGCGGCAGGTGCCTGTAATCCCCAGCTACTCAGGAGGCTGAGGCAGGAGAACTGCTTGAACCTGGGAGGTGGAGGTTGCAGTGAGCCGAGATCACACCACTGCACTCCAGCCTGGCCACAGAGCAAGACTCTGTCTCAAAAAACAAACAAACAAAGCTCACTGCAACCTTGAACTCCTGGTTTCAAGTGATGCTCCTACCTCAGTCTCCCAAGTAGCTGGGACTACAGGTGTGTACCATCCCACCTGGCCTTTTTTCTTTCTTTCTTTTTTTTTTTTTAAATAGAGATAAGGTCTCTATTTAAAAAACCACATTACCACTGCTGGTCTCTAACTCCTGGGATCAAACAATCCTTCTGCCCTATCCTTCCGAAGTGAACAATCCTTTTCTAAGGCAAGTCAAGTAAAATAATAATCAGAAGCCTCTTTTATTCTATTAAGAACACTTTCTTGGAGAATACAATCACCAAAACACAGAAGATAATAGGTTTCAACATATTATTTAATATTAGACTATGAGTAGATTTTTAGAAAATTACTTGTTTTATTAGCAAAATTTATTGAGCATCTTCTTTCATTTTATAAATATAGAGATGGGGTCTCACTATGTTGCCCAGGCTGGTCTTGAACTCCTAGGCTCAAGCCATCCTCTGGCCTCAGCCTCCCCAAAGTGTTAGGATTACAAGCATGAGCCACTGTATCCAGCCAAGCATCCTCAATAAATCAGGCTTTCTGCTATATGCTGAACCAACACATTTGATTTTTGCCTTCATGTTGTTTTCAACCTAAAAGGTTTATCAGACATTAAACTAAGACTCCAGCCCAGGGTGGTAGCTCATGCCTGTAATCCCAGCACTTTGGGAGGCAGAGGCAGGAGGACAGCTTGAGCCCTGGAGTGTGAGACCAGCTTGTTCAACATAGCAAGACCCCATCTCTACAAAACAAAATTTATTTTTTGATTAGCTGGTGTGATGGAGAGTACCTGTAGTCCTAGCTACCTGGGAGGCTAAGGCAGGAGGATCACTTGAACCCAGGGAGTGGAGGTTGCAGTGAGCCATGATCATGCCACTCACTGCACTCCAGCCTGGGCCACAGAGACAGTGTGTCTCTAAACAAGTTAAAGTAGGCCAGGAGTGGTGGCTCATGCCTGTAAGCACAGCACTTTGGAATGCTGAGGCAGGTGAATCACTTGAGGTCAGGAGTTTGAGACCAGCCTGGCCAACATGGCGAAACCTCGTTTTTACTAAAAATACAAAAAAAATTAGCTGGTGTCATGGCACATACCTGTAATCCCAGTTACCTGGGAGGCTGAGGCAGTAGAATCACTTGATCCCAGGAAGTGGAGGTTGCAGTGAGGTGAGATTGCACCACTGCACTCCAGCCTGGGCACAGAGTGATATTCCGTCTAAAAAAACAAAAAGTTAAATTCAACAAAGACCTGTATGAAGTAACAATGACAAGTGCTAAGAAAGAAAGAAGGTGCTATGTGTAGGCTATGAGTAGTATCCTACTTTAGCTGAGATGGAGAAGTAACATTTAAACAGACCGCAAAGTTGAGCAGGAATTATCCAGGTAGAGTGAGGAGAAAAATTCCTGGTTCCAGCAAAATAGTGGTGAAAACTTTCCTGCCACAAATCCTTAGAGGCGTTAGATAAAATATAGCCAAAGTGTTTTTTTTTTTTTTTTTTTGAGATGGAGTTTCGCTGTTGTTACCCAGATTGGAGTGCAATGGCACGATCTCAGCTCACTGCATCCTCCGCCTCCTGGGTTCAAGCAATTCTCCTGCTGCAGCCTCCTGAGTAGCTGGGACTACAGGCACGCACCACCACGCCCAGCTAATTTTTGTATTTTTAGTAGAGATGGGGTTTCACCTTGTTGACCAGGATCTCTTGACCTCGAGATCCACCCACCTCGGCCTCCCAAAGTGCTGGGATTATAGGCGTGAGCCACCGCACCCGGCCAGCCAAAGTTTTTTAAATGTCTGGTTGGGCTTGCAAGAAAGATGTAGAAATCCCTAGACGCCAGCTAAGTGGAGGGAGCACAGCCCGAGCTGTGAGGACCAGGAATGGCTAAGGGACTAGGTCCTTACCAGTACCAAACTCTGATCTATTAGAGCTGAGAGCTGGGAAGTTAGAACCCTCTGAGGACCACTACCTTAGTGAAAAAGGACTAAAAATTCTGACCATAAGTCCAAGGAGAAGGTAAAGAAAGTTTGTCTTTGCAGGGCCTTGAGTAGGGAAAAAAAAGGCCCTAGGTGAGATATCGAAGACCAGTGGTTTGCCTTGTGAGATTCCAGAGACCAGATATAATTTACCTGATCGGTGTGGGAAATTTCAAGCTGAAAAATTAACTTGGGCCAAGTGCAGTGGCTCACACCCGTAATCCCAGCACTTTGGGAGGCTGAGGCAGGCAGATCACTTGAGCCCAGGAGTTTGAGACCAGCCTGGGCAACATGGTGAGATCCCCATCTCTATAAAATAAATTAAAATAAAGTTAAAAAAAAAAAAGAAAAATTAACTGAAAATTGGTCCTGGGCTGGTGGTGCCTTCAGGACACTTTGCAGAAGCAAATGCAACATTGCTCAGGAGGGGTGGGTCTCTGAATCCAAGCCAGGCAGAAATAAGCTGTACTTAAGCTGAACTCAAAATCATTCCCCTCTGTACACAAAGTGGGTAATTACCAATATTGTACAAACATGATATCAAGTATCTCCTAACTTAAAAACAGAGGTCGGGTGTGATGGCTCACGCTTACAATCCTAGCACTTTGGGAGGCTGAGGCGAGTGACTCAAAAACAGACAAACAAACAAATGTGCCAACAAAAACCTCCCCTTAATTTCACATCTACTTTTGGCTACTATTCCATTTTTCTTTTCTTTGTGTAAACTCCCTTTACACAAAATTCACTGAAATAGTTTTGCTTTGTTTTGTTTGTATTTGCTGTCTCCACGTCTCCTCCTGTCTCTTTTGAACACATTCCAATGAGGTTTTCATCACCATAAATCAAAACCATTCTTTTTTTTTGAGATAGAGTGTCATTCTCTTGCAGTGCAGTGGCTTGATCTCGGATCACTTCAATCTCTGCCTCCTGGGTTCAAGTGATTCTTCTGCCTCAGCCTCCTGAGTAACTAGGATTACAGGTGCATCCCACCACACTGGGTAAATTTTTGTATTTTTGGTAGAGATGGAGTTTCACCATGTTGGCTAGGCTGGTCTTGAACTCCTGACCTCAGGTGATCTGCCCAACTCGGCCTCCCAAAATCCTGAGATTACAGGCATGAGCCATGGGGCCAAAACCATTCTTCTTCTAGTTATTAGTAATTTTCATGTTATCAAATCCAATGATCATTTCTTTGTCTTCACTTTGCCCACAGGGTTGATCATCCGAAAACACTTTCTTCACTTGGCCACCAGGGTACCACTCCTTCATGGTTCTCCTACCTCACTGGCTACTCCTTCTCAGTCTCCTTTGCTGGTTCTTCTCCATTTTCCTAATCTCCAAATTTTGGAATGTACTGGGTCTCAGGCCTCAAATATCTTCTCTACCTATATCATTCCCTAGGGAGTATTTAGGATCCCATCCAGGCTCACAGTTTCAAGCACCAAGCAAGCAATCAGGTCTGCATCAGACACCATCGAGGTGTCCTGTAATTCAATTCAATTCCAACATGTACCTGGAGAGAGCATCAGATCCCACAGGTTGAAGGCACAGTCCCATAAGGCATCCCCCTACTTCTGAGCCAATTGAAGGCCCCAGCTTGTTTTATGTGCACTTCTGACTGACCAGCTAAAACTGTGGTTCCTATGGCACCCTCCTTAAGTTTGATTAATTTGCTAGAGTAGCTCACAGAACTTAGGGAAACACTTAAGTTTCCCAGTTTATTATAAAGGATATTACAAAGGATACAGATGAAGAGAAGCATAGGGCGAGGCATGTGGGAAGGCGCTTGGAGCTTCCATGCCTGCCCCAAGTGTACCACCCTCCAGGAACCTCCACATGTTCAGCTATCTGGAAGCACTCCAAATCCAGTCCTTTCGGGTTTTATGGAAACTTCATTATGTAGGCATGACTAATTGAATCATCGGCCATTAGTGATCAAATTAACTTTTAGGCTCTCTCTCCTTCCCAGAGGCTGGCAGGGTGGGCTGAAAGTCCTACCTCTCTACTCCTGCCTGATCTTTCTGGAGACCAGTCCCAAACCTTAAGCTACCTCTCTAGGTACCTCTCTGCCAGCCAACCATCAGTCAATTCATTAGCATACAACAAGACATCACTTTGGAGATGCTAAGGATTTTAGTTGTATGCCAGGAAAGGGGGATGAAAACCAAACATATATTTCATAATATCATAGCATCTTTTTTAAAAAATTATTTATTTTAAATAAATAGAGACAGAGTCTTACTATGTTACCCAGCCTGGTCTCAAACTGCTGGGCTCAAGTGATCCTCCTGCCTTGGCCTTCCTAAATGCTGGGATTACAGGCGTGAGCCACTGTGCCCAGCCAATCACAGCATCTTAATATGTGCAAAACCATACTTTTTGTTCACTCCCATCCTAAATCTACCTTTTCTACAGTCTTATCCATCTTAGGAAGCAGTAACCTCCATTTTATCCATTTTACCAGCTGTATAGATCAAAGACATTGAGTCGTCTTTGACTCCACGTTGCTGGCTTTACCTTCGAAGTAGCAAAATCCTACCACTTTTCTCCACGACCGCTGCTGCCACCTTGATCCAAGTCACCACCACTTATCATCTAGAGGCTGTTTTATTTTGTTTATTTATTTGAGACGGAGTCTTGCTGTGTTGCCCAGGCTGGAGTGCAGTGGCATAATCTAGGCTCACTGCAACCTCCGAATCCAGAATTCAAGGTACTTTCCTACCTCAGCCTCCTGAGTAGCTGGGATTACAGGTGCCAGCCACCATGCCCAGCTGGTTTTTGTATTTTTAGTACAGATGGGTTTTGCCATGTTGGCCAGACTTGTCTCTAACTTCTGACCTCAACAGCCTGCCTCGGCCTCCCAAAGTGCTGGGATTTCAGGTGTGAGCCACCGCACCCAGCCCTAGAGGCTATTTTAATAGCCTCCTTGCAACTTCCGGTCTAGTCTGAATATAGCAGCCAGAGGGATCCTTCTAAAACCTAAGTGAAATCACATTACTCCTCTGCACAAAACCTTCCAGTGGTTTATCATCCAACTCCAAAGTTCTCCCCATGACCTAAAAGGCCCCATATGATCTGCATGCTCCCCCTCCCAGGACTTCTCTAACCTCATCTCCACTGCTCTGCCCTTCACTCACTCCATTCTAGCTACCAGGACCTTTGCTTGTTCCTGAACATTCAAGGCACGTTCCCACCACAGAGCCTTTGTACTTGCCAGTCCCTCTACTTGGAACATTCCTCCAACAGATACACACAGAGCTCACATTTTCACTTCTTATAGGTTTCTATTCCAATGTCACCTTATCAGACAGGCTTTCCTTTACCAACCTATATAAGCACTCCTTCCCATTCACTGTGCCTTTATTTATTTATTATCTGTCTTCTACTAAAATTAAAATGTTAAGGCCAAGAGAGCAGAGACTTTGTCCATTTTGCTTACTTATATATTCTAGCTCCTTGAATTGGATAACAGATATTCAATTAACGTTGTTGAATGAATAATTCAAAAATGTTAAAGCACATAAGGAAATCATTCTTTATGAAGAAGAATCAGGTCAGGCGCGATGCATCATGCTTGTAATCCCAGCACTCTGGGAGGCTGAGGTGGGCGGATCACCTGAAGTCAGCAGTTTGAGACCAGCCTGGCCAACATGGTGAAACCCCATCTCTACTAAAAATACAAAAATTAGTTGGGCGTGGTGGTGGGCACCTGTAATCCCAGCTACCTGGGAGGCTGAGGCAGGAGAATTGTTTGAACCTGGGAGGCAGAGGCTGTGGTGAGCCAAGATCGCACCACTGTACTCCAGTCTGGGTGACAGAGCGAGACTAGATGTCAAAAAAGAAAAAAAAATCCACCAATAAAGAAGAATCAGCAGCCATCACAAACAGAATTAGAAACCCAAGAATTTCAGGAACCACAAGAAAAGTTTGATAGACTATGAAATAAGTATCAAACTTAAAATGGTCAAAAAAATAATAAAGTAAAACGAGTAAAAAGAAAAAAATTAAAAAATGGTCAGAGATAAAAGATAATTAGAATTAACATTTAATATGTTTATTGACCATTGCTTGCTTACTATGATATTGTTAACCAGCACTGCATAACAACCACAAAAACAGTGTTACACACTCATAAGAAGAGTCATGCTCCGAGTAGTGACGTTTCCGTCAACAACCAACTGCATAAATATGATGGTGGCCACAGAAGATTATAATGGAGTTAAAAAATTCCTATTGCCCAGTGATGCAACATTGTAGCATAATGCATTACTCACATGTGTTTGTGGTGAGGCTGGCCAGAAGCAGTAGGTTATACCAGATAGCCTAGGTGTGTAGTAGGCTATACCATCCAGATTTGTGTAAGTATGCTCTATGATGTTGACACGAAGACAAAATCGCCTAACAACACCCTTCATTCAGTGATAAATGACTTTATTTAGCTCATTTGCCTGTGGATTGGCTGATTTAGTCTAGACTTGTCAGGGCAACTCTGCTGATCTTTTTTTTTTTTTTGAGACGGAGTCTCATTCTGTTGCCTGGGCTAGAGTCAGTGGTGCAATCTGGGTTCAAGCAATTCTCCTGCCTCAGCCTCCCAAGTAGCTGGGATTATAGGCATGCGCCACTACGCCCAGCTAATTTTTTGTATTTTTAGTTGAGACAGGGTTTCACCATGTTGGTCAGGCTGGTTTCGAACTCCTGACCTCAGGTGATCCACCCACCTCGGCCTCCCAAAGTGCTGGGATTATAGGCTTGAGCCACTGCGACTGGCCAGGGTCTCACTTTGTTGCCTAGGCTGGAGTACAGGGTGTGATCCACTGCATCCTCTAGGCTCAAGTGATCCTCCTGCCTCAGCCCCTGCCTGAGTATCTGGAACTACAGGTGCACATCACCACACCCAGCTAATATTTTAATTTTTTTGTAGAGATGGGGTCTCTTTATGTTGCCTAGGCTGGTCTCAAATACTTGGGCTCAAGCAATCCAGGCTCCTCAGCCTCCCAAGTGCTGTGATTACAGATGTAAGCCACTGCACCCGGCCACTTTTAAATTTATTTATTTATTTATTTTGAGATGGAGTTTGGCTCTTGTCACTCAGGTTGGAGTGCAATGGCACAATCGCGGCTCACTGCAACCTCCACCTCTGGGGTTCAAGTGATTCTCCTGCCTCAGCCTCCTGAGTAGGTGGGATTACAGGCCTGTGCCACCACATCTGGCTAATTTTTATATTTATATTTTTTATTTATTTATTTTTCTTGAGACAGAGTCTTGCTCTGTCTCCCAGGTTGGAGTGCAGTGGCGCAATCTCAGCTCACCACAACCTAGGTTTCCTGGGTTCATGCAATTCTCCTACCTCCGCCTCCCAAGTAGCTGGGATTACAGGTGTCCAGCAACATGCCTGGCTAATTTTTATATTTTTAGTAGAGACAGGGTTTCACCATGTTGGCCAGCCTGGTCTCGAACTCCTGACCTCAGGTGATCCACCCACCTTGGCCTCCCTCTCAAAGTGCTGGAATTACAAGCATGAGCCATCACACTCAACCTCACTTTTAGTTTTAATATGGTCAAATATATCAATCAGTTAATGGTATGAGTGTTCTATATTTTAAAAAACCCTTCCCTAACTCAAGGACACAAATATATATATATATTTTTAGACGGAGTCTCCCTCTGTGGTCCCGGCTGTAGTGCGGTGGCTCAATCTTGGCTCACTGCAACCTCCGCCTCCTGGGTTCAAGCAATCCTCTTGCCTCAGCCTCCCAAGTACCTGGGATTACAGGCGCCCACCACCACACCCAGCTAATTTTTTGTATTTTTTCAGTAGAGATGGGGGTTTACTATGTTGCCCAGGCTGGTCACAAACTCCTGACCTAGGCAATCCGCATTCCTCGGCCTCCCAAAGTGGTGGGATTACAGGTGTGAGCCACCCTGGCCAGCCAAAGACATTTTTTAAAGTTCTGTTTTTCACTTGTAGAGCTTTCATCTACTTGAATTTATTTTGTATATGGTATTCTAATTTTTTCCCATGTAAATAACTTTTCTGGCACCATTTATTGAACAGTTTATCCTTTCCTCAGTAATTTGTTGTTGTTGATGTTCTTTTAAATAGAGACAGGGTCTTGCCATGTTGCCCAGGGTGGTCTCAAACTCCTGAGCTCAAGTGATCTTCTCACCTTGGCCTCCCAAAATGCTGGGATTACAGTTATGAGCCTCTACACCCAACCTTCTCCACTAATTTTTAATGCTACTACTGTTACACATCTAGTGTCCATAATTCATTGATCTATTTATGATTTTTTTATTCATTTCAGTTGATCCATTTGCCTGTCTATGCACCAATACTTCACATTATTAATTATCAAAACTTTACAATGAGTTGCCCCACCTCAAGTAACATTTTTTCAAAAATACTGTTGACCTTCTACCTCCTAAACATTAGCATCAGTTTGATAAGCTTCATTATTGCATTGAACTTAACTGAGGGGAGAATTTACATCTTTATAATGTTGAATCCCACTATCCATGAACATGGTATAATTCTCCATTTATTGAGGTCTTATTTCATACTCCTCAATATTATTTTCTCTGTTAAGATCTTACATATTTTTGTTATATTCCTACTGATCATAGATTTTATTGCTATAGTGAATGGACAATTTTTTCCTATTGCATTATTACTGGTTTATAGGATACTATTCATATTTGTATATTAATCTTATATATGGCAACCTCTCTTATTAGCTAAAGTCTCTTATTAATTTTAATGGTTTATCCAAAGATTTTCTGAGTTCAGTGCTGTGGCTCACACTATAATCCCAGCACGTTGGGAGGCCAGGTTGGGAGAATCTCTTGAGCCCAAGAGTTCAAGACCAGCTGGGCAATATATGGAGAATTTGTCTCTACAAAAATAAGAAAATGGCACATATGTGTGGTCCTGGCTACTTGGGAGGCTGAGGGAGGTGGATTGCTTGAGCCCAGGAGGCTGAGGCTGCAGTAAGCCATGATGGTGCTACTGTACCAGCCTGAGCCTCGGAGAAATACCCTCCTCAAAAAAAAAAGAAAAAGAAAAAAGAAAACCCAAAGATATTCTGAAACATTATTTGTAGATAATTAAGTGCCTGCAAATAAGGAGTTTTATTTCATCTAGTTCCATTTTTATGTCTCATTTCTTATGTTAGTCCTATTGCATGGGCTAGGATCTCCCATAAAGTATGGAACGGAAGCCATGAGAGCAGGCATCATTTGCTGAATGGAAACACTGCTAAAATTAACCATTAATAATGATGTTTAGGCTGTGCATGGTAGCTCACACCTGTAATCCTAGCACTTTGGGAGGCCAAGGTGGGAGGATCACATGAGCCCAGGAGTTTAAGACCAGCCTAGGCAACAAAGTGAGACCTTGTTTCTACACACATACAAAACAAATTAGCTAGGCATATTGGCACATGCCTGTGGTCCCAGCTACACAGGAGGCTGAGGTAATAGGGTCCCTTCAGCTGAGGTAATAGGGTCCCTTCAGCTCAGGAGGTCAAGGCTGCAGTGAGCCTTGTTTGTGCTACTGCACTCCAGTCTGGGCAACAGAGACAAACCCTATTTTAAAAAAAAAAAAGAATGATGATGTTTAATATAGGAGTTTGATTAGTACCCTTTT
Source organism: Callithrix jacchus (assembly GCF_049354715.1). Classification (NCBI taxonomy): domain Eukaryota; kingdom Metazoa; phylum Chordata; class Mammalia; order Primates; family Cebidae; genus Callithrix; species Callithrix jacchus. The sequence continues at coordinate 69,174,519 of NC_133508.1, read as the reverse complement.
GTTTTCAATTTGCTAAAACTTCTTAAAAAATTGTAAATTAGTGCTAAATTGTATTATTTATTCTGCATATATATGTTTTTCCCTCTTGGTATATTAGTTTCCTAGGGCTGCCGTAACAAGTACCAAAAACTAGGTAACTTAAAAAATATATAATTTTATTGTCTCACAATCTGGAGGCTGGAAATCCAAAATTAAATTGTGAACAGGGCCTTGATTTTTCTGAAGCCTGTAAGGGAGGAATCCTTCTTCATTTCATTCTATCTTCTGGTGGTCTTAGGTGTTCCTTGCTTTGAAGCAGCTTATCCCCAACCTCGGCCTCTGTCTTCACATGGTCATCTTCTCCCTCTGTGTGTGTCTGTATCTTTATGAAGTATTCTCTCCTCCTTGGTCAGGTGTGGTGGCTCATACCTGTAATCCCAGCACTTTGAGAGGCCAAGGATGGTAGATCACTTAAGGTCAAGAGTTCAAGATCAACATGATCACCATGGTAAGGTCAACATGGTGAAACCCTGTCTTTACTAAAAATATGAAAATTAGCTGGGCACAGTGGCAGGTGCCTGTAATCCCAGCTACTCGGGAGGCTGAGGCAGGAGAATCGCTTGAACCTGGGAGGCGGAGGTTGCAGTGAGCGGAGATCCTGCCACTGCACTCCAGCCTGGGTGACAGAGTGAAAGCCCATCTCAAAAACAACAAAAAACCCCAAAGTATTCTCTCCTCACATCTACACACTGTCTTCTCATAAGGACACCAGTGATAATGGATTAAGGGCCCACACTACCCTAGTGACCATATCTTAATTTAATCACATCTTCAATGGCCTTATTTCCAAATAAGAGACTATAGATTAGGACTTTATCATATCATTTTGGGGGAACAAAACTTAACCCATAACAATCTGTTAAAATGATATATTACATTAATTCTTGGATTTCTTGGATGTTGAATGATCTTTGTATTACTGGAATAATCTACTCCAGTCTCTACTTCCCTATGACTGAGACTATATTAATGCCTCACTATCTGCATTTCCACCCTGGACCACCACCAGATTCAGTTACTTAACCTGATTTTTTTTTTTTTTTTTTTTTTTGAGGCAGGGTCTCACTCTGTCACCCATGCTGGAGTGCAGTGGCACAATCTTGGCTCACTAAAACCTCTGCTTCCCAGGTTCAAGCAATCCTCCCACCTCAGCCTCCAGAGTAGCTAGAACTACAGGGGTATACCAACACACCTGGCTAATTTTTGTATTTTTAGTAGAGATGGGGTTTCACTATGTTTCCCAGGCTGGTCCCAAACTCTTGGGCTCAAGCAATCCGCCTGCCTCGGTCTCTCAAAGTGTAAGCATTACAGGCATGAGCCACTAAACCCGGGCAGAGTGGTTATTTTAAAAATACATTAACTGGTCAGATGCAGTGGCTCACGTATGTAATCCCAGCACTTTGGGAGGCTGAGGCGGGTGGATCACCTGAGGTCAGGAGTTCGACACCAGCCTGGCCAACATGGTAAAACGCCATCTCCATAAACATACAAAAATTAGCCAGGCATGATGGCAGGTGCCTATAATCCCAACTATAGTGAAACACATTTCTACTAAAATACGAAAAATTAGCCAGGCATGGCAGTGTGTATCTGTAGTCCCAGCTACTCGGGAGGCTGAGGCACAGGAGAATTGCTTGATCCTGGGAGGCGGAGGTTGCAGTGAGCTGAGATCACACCACTGCACTCCAGCCTGGGCAACAATCCATCTAAAAAAAAATTAAAAAAAAAATAGAAAAAAATCAGTACTGTATGAAAGTTATAAATATGAACATATATAGAGACGAAGAACCTATAATGAGTTAATTCTCAAGGAGTTCCATCTATAACGAAGTTTATTCCATGTTTAAGATAGGCAAGGTTCTACTAGTAATGGGCTTTGAAATCCCAAATCTCCCAGACACTATTAAATAAAAAAGATTGAGTCACTTCGCTAGAGATTGGACCTTCACATTCTCATTATAGGCCCAAAGACCCAGCTTTTGCTCAGTCCTTATATGACCTCGTCTGTGGAGAACAGACAAACCCGGGATACTGTGCTAACACAGAGGCATAATATATTCATGGTTATGTCAGACAAGTGCAAAACAAGGCATCTGGGAATATTGCTACAGAAGCATTGAATCAATGGCTCATCTTTTTTTTTTTTTTTTTTTTTTGTGAGATGGAATCTCACTCTATCACCCAGGCTGGAGTGCAATGGCGCAATCTCGGCTCGCTGCAACCTCCACGCCCCCACCGGGTTCAACTGATTCTCCTGCTTCAGCCTCCCAAATGGCTGGGACTACAGGTTAGGGATACTCAACCTGTACTAGCATATCTTCACAGTTAAAAATCTAATAATTCCTGTTCTCTTTGAAATAAGGCAGTTGGGTCATGACTTTACATTTTTTTGATATGATAAATAATGCTTAAATAATGGTTACTATGGTTCAGATGTGTCCCCACCCAAAATTTCATCTTGAATTGTAATCTCCATAATCCCACGTGTCAAGGGTGGGACCAGGTGGAGGTAATTGAATCATGGAGGCAGTTTCCTCTAACCTGTTCTCATGATAGTAAGTGAGTTTCAAGAGATCTGATGGTCTTACAAGTATCTAGTATTTCCCCTGCTGGCACTCACTCCATCCTGCCACCCTGTAAAGAAGTGGTGCTTCTTTTCACCTTCTGCCATGACTGTAAATTTCCTGAACAATGCAGAACTGAGTCAATTAAGCCTCTTTCTTTTATGAATTACCCAGTCTTTGGTATTTCTTCATAGCAGTGTGAGGACAGACTAACACAATGCTGCAACAAATATTTCTGTGGGCCGGGCGCGGTGGCTCACACCTGCAATCCTAGCACTTTGGGAGGGCGAGGTTCGATTACCTGAGGTCAGGAGTTTGAGACTAGCCTGGCCAACATGGCAAAACCACGTCTCTACTAAAATTACAAAAATTAGCTGGACGTGTTGGTGTGCACCTGTTACCCCAGCTATTCCGGAGGCTGAGGCAGGAGAATTGCTTGAAACTGGCGGGGCAGAGGTTGCATTGAACTGAGATTGCACCACTGCACTCTAGTCGAGGCAACAAGAGTGAAATTCTATCTCAAAAAAAAATTTTTTTTGCATATAGATCCTTGAGCACTGCTATGGTCTGAATGTCCGTACCAAATTCATGTAACAGTTTTAGGAGGTAGATTAAAGAGATTATTAGAGCCAGGCACAGAGGCTCATGCCTGTAATCCCAGCATTTTGGGAGGCTGAGGCAGGTGGATCACGAGGTCCATCTCAGCCAGGAGTTCAAGACTAGCCTGGCCAAGACAGTGAAACCCCGTCTCTACTAAAAATAAAAAAATTAGCTGCGGGTGGTGGCGCATGCCTGTAATCCTAGCTACTTGAGAGGCTGAAGCAGAGAAATGCTTGAACTTGGGAGGCAGAGGTTGCAGTGAGCCAAGATCATGCCACCGCACTCCAGCCTGGGCGACAGAGCGATACTTTGTCTCAAAAAAAAAAAAAAGATTATTAGGTCATCTGGGCACCTCATTCATGTATGGATTAATGCCGCTATCTCAGGAGTGGGTTAGTTAACATGAAAGTGGGCTCTTGCTAAGAGTTCGGCCCTTGGCCGGGCGCAGTGGCTCACGCCTATAATCCCAGCACTTTGTGAGGCCGAGGCGGGCGGATCAGGAGGTCTAGAAATCAAGACCATCCTGGTCAACAAGGTGAAACTCCGTCTCTACTAAGAATACAAAAAAATTAGCTGGGCATGGTGGTGCGTGCCTGTAGTCCCAGCTACTTGGGAGGCTGAGGCAGGAGAATTGCTTGAACCCAGGAGGCGGAGGTTGTAGTGAGCTGAGATCGTGCCATTGCACTCCAGTCTGGGTAACAAGAGCGAAACTCCGTCTCAAAAAAAAAAGAATTTGGCCCTTATGTTGTCTCTCTGTGTTGCCCCTGTGCTTCCTTGCCACGGGATGCCTTCCACTATCCTATGATCCTTGCCAGATGCTGGCATCAGATCCGTGAGCCAAATAAACTTCTGTTCTTTATAATTACCCAGTCTGTGGTATTCTGTTATAGCAACAGAAATGGACTAAGACAAGCATTTAGGACATAATTTGATTCCTAGAAGTCCAGTTGCTAAGTGGGTACTGACAAATGGCTTTCCCAAAACACTGTATCATTTTTTTTTTTTTTTTGGAGACAGAGTCTCACTCTATTGCCCAAGCTAGAGTGCAGTGATGCGATCTCAGCTCTCTGCAACCTCCATCTCCTGGGTTCAAGCAATTCTCATGCCTCAGCCTCCTGAGTAGTTTGGGATGACAGATGCCACCACCACCAGGCCCAGCTAATTTTTGTATGTTTAGTAGAGATGGGGTTTCACCTTGTTGACCAGGATGGTCTTGATCTCTTGACCTCGTGATCCACCCGCCTTGGCCTCCCGAAGTGCTGGGATTATAGGCATGAGCCAGGCTGTTCTTGAATTCCTGATGTCAGGCGATCTACCCACCTCGGCCTCCCAAAGTGCTGGGATTACAAGCGTGAGCCACCGAGCCTGGCCCCATGTATCAATTTGTATTTCTCCCAACACCATAGGACAGTGACTTTTTCTCCAGTATTTTCATTAAACTTGAAAATTCTCTCTTTTTTTTTTGAAACAGAGCCTTACTCTATTGCCCAGGTTGAAGTACAGTAGTGCAATCTTGGCTCACTGCAACCTCTGACTCCTGAGTCCAAGCTATTCTTGTGCCTCAAGCCTCCTAAGTAGCTAGGAGTACAGGTATGTATGCCACTCCACTCCAGCCTGGGCAACAGAGCAAGACTCAGTCTAAAAAAAAAAATCCCAACTATTTGGGAGGCTGAGGCAGGGGAATTGCTTGAACCCAGGAGGCAGAGTTTGCAGTGAGCCAAGATTATGCCATTGCGCTCCAGCCAGGGTGACAGAGCGAGACTTTGTCTCCAAAAAAAAAAAAAAATTATATTATATTTATTTATTTTTTTTGAGACAGAGTTTCACTGTTGTTACCCAGACTGGAGTGCAAAGGCATGATCTTGGCTCACCGCAACCTCCACCTCCTGGGTTCAAGCAATTCTCCTGCCTCAGCCTCCCGAGTAGCTGGGACTACAGGCACGCACCACCATGCCCAGCTAATTTTTGTATTTTTAGTAGAGACGGGGTTTCACCTTGTTGACCAGGATGGTCTTGATCTCTTGACCTCGTGATCCACCCGCCTTGGCCTCCCGAAGTGCTGGGATTATAGGCGTGAGCCACCGTGCCCAGCCAAAAAACTATATTTTAAAATAAAATATATATGAAAGGATAATACCAAATGAGGTTTATCACTGGAATATAAGATGTTTAACGGGTGAAAATCAGGCCAGGCACAGTGGCTCATACCTGTAATCTCAGCACTTTGAGAGGCGGAGGTGGGCAGATCATGAGGTTGGGAGTTCGAGACAAGCCTAGCCAACATAGTGAAACCCTGCCTCTGCTAAAAATACAAAAATTAGCCAGGTGTGGCAGCATGTGCCTGTAGTCCCAGCTACTTGGGAGGCTGAGGTAGGAGAATTGCTTGAACCCGGGAGGTGGAGGTTGCAGCGAGCCAAGACGTCGTCATTGCACTATAGCCTAGGTGGGAGTGAGACTCTGTCTCAAAAAAAAGAAAAAGAAAATATCAGTACAATCCTCCACATTAACAGAACAAGATAAAAATAAGGCTATCTCAGCAGACAGAACAGTCATTTGAAAAATCCAACACTCATTCAAATAAAAACTCTAGTGAAATAGAAATAGAAGGAAACTTCCTCAGCTGCTAAAGGTCATCTACAAAAAGCCAACTGCTAATATTTTACTTAACTGTGAAAGATCAAATGCTTTCCCCCTAAGACAGGGAACAGGGCAAAGATTTGTGCTCTCAACTATTTCTATCCACCATTGTCCTGGAGATGTTAGTCAGTGCAATATGAGATGTTAAAGAAGTAACAGGCGTAAAGAGTAAAAAGGGGCTGGGCACGATGGCCTGTAATCCCAGCACTTTGGGAGGCTGAGGCGGGCAGATCATGAGGTGAAGAGTTCAAGACCAGCCTGGCCAATATGGTGAAACCCCGTCTCAACTAATAACACAAAAATTAGCCAGGTGTGGTGGTGCAAGCCTGTAGTCCCAGCTACTCAGGAGGCTGAGGGAGAAGAATAGCTTGAACATGGAAGGCAGAGGTTGCAGTGAGCTGAGATCATGCCACTGCACTCCAGCCTGGGTGACAGAGCAAGACTCTGTCTGGAAAGAAAAAAAAAAAAAGTATAAAAAGGAAAAATAAAAACTGTTATTGCTTTTAGATGACACAATCATGTACATAGAATATCCTACAAAGAATCTTCTTGAACGAATAACTGAATTTAACAAGGTCACAGGATACAGGATCAGCATATGAAAATCAATTTTATTTCTATATGTTAGCAATGAATACTTGGAAAATAAAATTTTTAACAATGCATTCGTGAGAGTATCAAAAATACTTAGGGGTCAATATAACTAAATTATTTGCAAGCTTGCTTGCTGTCTTTTTTTTTTTTTGAGATGGAGTCTCGTTCTATTACCCAGGCTGGAGTGCAGTGGTGCGATCTCGGCTCATTCCAACCTCCGTTTCCTGGGTTCAAGCGAGTCTCCTGCCTCAGCCTCCTGAGTAGCTGGTACTTTAGGCGCAAGCCACCACGCCTAGCTAATTTTTTGTATTTTTAGTAGCAACATGGTTTCACCATGTTTGCCAGGATGGTCTTGATCCCCCGACCTCATGATCAGCCCACCTCGGCCTCCCAAAGTGCTGGGATTACAGGTGTGAGCTATGACACCCAGCCTACAAGCTCTATACATTTAAAACTAAAATACTTGAGAGAAATATAAACAATCTAAATAAATGGAAAGATAAGCCATGTACATGAATTAGAAACAGTTAACATGTCAATTCTGTTCAAGTGGACGTACAGAATTAATATAATCCCAACAAAATCCAAGCAAGTTTATCTCTGTAGAAATTACCAAGTTGCTTCTAAAATTTAAAGGGAATTTAGTGGACCTAAAATACAGCCAAAACAATTTTGAGAAAGAATAAAAGGGAACTTACCCTATACAATTATAAGACTTACCATAACTATGGTAACTAAGACAGTGTATTATTGGCAGTAAGATAGGTACATAGATCAATGGAATAGAATAGAGTCTAGAAATAGACACATTAAAATACTATCTAATTGACTTTTTAGTCAGGTTCACTTTATCAATTGGCTTTTAACAAAGATGTCACAGTCACTCAATTGCAAAAGGTTCGTGTTTCCAAACAAATGGTGCCAGAACAACTGGATATCCATTATAGAAGAAAAAATAATTTTGATCCTTTCTTTATATAACAAATAAATATTCATTTGACAAGGCTCATAGAAAATCAGAGTAGGGCCAGGCACTGTGGCTCACGCCTGTAATCCCAGCACTCTGGGAGGCCAAGGCGGGTGGATCACCACCTTATGTCGGGAGTTCAAGACTAGCCTGACCAACATGGTGAAACCCTGTCTTTAAAAGAAAAGAAAAGAAAAAGATCATAGTAAATGCTAAATTTCATCAAACAAAGGAAAGTCTTTGTGACCTTGGGGTAAGCAAAGATTTCTTAAGACACAAAAAGTGTGAAGTATGCCAAGGGCAGTGGCTCATACCTGTAATCCCAGCACTTTGGGATACCAAGGTGGGCAGATTGCTTGAAATGAGGAGTTCAAGACCAGCCTGAGGAACATAGCAAAACCTTTTCTCTATTTTTTTATAATAAAATAATAGATCGGGTGCAGTGGATCATGCCTGTAATCCCAGCACTTTGGGAGGCCAAGGCAGGTGGATCACAAGGTCAAGAAATCGAGACCATCCTGGCCAACATGGTGAAACCCCATCTCTACTAAAAATACAAAAATTAGCTGGGTGTGGTCACGCACGCCCGTAGTCCCAGCTACTCAGGAGGCTGAGGCAGGACACTCACTTGAACCGGGGAGGTGGAGATTGGAGTGAGACAAGATTGTGTCACTGCACTCCAGCCTAGCGACAGAGCAAGACTCAGTCTCAAAAAAAAAAAAAAAAAAAAAAAAAAAGACACGAAAAGCATGAAGTACACTAGGGGCAGTGGCTCACACCTGTAATCCCAGCACTTTGGGAGACTGAGGTGGGCAGATAGCTTGAGACCAGGAGTTTAAGACCAGCCTGGGGAACACAGCAAAACCTTGTTTTTATTCTTTTTATAAAAAACAAAATAATAGGCTGGGCATGGTGGATCACACCTGTAATACCAGCACCCTGGGAGGCTGAGGTGGGTGGATCACAAGGTCAGGAGTTCAAGACCAGCCTGGCCAGCAGGGTGAAACCTGAGGCATCATAATAGAAAACAAACAAAATTAGCATGAGAAAAGATGTCACTGGTCATTAGGGCAATGCAAATTAAAACCACGAGGAAATGTCATTACACAACCACTGTCATGGCTAAAAACAAAACGACTGACAATACCAAGTGTTGACAAGGATGTAGAGAAACTGGATCTCTCATGCATTGCTGGTGGAGATGTAAGATGCTACAGTCACTTTGGAAAACGATTTAGCAGTTCTAATAAAGTTATGCCTAGTCTAAGACCCAGCAATTCTACTCCTAGGTATTTATCCAAGAGAAATGAAAACACGTGTCTACAAAAAGACTTATACAAGAATTTTCATACCAGCTTTGTTCATATTACCCCAAAATTGGAAAGAAAATGTTCATCCACTGGTAAATAAATAAACAAATTGTATTATATCCATACCATGGAATACTACTGAACAATAGAAACAAACAAACCTCTGATACAAGCAATGATATAAATGACTCTCAAAATCATTAGTCTCAATGAAAGAAGCCAGATACAAAAGAATACCTATTGTGTTAGTCCAGTTACATGAAATCTTAGAATAGGCAGAACTAATCTATAATCACATAAGGGAGATTACAGCTGCCTGAAACTGGGAATGAAACAGGAGGCTCTACAACAAAATGGTATAAGAATAAAAAGGCATGAGGAAAATTTTAGATGATGAAATGTTTCAAATATTATTTATGGTGATTATTCCATATGAACATATGTCAAACATTAAATTGTAAAATGGGGGCATTTTATTGTATGTAAATTATACCTTAATTTTTTTTCGAGATGGAGTCGCCCAGGCTGGAGTGCAGTGGCACAATCTCAGCTCATGACAACCTCCGCCTGCCAGGTTCAATCAATTCTCCTGCCTCGGCTTCCTAGTAGCTGATTACAAGTGTGCATCACCATGCTCGGCTAATTATTTTGTTTTTGTATTTTTAGTAGAGATGGGGTTTCACCATGTTGGCCAGGGTGGTCTCAAAATCCTGACCTCATGATCTACCTGCCTCGCCTCCCAAAGTGCTGGGATTACAGGTGTGAGCAACCAGGCCCAGCCTAAATTATATCTTAATAAAGCCAATTACATAAACCTAGAAACAAAAGAATTTAGTAAAAGGGCCAATTTATGATAAAATTAATACACAAAAATAGCTAGGTGGCAGATACAACAGAAGATCCCTGATATGGTTTGGATCTGTGTCCCCTGCCCAAATCTCATGCTGAATTGTAAACCCCCATGTTAGAGAGAGACCTAGTGGAAGGTAACTGGATCATGGGGGTGGATTTCCCTCTTGTTATTCTTGTGATAGTGACTGAGTTCATGAGATCTGGTTGTTTAAAAGTGTGTAGCACCTCCCCCTTCACTCTCTTCTTCCTGCTAAAGACATGTAGGATGGGCCTGCTTCCCCTTTGCCTTTTGTCATGACTGTAAGTTCCGGAGGCCTCCCCAGTCATGCTTCCCTTACAGCCTGTAGAACTGTGAGCCAATTAAACCTCTCCTCTTTTTCTTTTTGTTTTTGAGATGGAGTTCACTCTTGTTGCTCAGGCTGGAGTGCAATGGCCCTATCTTGGCTCACCACAACCTCTGCCTCCTGGGTTCAAGTGATTCTCCTGCCTCAGCCTCCCCAGTAGCTGGGATTACAGGCATGCATCACCATGCCTGGCTGATTTTGTATTTTTAGTAGAGATAGGGTTTCTCCACGTTGGTCAGGCTGATCTTGAACTCCCGACTTCAGGTCATCTGCCCACCTCAGCCTCCCAAAGTGCTGGGATTATAGGCATGAGCCACCACACCGGCTAAACCTGTTTTCTTTATAAATTACCCAGTCTTAGGGAGTTCTTTCTAGAGAATGGACTAATACAATCCCTTTCACAAAAATAAACGAAATTAAATACTCTAACCTCCAGTAGCTCCCATTTTACTGAGAAAGAAATCCAAAGTCTTTACCCTGGTCTAAAAGTGTTGTCAGATCTCTGAAAGATCTCCCCTATCTGCAGCTCTCACATCACTGATTTTATGCTTCCCAAGGTACCAAGTTAATTCTTGATGCCCCTGTGTCTGGAACATTCCTCACCCAGGAGTGAAGGATCTTCACATAACTTGTTCCCCAACTCTACACAAGTCTTTGCTTAAATGTCACTTTATCAGAGGTTTCCTTGACAAGCCCATCTTTAGTATGGGGACCTTTAGTTGGTCACTATAGCTCAATAGCTACTGTCATAGAAACTACATCATATGAGGTATAGATTAGGAAACATGATAGTTTTCTTCCAATACTAAAAGGCAATTATGTGGAAGAACTAGAATTATTCTCTTTTTAAAATTTTTTATTATGTATTTTTTATTATTATTATTATTTTTGAGACAGAGTCTTGCTCTGTCACCCAAACTGGAATGCAGTGAGACTATCATGGCTCACTGCAGTCTTGACTTCACAGGTTCAGGTGACCCTCCCACCTCAGCCTCCTGAGTAGCTGGGACCAGAGGTATGTGCCACCATGCCCAGCTAATTGTTTCTTTCTTTCTTTTTTTTTTTTGTGGAGATAGGGTCTCACTATTTGGCCTACACTGGTCTCAAACCCCTGGGCTCAAACGATACACCTACCTTGGCCTCCCAAAGTGCTGGGATTATAGGCATGAGCCATTACACTTAACCATAGAATTATTCTCTTAATAGGTCTAGTAGACTAGGCCTCTAGACTGAGCACTAGAGTCTAAGCTCCAAAAGGTATGAGTCTCTGTTTTTTCCACCTCAGCATCCCTAGCACAGTGCATAATGTCCAGCACTCAGTCAGTATTTGTTGAATGAATAAATATTCACTAAAAAGCAAATGGACCAAAATATAGGACTAAAGGGAATAACAGCTTTTTATTTATTTATTTTTAATTAAAAAAATGTTTTTTAAAGACAGGGTCTCAATCTGTTGCCCAGGTTGGACTGGAGTAGGTGATCATAGCTTACTGCAGCCTCAGATTCCTGGGCTCAAGAGGTCCTCTCGTCTAAGTCTCCTGAGTAGCTGAGATTACAGGGCACACCACCATGCCCAGCTAATTTTTTAATTGTTTAAAAATTTTTAAATTTTTTAATTGTGTGGAGACATGGTCTTGCTATATTGCTCAGGTTGATCTCTAACTCTCAGCCTCAAGTGATCCTCTAGCCTTGGCCTCCCAAATTACAGGGATTAGAAGCAGGCATGAGCCACTGTGCCCAGCCTTAAAATGAATTTCTTTTTTTCTTTTATTTTTTTTGAGGGGAGAAGGACAGGGTCTTGCCTTGTCGCCCAGGCTGGAGTACAGTGGCAGGATCATGGCTCACTGCAGCCTCAGCATCCTGGGCTCAAGCAATCTTCTAACCTCAGCCTCCCGAGTAGCTGGAACTAGCATTCCAACACACCTGGCTAATTTTTGTTTTTTTGTAGAGATGGGGTTTTGCCATCTTACCTAGGCAGTCTCGAACTCCTGAGCTGAAGCAATCAACTTACTTTGGCTTCCCAAAGTGTTGGAATTACAGACATGAGCCACTGTGCCTGGCCAAAATGTATTTCTTACTATGGGTTTTGGTAAGAAAAATTTGAGAAACACTGGGCTAAAGTGATTAACAACAGAATTAGACACTTTGCAAAGTAACACATTCTACGCTGCCATTGTAGCAGAGGCGGAATGTCATTGATTTAGGGTGACTGCAGTTGGTAGGAAGTGGGACTGTATGACCTCTCAGGATTGTTCCAACATCAACCCTTTCTTTTTCTTTTTTTTAAAGACGGGGTTTCACCATGTTGGTCAGTCTGGTCTTGAACTCCTGAACTCAGGTGATCCGCCCGCCTTGGCCTCCAAAGTGCTTGGAATACAGGCTTGAGCCACCGCGCCCAGCCCCAACTTCAACACTTTCAAACTATTTTGTTGCAGTTACATGATATACTACATATGTTCGTGTTTCTTACAATGAGATCCTGAAATAAATCAAGTTATACTATAAAATGCCAGCATAAGTTGTTGGGTTTTTTTTTAAGATATTCTAAAAATGAGAGAAGCTATTGGTTCTACTTTGTATATTAATTGTTTTAGGTATATTTGCTGTTGAACAGGTGCACTTAATTTATTTGGTTTTACTGGTTATGAAAGATTAGAGACAGAAAAATGAGTCCTTTTTCCTAAAGAGGTTATAGGTCAAAGGCTGAGGGTAGAGAATTTGTACCACTAAATTCTAGAAAGATAATTTAATTCTGCTTTTAAATAATAATTCTGTCAAAAACAGCCTATTTGCTTCTATTACCCAGACTTCTGTGTTACATTTCCAGACCTTTATTCAATGTGAAATCATAAAAGCTCCAGGCTTGAAGTGGCCAAAACATATTATGGCTGCATCACAGCTTATAAAGTAAAAATTCTAATATATCAATCACACTAGAAAAACACTGAAGCTTGGCACTGGGATGGAGTAAAAATGGTAAAATACCAATCATCTAGAGTTCTTAGGGATGAATTATTCTGGTGCATTATTTTCTAAGGAATGAGAACTACTGAAAGCAATAATGTCCTTTGAGACCCTAGTGTAAAGAAGCCATAGAAATCTGGCATGTCCTTTTCTGAGTGCTGTCACTTCTCACCATTCAAATACTGCAGTGTCCTTAGGACCAGTGACAGCATGCAGTCTGCTCACTGTGCCTGTGGTTTCAAATTAGCTGTTGCAAAACTGAGATAAAATGACCTTGCTGGCAGCTCAGTATCAATTTTACATAATGTCAAAATATGGCACTGGTATCAGTAACATGATTAAGAAGGGAGATGTACTCACCATCGTCTTTTATGTTTTGTCTCAGAGGCCATTCCACCTAAGAGATGACCAGGTTCCATGATGGAACTGCAACCTTAAACTCCTGGGCCCAAGGGATCCTCCTGCCTTGGCCTCCCACAGTGCTGGGATTACAGGGTGAGCCATCATGCTCACTTGAATCTGAGAGGCGGAAATTGCAGTGAGCTGAGATTTTGCCACTGTACTCCAGCCTGGCGACAGAGCAAAACTCTGTCTCAGCAAACAAACAGCCCAGGCTGGGTACGGTGGCTCATGCCTATAATCCCAACACTTTGGGAGACTGAGGTAGAAGAATTGCTTGAGCCCAGGAGTTCAAGACCAGCCTGAGTAACATAGTAGGACCCCATTTCTACAAAAAAATTAAAACATTAGCTGGGTGTGGTGGCCTCCTATAGTTGGGAGGCTGAGGCAGGAGATTCACATGAGTCCAGGAGTTTGATGCTGCAGTGAGCCATGATCACATCACTGCACTCTAGCCTGGGTGGCAGAGTAAGACTGTGTCTCAAATAAAAATAAACAAAAAATAAAAAAGCATGACCACCTCCTTCCACTCTTTCTCCTGCTCCTGCTCCCGAGTGTGAAACATGGGTTGAGTTGTGCCCCCAAAATTATATGCTGAAGTCTTAAACCCTGGTACCTACACAGGAGACCTTAATTTGGAAATAGGGTCTTTGCAGATATAGTCAAGTTAAGATAGGCCATTCTGAATTATGGTGGTATATCATTATAAAGAGATATCTGGAAAAATGAGGACATTGAAAAGACACACACAGGGGCTGGGCGCGGTAGCTCACACCTGTAATCCTAGCACTTTGGGAGGCCAAAGAAGGGCGGATTGCTTGAGGCCAGGAGTTCAAGACCAGCCTAGGCAACAGGCTGATCTCAAAAAAACAAAAACAAAAACAAAACCACACACACAGAAGGAAGAGCGTCATATGAAGACAGAAGCAGAGGTTGGAATGATGGAGCTACAATGGAAGGAATGCCAAGGACTGCTGGCACCCACCAGAAACTAGGAAGAGGCAAGGAAGGACTCTGCCCTACACCTTCAGAGGGAGCATGGATCTGGCAAGGAAGTTTTCACTCAGAAAAAAAAAAAAGAGGAAAAACATTCTAGGTAGAAGATACAGTTCGAGCCAAGGCACAAACTAGTATAATCAGAAAAATAGGAAGTAAGTTATTCAATATGGCTGGAGCACAGGATGCAAAAGAGATGGTGAGAGATGGGTGGAGCACCATATTTGCCTTCTTAAAGAGACTGGATTAAACCTTGTAAGCACTGGGGGGTTTTATGCAAAGGAGAGAGGGGATTTAGTATTTGATCAAACCAGAGAGCAGTAAGAACAGCATTGGCAGTGACACCAGGTAGGAGGCAGTTGTAATCTAGACAAAATGGTAGGGGTAGAAATGGAAGGGGTTGGGCTGAGTGTGGTGGCTCATGCCTGTAATCCCAGCACTTTAGAGGCCAAGGTGAGCAGATCACTTGAGGTCAGACATTCGAGATCAGCCTGGTCAACATAGTGAAACCCCCGTCTCTACTAAAAACACAAAAATTAGCCAGGTATGGTGGCATGTGCCTCCTGTAATCCCAGCTACTCAGGAGGCTGAGGTGGGAGAACTATCTGAACCTGGGAGGCAGAGGTTGCAGTGAGCCGAAGTTGCTCCACTCAACTCCTCCAGCCTGGGTGACAGAGCAAGACTCCATCTGAAAAAAAGAAAGAAAGAAAAAAAAATGGAAGTAGTTGTAAGCAGTGGTATGGTAGTATGAGTCTGTTTTGTTACTTATAACAAAAAAAAAAAAGCTGAAACTGGGTAATTTATAAAGAAAAGGAAAAAAAAGAAGAAAAAATATAAATATCATCTTGAAGAAGATAAAGAAAAAAAGAAGAAATGAAATTTATATACTACAGTTCTGAAGGCTGAGACATCCCAGGTCAAGCGTCCACACCTGGTGAGGAGCTTCTTGCTTGTGGAGACTCTGCAGAGTCCTGGGACAGTGCAGGGGAATGGGTAGTGATATAGTTTGAATCTGTGTCCCTGGCCAAATCTCATGTCAAAATGTAATCTCCAGTGTTGGAGGTGGGGCCTGATGGGAGGTGACTGGATCATGGGGGCAGAGTTCTCATGAATGGTTTAGCACCATCCCCCCTTAATACTGTATAGTGAGTGAGTTCTCATGAGGTCTGGTTGTGTCAAAGTGTGTGGCACCTCTCTTCCTCCTACTCCAGCCACGTGAAGATGCCAGTTCCTCCTATGCCTTCCACCTTAACTGGAAGCTTCCTGAGGCCTCCCCAGAAGCAGAAGCCATTATGCTTCTTGTACGGCCTGCAGAACTGTGAGCCCAATTAAACCTCTATTCTTTGGCTGGGCATAGTGGCTCACGCCTGTAATCCTAGCACTTTGGGAGGCCCAGGCAGGTGGACTGCACAATGCCATTTTATAAACCTGGGAGCTCAGGAGTTCAAGAGCAGCCGGGGCCACAAGGTGGAACCCCGCCTATACTAAAATACAAAAAATTAGCTGGGCGTAGTGGCATGTGCCTGTAGTCCCAGCTACTCAGGAGGCTGAGGCAGGAAAATTGCTAGAACCCAAGGCAGATGTTGCAGTGAGCTGGCACTGCACCACTACACTCCAGCCTGGGCAACAGGGCAAGACTCTGTCTCTTACAACAAACAAACAACAACAACAACCAACCTCTATTCTTTATAAATTACCCAGTCTCGGGTATTTCTTTATAGCAATGCAAGAACAGACCAGTACAGGTGGCAAGGGGGCTGAGCATGCTCACATCTCCCTTCTTCTTCCTATAAAACCACCAGTTCCACCCATGATCACCCGTTAATCCTTCATAACCTAATCACCTCTTAATAGTCCCACCTCTCAATACTGCCACATTGGGCCAGGCTTGGTGGCTCATGCCTATAATCCCAGCACTTTGGGAGGCCAAGGCAGGCAAAACCCTTGAGCCCTGGAGTTGGAGACCAGCTTGGGCAATATTGCAAAACCCCATCACTACAAAAAATACAAATATTAGCCAGTCATGGTGGCATGCACCTGTAGTCCCAGCTACTCAGGAGGGTGAGGTAAGAGGATCACCTAAGCTTGGGGAGGTCGAGGCTGCAGTGAGCCATGATTGTGCCACTGTACTCCAGCATGGGCGACAGAGTGAGACCCTGTCTCAAAAAAAAAACATACCATCACATTGAGGATGAAGTTTCAACATGAATTTTGAAGGGGACCAACATTTAAACAATAGCAGTGGTGATGAAAATAAGTAGACAAGGCCAAGGCAGGTGGATCACTGGAGGTCAGGAGTTCGAGACCAGCGGCCAACATGGTAAAACCCCACTTCTAAAAATACAAAAATTAGCAGGCATGGTGGCAAATACCTGTCATCCCAGCTATTCGGGAGGCTGAGGCACAAGAATCACTTGAACTCGGGAGGCAGAGGTTGCAGTGAGCCAAGATCGTGCTACTGCACTCCAATGGCAAAGTGAGACTCTGTCTTAAAAAAAAAAAAGAAAAGAAAAGAAAAGAAATAGAAAGAGATGAGCAAAAGAGGTAGAATCAGATCAGTAGGACTTAGAAACAGCATAAATAACAGTGAGTAAACACATGGGCTGTGCCATCAAAGTGAATCTAAACCCCGGCTCTGCTGTGGTTTACACATCCATTTCCTCACCTATAAATGGGAGTTTATGAGAGTACAGCGCCACTTCATGGAATTGTAGATTCAATTTTACATTGCAAATGCCAAGAACTCTGCAAGTGCCTGGGACATTGTAGCTGCTCAATAATATATGAGCCTCTGTTATAATTCTTATCATCATTTTATCAATCACCAGACAGAGGCAGAAGATAACCTCAAACTTAACTGTATTCCAAACTTATTACTGCTGCCTTTTCTTAACCCCTGAAATTTACTCCTTCACCTGCATCTCCTTTCTTGCATATTAGTAATACTATCTCCCTCTAGTGCCTAATCCAGGACTCAGGAACCATTCCAGCCCAAACCTTTCCCTTCTCAGCCTCTATATCTACATCCTTCAGACTTGGAGACTAATAAACAAATAAGTGAATTAATGGCACATGTTGAAAGTTCCCTACATAATTTGTTTTCAGTGTGTTCTACTCTCAGGATATCTTCCCAACTCCAGATGTTTGATGAATGTTTACTTCCATTTGTGTGTGTGTGTGTGTGTGTGTGTGTGTGTGTGTGTGTAATACTTAGCTCTTCTAGAATGTATTTGGTGTACTGTGAAGAGAAAATCTAAATTTTTCCCTAAGTAGCTTACTACCATAGATAAGAAGCAGGGAGGGTGAGAAAGGAAGAAAAAAAGAGGCTGGATGGGGTGGCTCACTCCTGTAATCCCAGCACTTTGGGAGGCTGAGGTGAGCGGATCCTGAGGTCAAGAGTTCAAGACCAGCCTGGCCAATATGGTGAAACCCCGTTTCTACTAAAAATACAAAAATTAGCTGGGCATGGTGGCATGTGCCTGTAGTCCTAGCTACTCAGGAGGCTGAGGCAGAAGAATTGCTTGAACCCGGGAGGCAGAGGGTGTAGTGAGACAAGATCATACCACTGCACTCCAGCCTGGGTGACAGAGAGAGACTGTTTCAAAAAAAAAGAAAGAAAAAGAAAAAAAGAGAAAATGGCCAGCTCGCTAGGTGCTAAGATAAATTGGTAGCATTTACATCATTCCCTCGTTTAGGTTTTGATTTTCAGAAACTGATCGGAAACGTGATTTTGTTCTACAAAAAGATGATCTGTTTCTTAGGACCAAACACCTTCCTACTTCCCTCCTTATTCCCCCATCCTCTGTCTTCAATCAAGCTCACAGAGTTTGTATATAGGTCTATATATGTTATATATCTGTATGTGGTATGTCAGATATACCATACCTACAAGAGAGACACAATGCAATTTTATAAGTTATGATGAAAATGTAAACCTCAAAGGGACAGATATTTGTTTTCCACTGACCAACATGTTCTCCATTCCTTATGAGGAAGTGATATAGAAAGTCAGTCATTAAAATCTTGCTCACCAAGCCTGAAGTCAGTATAAGGATGTCTGGATATACGCTCAGGAAATCTAGGCTGGAGATAAAGATTCAGGAATCATCAACAGAGGGTGGCATTCAAAAGATTTTAATAACTGATTATGATAAGAGTTTGGTAAAACAGACCGGGCACAATGGCTCACACCTATACTCCCCACACTTTGGGAGGCTGAGGCAGGTAGATGTTTGAGCTCAGGAGTTTGAGACTAGCCTGGGCAACATGGTGAAACCTCATCTCTACAAAAAAATTTAAAAACTAGCTGGGTGTGGTGTTGTGGGCCTGTAGTCCCAGCTACTTGGGGGCTGAGGTGGGAGGATCACTTGAGCCATGGAGTTAGAGGCTGCAGTGAGTTTGGATGATGTCACTGCCCTTTAGCCTCAGTGACAGAGTGAGCAACATCTTATTCAAATTAAATTAAATGTTGATGAGATGGTTTCTGTACATTTACATTTAGCATTATTTGTCCTGGAATCCAAGGCACAAGAGAGGCAATGAATTAAAAATGGAGTTCCATACAACTGCCTGGATACCAGTTTAAAAAAAAATAAAAGTGTAGTTCAAGTATGTATCCTGGATATTTAAAAAAAAAAAATTCAGCCCACATTCAAAAGGATACACTATACTGCCTCAAGAGAGTATTCAAAATAAAGATGTCATTTTAAAAAATTAGCAATAAGTGAACAGGGAGACCAAAAAGATCAGAACACTGAATATCTTAGTGAATTTTCAAGAAAGAGATCCATTCTCTGACATATAAAATATACAACTATGCCAGGAATCAGGCTCAAGATGAGCCTGTAATCCCAGGGGGGTGGATCACAAGGTCAAGAGATCGAGACCATCCTGGTCAACATGGTGAAACCCTATCTCTACTAAAAATACAAAAAATTAGCTGGGCATAGTGACATGTGCCTGTAATCCCAGCTACTCAGGAGGCTGAGGCAGGAGAATTGCCTGAACCCAGGAGGCAGAGGTTGCAGTGAGCCGAGATCGTGCCATTGCACTCCAGCCTGGGTAAACAAGAGTGAAACTCTGTCTCAAAAAAAAAAAAAAAAATCTACAACTATAAAATTCTACTTTTTGTCAATGCATTTAAGTGACATAGATCAAGAATTAAAACTTTTCATACCTGGAAATTTATGAATGCTCCTCTTGAATGGAATGAAAAAGGGAAGATTCTAAGTCAAACACTGTTTGAAGGATTGCCCTGTAGAGAGAGAAAATAGATATTTATAATGTACTTTTCTAATAAGAGGCAGAAAGATCTGCTAAGGTACAAAATATTTATTTAAATATATTATATAAGGGCCAGGCATGCTGGTTCATGCCTGTAATCCCAACACTTTGGGAGGCTAAGATGGGCGGATCACCTGAGATCAGGAGCTGGAGACCAGCATGGCCAACATGGTGAAACCCTGTCTCTACTAAGTATACAAAAATTAGCCATGCATGGTGGCAGGTGCCTGTAATCCCAGCTACTCAGGAGGCTGAGGCAGGGAGAACTGCTTGAACCCGGGAGGCAGGGGTTGTAGTAACCCGAGATCCTGCCACTGCACTCTAGCTTGGGCAATAGAGTGAGACTCCATCTCGAAAAAAAAAAAAAAAGTTATATAACAGCCTCTATCAGATATCATTTTTAACATGTAAAAATAGACTATCTGGCACAGATTATTAATAATAGTTAATAGTTAATAATTATAGTTAGTAGAAAATCATCAATAATTAGTAATATATAATACATAACAAACATGTAATATAATATACGATATATAATAATATAATATAAATAAATCAATATTAACAGTAATAGTTAATAGAAACATCATTTTGCTTCAAATTGGCTTGGAACTCTTTTCAAAGAAATATATACATTTTATATACGTATTTTTATGTTTTAAATATATAACTTTCTAACCTCAATCTTAATATTAAAATTTATGAGAAGAGATTTCCAATATTAAAAAATATTATGACAAAAGCAACCATCCTTTTTTGTTTTTTTGAGATGGAGTCTTGCTCTGTTGTTGAGGCTGGAGTGCAGTGGCGCGATCTCAGCTCACTGCACCCTCCACCTCTCTGGTTCAAGCAATTCCCCTGCCTCAGTCTCCCAAGCAGCTGAGATTACAGGCTCACACTACCACACACAGCTAATGTTTTTGTATTTTTAGTAGATATAGAGTTTTACCATATTGGCCAGACTGGTCTCGAACTCCTGACCTCAGGCAATCTGCCCGCTTTGAACTCCCAAATTTGGTAATTGAAAAAGTTTAAAATACCGTAGAAATTGAAGAGTTTTTTGGGGGGCTTTTTGAACCATATGTAGATTTTCCCACTTCCCTCTTACCTATAGTTTGTAAGATATGTTGAATTTTTAAAGCTATTCTGTTCAGTTTTCTTACAAAACATATTGATGACATTTGGAGGGAAAAAGCAATAGGACTTCACTATGTTGGTATCATCTGCTGGCCTGTCTTTGATAATGTTGTCTTAAGTTTATTTTATTGTCAAAGTTAAAAAGTATGTTTGGGGCTGGACATGGTGGCTCACACCTCTAATGCCAGCACTTTGGGAAGGGGAGGTGGGCGGACCACCTGAGGTTAGGAGTTCCAGATCAGCCTGGCCAAGATGGCAAAACCCTATCTCTACTAAAAATACAAAAATTAGTCAGGTGTGGTGGTGGGCCCCTGTAATCCTGGCTACTCAGGAGGCTGAGGCAGGAGGATCACTTGAACCTGGGACGGGGAGGTTACAGTGACCAAAGATCTCGCCGTTGTGTTCCAGCCTGGGCAACCGAGTGAGACTTTTTCTCAAAAAAAAAAAAAAAAAGATGTATGTTTGGGCCGGGGACAGTGTCTACACCTATAATTCCAGCACTTTTGGAGTCTGAGGTGGGAGGATCACTTGAGCCCAAGAGTTCGAGACCAACCTGGGCAACATGACAAAACTTCATCTTTCCAAAAAAATACAAAAAGTAGCTGGGCATGGTGATGCATACTTGTAGTCTCAGCTACTTGGGGGATAAGGAGGAAGAATCCTTTAAGCCTGGGAGGTCAAGACTGCAGTGAGCTGTGATCATGCCACTACACTCCAGCCTGAGTGACAAAGTGGACTGTCTCAAAAAAAAAATGGCTGGGCACAGTAGCTCACACCTATAATCCCAGTACTTCGGGATTACATTTGCTGGCATTAGAGGTGTGAGCCACCATGTCCAGCCCCAAACATACTTTTTAACTTTGACAATAAAATAAACTTAAGACAACATTATCAAAGGCAGGCCAGCAGATGATACCAACATAGTGAAGTCCTATTGCTTTTTCCCTCCAAATGTCATCAATATGTTTTGCAAGAAAACTGAACAGAATAGCTTTAAAAATTCAACATATCTTACAAACTATAGGTAAGAGGGAAGTGGGAAAATCTACATATGGTTCAAAAGCCCCCCAAAAAACTCTTCAATTTCTACGGTATTCCAAACTTTTTCAATTACCAAAATCAAAATGACTCAACTTTTTTTTTCATTGACCATCATGGTTTTGTTATTGTAGAAAGTGTAAAGGCTTTATTTCCATAAGCAGTGGAAAAAGGAATTTTATGCTTGTTAAACCAAGTAATTAAGCTAAGAATTTCCACCAAAATAATTTTGATTGACCAATGAAATTGCTTTAAAAAATAATGTTTTTTTTCTGATTTTAAAAGTATTATGTGCTTATAGAAAATTTAGAAAATACAGTTCGGGAAAGAGGGACATTCTAGCAAAGGTTGAGCAGAGAAGACAGCATTTATGGAAAACTGAAAGAAATGCATTATACTTTTATATATCAAGAAAGAGTTCCTTGCTGTGCAGTGGGGAGTTGGCATTATCTGCTCAGACTGTGCAGACGGTGGAGTGGAGGTCAGAGTCTAGAAAACAACGTTGGCCGCTGGGAATAATTAAGACAACTCCATTGAGTCATGGTTTATGACTAGCTTGGCTCATACTTGGGCAAGATTCATTGGGTGTTTTGTTTCAGACTTTGAAAAAAAAAAAAAAAAAAGAAAATTTAGAAAATACAGGTAAGCGGCCAGGCACAGTGGCTCTCACCTGTAATCCCAGCACTATGGGAGGCCGAGGCAGGTGGATCATGAGGTCAGGAGTTCAAGACCAGCCTGGCCAGTATGGTTAAACCCCATCTCTACTAAAAATACAAAAATCAGCCGGGTATAGGGTGGCGTGCGCCTGTAGTCCCAGCTACTTAGGAAGCTGAGGAAGGAGAATCACTTGAACCCGGGAGGTAGAGGTTGCAGTGAGCTAAGATTGCACCACTGCACTCCAGCTTGGGTGACAGAGCGAGACGCTGTCAAAAAAAAAAGAAAATACAGCCAAGTATAAAGAAGAGGAGCTGGGCCCAGTGGTTCACGCCTATAATCCCAGCATTTCAGGAGGCAGAGACAGGAAGGTCACTGGAAGCCAGAAATTCCCGACCGGCCTAGGCAACATAGTGAGACCTGTCTCTAAATAAAGAAATAAGAAAACAAACTGAAATAACTTTTTTTTTTTGAGACAGTCTCACTCTGTCACTCAGTGCAGTGGTGTGACCATGGCTCACTGTAGCCTTGACCTCCCAGGCTCAAGTGATCCTCCAGCCTTAGCCTTCTGAGCAGCTGAAACTACAGGTGTACCAGGCTAAATTCTGTATTTTTTGGAGACAGGGTTTTTCCATGATGCCCTTGAAATCATAGACTGAAGTGATCCTCCCACCTTGGTCTCCCAAAGTATTGGAATGATAGACATGAGCCACTGCACTTGGCCCAAAATTAATAGTTTTTGAGAACAACTTAATGCTATACTAAAAGCTCATCTGTCGCCTAGCTGTAATGAGCCAGAAGGGCATTCAGAGAATGGCTTTTACTTGGATTGCTTCACTGCTTCAACACTGTCACTTAAGGGCATGTTAACTGCTGTCCAGCGTACTGGGTGTGTACAGTGGTAATTTGTGGCTTAAGAGAACTGATTTCTTTTTTTTTAATTGAGTCAAGGTCTCACTCTCACCCAGGCTGGAGTACAGTGGCACAATCCTGACTTGCTGCAACCTCTGTCTCCCAGGTTCAGGGATGTTTGCATTTCAGCCACCCGAGAAGCTGGGACCACAGGTGTGCACCACCACATCCGGATAATTTTTTTTGTATTTTTTGTAGAATGAGGTCTCGCCACATTGCCCAGGCTGGTCTCAAACTCCTGGACTTGAGCAATCCACCCACAACCTCAGCCTCCCAAAGTGCTGGGATGATAGACATGAGCCACTGCACTTGGCCAAAAGAACTGACTTCTGAGCACGGTCTGTGTCCCAAACAGTTTTTACATACTGATGGAATGTTATGTTTTGAGATAACCACCAAGTTCCACTTTAGCAGATTTTAGTGTATATCTGTGGATGCACACACAGCATCCTTTTTAAAAAGGGTCTCACTACATTGCCCAGGCTGATCTTAAACTCCTGGGCTCAAAAGATCCACCCACCTCGGCCCCCGCAAAGTGCTGGCATTACAGGCATGAACCACCTTGCCTAGCCATGAGCATCCTTTCTAACTTACTTCTGGAAAACTAAAAAGTTCATTTCCCAGACTCCTTCACAATTCAGTTTCCCATGTGAAATGTGGCCCATCAGTGAGATGTTCTGTGAGATCTGGAAGGCAGAAATGAGGTGGGAACCATCTTTCTTCTGTTTTGGCTGTTAATGCTGGCAAGCACATTTATGAAAACATTTATTTTTTCACAGCAGAATTCTACTGTCAAAAGCTTCATAATTGTCAAGAGACAAACATGGTGAAGACACGAGTCACTATTTGGTAGGAGTTCAGGTAAGTTAGGGGTAGCAGGCGTGTTTCCTTTTACTTATTTATATTCAGAGGCAGGGTCTCACTGTGTCACCAGGATGAAGTGCTGAAGTACAGTGGTGCAATCATAGCTCACTATAAACTCAGACTCCTGGGCTCATAGGGATCCTCCCACTTTGGTCTCTGAAAGTTCTGGATTACACTGCGCACAGCTTGAAGAAGTTAGTCGACCCCTAAATTACACTAGCGATGACACTGGCAGCCTCCCACTCCCTAGGGGGCCTGTTGGGCAGCTTTTTTTTTTTTTTTTTTTTTTTTGAGACGGAGTTTTACTTTTGTTGCCCAGGCTGGAGTGAAATGGTGCAATCTCTGCTCACTGCAACCTACACCTCCTGGGTTGAAGTGATTCTCCTGCCTCAGCCCCCTGAGTAGCTGGGATTACAGGTGACCCCTAGGATGCACGGCTATTTTTTTATTTTTAGTAGAGACGGGGTTTTACCATTTTGAGCAGGCTGGTCTTCAACTTGTTTGTTCCCCCCCTCCCCGCCCTGCTGGTCTTGAACTTCTGACCTCAGGTGATCCACCCACCTCGGCCTCCCAAAGTGCAGGGATTACAGGTGTGAGCCACTGTGCCTGGCCTGGACAGTCTTATTCTGAGAACAATGTCTGAAGGTCCAGCTTGGAGCCCACTCCTCTCAGACCTTCCAATTTTTTTCTAAACACCTAATTCTCTTCTGCTTAAGACATTAGAGTGGTTTCTCTTTCCTCCAACTAGATCCAGACAATATATTGGCAACTAATTAGCCTCAATATTTGAGTAGAAGGGCGAGTAGTTTGTTTATGAATGGCAGCACCAGGCAGTGTGGTCCAGAGTATAAGCTCTGGCATGAGACTGCCTAGGTGAAAATTCTGGGTCTTCTGCTGAGTGACATGGGAAGTTGGCCTTCTGTGCCTTAGTTTCTTCATCTGTAAAATGGGGGTTGATAGGGTTTGGATCTGCCTCCCCACCAAATCTCATGTTGAATTGTGATCCCCAGGGTCGGAGGTAGGGCCTAGTAGGAGGTGACTGGATCATGAGAGCTGTTTCTCATGAATGGTTTCATACCATCCCCCTTGGTACTGTCCCCATGATAGTAAGTTCTCGTGAGATCTGGTTGTTTCAAGGCGTATAGCACCTCCTCCCACTCTCTCTCTTGCTCCTGCTCCTGCATGTGAGATGTCTTGCTCCCCCTATGTCTTCTGATTGGAAGCTTCTTGAGGCCTCCCCAGAAGACAAGCAGATGCCAGCATCACGTCTCCTGCACAGCCTGTGGAACCATGAGCCAGGTAAATTTCTTTTCTTTACAAATTACCCTGCCTCAGATAATTTTTTTGTTTTTGTTTTTGAGATGGCGTCTTGCTCTGTTGCCCAGACTGGAATGCAGTGGTGCAATCCCAGCTCAAACTCCTGACCTCAGATGATCCACCTGCATTAGCCTCCCAAAGTGCTGGGATTACAGGTGTGAGCCACTGTGCCTGGCCAGGTTTGTTTCTTTGTTTGTTTTTGAGACGGAGCCCCCCTCCATCACCCAGGCTGTGTAGTGGTGTGATCATGCAGTGGTGTGATCTTGGCTCACTGCAACCTCTGCTTCCCGAGTTCAAGCAATTCTGTCTCTGCCTCTGGAGTAGCTGGGACTACTGGTGCATGCCACCACACCTGGCTAATTTTTGTATTTTTAGTAGAGACGAGGTTTCACCATATTGGCCAGGCTGGTCTCAAACTCCTGATCTCATGATCCACCTACCTTGGTCTCCTAAAGTGCTAAGATTACAGGCGTGAGCCACAGCACCTGGCCCAATTTCAAAACTATATTTCTTTTTATCAATGTGAACATGGACTAAGACAGGAATAATAATAATACTTACAGCTTACAGAGCTGTGAGATGAAGTAAATGAGAAGATAATCCAAGCAAGTGCTTATAACAGTGCCTGGCTTATAACAAGCCCTTGATAAATGTCAGCTATTATTATTATTAATGATCTAAACATTTTAAAATACTGCTTTCACTGAGTAGAAAATGTAAACATTTCAGAATTTTATTACCAGACATTTTCTTGTTTTATACAAACGTGGATATAGAAAAAAACTTTTTGACTGGTTTTATCATATTTGTGTAACTACACAGTGAGAGTGATCATTTCAAAACTATATGTGTACCTGAGAATAGCAACCTTCTGCCCCAACTAGTCAATTATAGACCTCACCTTAAGGAAGAATTATTCTTTCTTTTTTTTTTAGGCAGGGTTTTACTCTGTTGCTCAAGCTGGAGTGCAGTGGTGAGATCACAGCACACTGTAGCCTTTACCTTCCCGGGCTCAAGGGATCCTGCCACCTCAGCCTCCCGAGTACAGGTGTGTGCCAAATTATTCTTTAGAAATGATTTTTACCTTTTTTTTTTTTTTTTTTTTTTGAGATGGAGACTTGCTCTGTCACCCAGGCTAGAGTGCAGTGGTGTGATGTCAGCTCACTGCAACCACTGCTTCCTGGCTCAAGCAATTCTCCTGCCTCAGGCTCCCAAGGAGCTAGGTTTATAGACACGCACCATCACACCCAGCTAATTTTTGTATTTTTAGTAAAGACGGGGTTTCATTATGTTGGTCAGGCTGGTCCTGACCTCCTGACCTCAAGTGATCTGCCTGCCTTAACCTCCCAAAGTGCTGGGATTACAGGTGTGAGCTACTGTACCTGGCCAATTTTTGCCATTTTTCCATTTAATTGTTACCTCATTAATTATGCTCTATCAACCAGGGTGTTTATTATTGAAACTAAGAAAATGTTACCACAGAAGCATTTGCATGAGAATGAGATCTACAATCTAAAATAAGATTTGCAACCTAAAAGTTTACATTTTAATGCTGCTGAGTACAGTGGCTCGAACCTGTAGTCTCAGCTACTCAGGAGGCTGAGGCAGAAGGGAGGATCTCTTGAGCTCAGGAGTTCAAGGCTGCAGCAAGCAATGATCATGCCACTGCACTCTAGCCTGGGAAACAGAGGAAGACTCCAACTCTGTTAAAAAAAAAAAAAAAAAAGTAAAAACTTAGAATGATATTCTAATATACATATGAAAAAGGTCATGGATAAAATTATGGCTTGGTTTGGTTTGCTGAAGTATCTTCCAATGATTAAAAATACATTGTAGAGAAAAAAAAATACATTGTAGATTTTGGAATAAAACTTCCCCCAGCCGGGGTCGTAGCTCATATCTATAATCCTAGCACTTTGGAAGGCACTGGCAGGAGGATCACTTGAGCCCAGGCGTTTGAGACTAGCCTGGACAACATGGTGAGACCTCGTCTCTACAAATAATTAAAAAATTAGCTGAGTGTGTAGTAGTACATGCCTGTGGTCCCAGCTACTCAGTAGGCTAAGGTGGGAGGATCACTTGAGCCTGAGAGGCTGAGGCTGCAGTGAGCTCTGTTATTGTGCCACCGCATGCCAGCCTGGGCAACAGGGCGAGACCCTGTCTCAAAAACAAAAACAAAAAACTTCCCCCAGATATTCTGAGACTGTAAGAATTTTATGTTGGACCTAGTCCAACAGTGCCAGGGAGACAGAAGGAACTGAAGGTGATATAAGGCATCGGTGTTTCACAGGCTGCTAAGAGCCACAGGACTCAAAGCAGTGGAGATTTTCTGAAGGGTCAGAAAAACAGGTGAAAGAAAGCAATTTCATCTTTTGATACAGTAATTAATTTTACATTGTTCAGAACTCCATAGAGGTATATTTTCCTTTTTTAAATTCCTGAGACAAGGTCCCCACCAGCCTGGAGTGCAGTGGTACCATCTTGGCTCACTGCAGCCTTGGCCTCCGGGGCTCGAGTGATCCTGCTTCAGTCTCCCACATAGCTAGGACTACAGCAGTGCACCATTATGTCTGGCTCTTTCTATATTTTAACAGAAAAATATTTTATTCTTATTTATCTATTGTTTTTTGAGACAGAGTCATACTCTGCCACCCAGGCTGGAGTGCAGTGGCACCATCTCGGCTCACTGCAGTCTCCCCTTGCTGGGTTCAAGCATTTCTTGTGCCTCAGCCTCCTGAGTAGTTGGGATTACAGGCAGGTACCACCATATCCAGCTAATTATTGTATTTTTAGTAGAAACAGCGTTTCACCATGTTGGCCAGGCTGGTCTCAAACTCCTAACCTCAAGTGATCTGCCCGCCTTGGCCTCACAAAGTGCTGGGATTACATATGTGAGCCACTGTATCTGGTCCTTTTATTCTATTTTTTTTTCCCTCGTAAAGAATGCTTTCTATATTGTATTTTTATGCAAAGGACAGATATTCAAATTGAAAGGTGAAACACATTAATTCAAGACATATTTATTGAGCAACTACTCTATACCAGATTATACCTGATCCTGAGAATACAGAGGTGATGACATGTCAAAGATCAGTGCTCACACTCAAGCAGCTCACTGTCTACTAGGAGAGAGAGTCATACAGAGAAGAGACAGAGAGATGTTTAGACAAAGTGACAATACAATGAAGAAAACACTCATAGAAGAATGGAACTGTAAAACCAAGAAAGCAAATGATTGTAACTGGGAGTGTTGAGAAACGTTTCCAAAAGGGTTGAGTCTTGAAGCATGAAAAGAAGTTTATACTGAGAAAGAGGGCAAAAGGCATTCTAGCCAGAGAGAGCACCAAATGCGAAGGCAAAAACAGATATTAAACAGCATGGCCTCCTTGGGGATAAGCAGCTTGCTATATGCCGGGTGCGGTGGCTCACGCCTGTAATCCCAGCACTTTGGGAAGCTGAGGTGGGCGGATCACCTGAGGTCAGGAGCTTGAGACCAGCCTGGCCAACATGGAGAAACTCCCATCTCTACTAAAAATACAAAAAAAATAGCCAGGCATTGTGGTGGTCGCCTGTAATCCCAGCTACTAGGGAGGCTGAGGCAAGAGAATTGCTTAAACTCAGGAGTTGGAGGTTGCAGTGAGCCAAGATTGTGCCATTGCACTCCAGCCCAGGCAACGGAGTGGGACTCTGTCTCAAAAAAAAAAAAAAAAGAAGCAGCAAAGAAGCTTGCTATAGTGGATGGGGGAACAGGGAAGAGATAGCATTAGGAGAAATCCCTAATGTAGATGATGGGGTGATGGATGCAGCAAACCACCATGGCATATGTATACCTATGTAACAAACCTGCACATTCTGCACATGTACCCCATAACTTAAAGTATAATTTAAAAAATAAATTAAAAAAAAAAAGAAGAAGAAGCTTGCTATAGCTAGAGACTTCAAGCCTATGGAAGGGTGGCAGAAGAGGAAACTAGAAAAGTATGCAAGAGCTAGATCTTAGAAGCCCCTCCACTTTTGTGGGTTCTGGGCACTTTTGAATGATTTTAAAAAGAAGAAAAACAGGATTATAGGTCTACCAATCATTAGCTGTGTGACTCCATCAAGGCACTTAACTCTTAGCATTGGTTTCCTTTTTGTCAAATGAGGCTGACTGTTAAGAGGCCCTAAGGAAGTCTGTTAAGAGGATTAAATGAGATAATAGCTATAATAAATAAGATTATATAAGACAAATAGAAATAAGCATATGAAGAGATGCTTAGCATCATTAATCATTGGAGAAATGCAAATCAAAATCACAATGAGATACTACTTCACACTCACTAGGATGGCTTGCTACAATCATTTTTTAAAATTCTTTTCTTCTTCATTTTCCTTGTTTTTCCAGAGATACAATAGTAATATTTTTAAAACATGAAAATAACAAGTGTTGGCCAGAGTACAGATAAATGAGGACCTTTATACACTGCTGGTTGAAATGTAAAATGGTACAGCAACTTTGGAAAACAGTCTGGCAGTTCTTCAAATGATTAAACGTGGAGTTATCATACAACCCAGCAATTTCACTCCTGGGTATGTATCCAAGAGTAATGAACACATACGTCTACAGAGAAATTGTATACGAATTGTACACAGAATTGATATATGAATATTTATAGTAGCATTGTTTATAACAGTTAAGACGTGGAAAAAAGCCAAACGTCCATCAATGGACAGATGGGTAAACAATATCTGTATATCCATACAATGGAATGTAACTTGGCCATAAAAGAATGAAGTACTGATATGGCCATGTGCCATATAACATTTTGGTCAACAACTGATCGCATATCCGACAGTGGTCCCATAAGATTATAATATCACATTTTTATTGTATCTTTCCTGTGTTTTTATTTTTGGAGACAGAGACTTTCTCTACGCCCTAGGCTGGAGTGCAGTAGTACAATCTCAGCTCACTGCAACCTCCACCTCCCAGGTTAAAGCAATTCTCCTGCCTCAGCCTCCCGGATAGCTGGGACTACAAGTGCATACCACCATGCCCAGCTAATTTTTGTATTTTTAGTAGAGATGGGGTTTCACATTTTGGCCAGGATGGTCACTATCTCTTGACCTCACGATCTGCCCACTTGGCTTCCAAAGTGCTGGGATTACAGGTGTGAGCCACTGCACCCAGCCTGGGTATGAATGCCTACAGTATTATGCTATATAGCATTTTAGCCTAGAAGCTATAGGCTATACCATACGGCCTAGTTGTGTAGTAGGCTATACCATCGAGGTTTGTAAAAGTACATTCTATGTTTACACAATGACAAAAATCACCTAACAATGCATTTCTCAGAACGTATCTCCATCATTAAGTGACAGATGACTGTACATACTACAACATGGGTGAACCTTAAAACCCTCATGCTGGCCGGGCACAGTGGCTCATGCCTATAATCCCAGCACTTTGGGAAGCCAAGGTGGGTGGATCACGAGGTCAAGAAATTGAGGCCATCCTGGACAATGTGGTGAAACCCCGTCTCTACTAAAAATACAAAAATTAGCTAGGCGTGGTGGTGGGCACCTGTAATTCCAGCTACTTGGAAGGCTGAGGCAGGAGAATCGTTTGATCCCAGGAGGTGGAGGTTGCAGTGAGCCCAGATTACACCATTGCACTCCAGCCTGGGCAACAAGAATGAAACTCCATCCCCTTCCCCCCAAAAAAGTTATAACTCAAAAAAAAAAAAAAAAAAGAATTGTCCTATACATTGGAGTCAGTTATAACTTGATATTTACACTGGTAAGATTTTAATATAACTTATATTCATAGTATTCTTGAGTCATCAAAAAAGGTTTAAGTTATTTTCAGAATTATGTGATTAGGTCATAACAATGGGTAATACATTTCAGAGTTTCTTCTTTCAGTAGAGTGACTTTATATGTTGAAACAGCAAGTTAGACCAATTTATGTGGGACATCCAAAATCCAAATGGAACCATTTTAAATATCCATAAGAGTTAAATATTATAATAGTCCCAATAATATAACAGAATTCAAGATTTCCATCAAGTTCAATGATCTTTTAAAAGGTGGTTGGGAAAGACAATTACACATTTTAGGAACCATTAAGTTCGAAGGTCTTTGGAATAGAAGCAAAAGACATGTATTTCTTATGACTGAAGATTTAGGTAGCGAGTGTAACTTGAATTAAGGTTGTGGTTGAGTAGATCAACTTTTTTTTTTTTTTTGAGACAGAGTCTTGCTGTCACTGAGGCTGGAGTACAATGGCATGATCTTGGCTTACTGCAACCTCAGCCTCCAGAGTTCAAGCCATTCTCCTGCGTCAGCCTCCCGAGTAGCTAGGATTACAGGTGCATGCCATGGCGCTGGGCTAATTTTTGTATTTGTACTAGAGACTGGGCTTCACCATCTTGTCTAGGCTAGTCTGGAACTCCTGACCTTGTGATCTACCTGCCTTGGCCTCCCAAAGTGCTGGGATCACAGGCGTGAGCCACTGTGCCCAGCCGAGAAAATCAACTTTTTAAAGATATATAGTCATTAATCTAAAATTTAATGTGTCCCATCAGGGTCAGCAAAACGAATCTTGTTAGCCTGCTTAGCAAACATCCCTGAGTCATAAAGAACTTCCGCTAACTAGAGTGGTAATTGTATTCTTACCACTATTCTAACGGATAAATGATCCTTTAGCTTTGGGAAGATTTAGAATTAAGTACAAATGTTCCTCAACTTATGATGGGGTTACATCCCAATAAACCTATTGTAAGTTGAAAACATTGTAAGTTTAAAATCCATTTAATACCCCATTAAACCCACTGTAAAGTCAAAAAATCGTAAGTCAAGATTTAAGAGCTGTGGTTTGAATATTTGTGTCCCCTCCAAAATTCATGTTAAAACTTCATCCCCATTGCAACAGTAACACCTTTAGGAGGTGCTTTGGCCAGGAAGACTCTGCCCTCATGGATGGAATTAGTGCCCTTATAAAATGACCTAAGGGAATAAGTTTGGCCTCTTTTGCCATTGCATCCCTTCTGCCACATGAGGACATAGCAGTCCTCTAATCCAGAGGATGCAGCAACATGGTGCCATCTTGGAAGCAAAGAGCAGCTCTCTCTAGACACCAAACTGCTGGGACTTCCCAGTCTCCAGAAGTGTAAGAAATCAATTTCTGTTCTTTATAATTACCCAGTCCCAAAATATTTTTATAGCTGTGCAAATGGCCTGAGACAGAAAAGATTTATAATTATTAAAAACATTTAAGAGAATCAAAACCATAGTTGGGAAAGCCTCATTGAGAAGATGGCATTTGAATAAAGTCCAAAGGAAGGAAGAGTCATGTGGGTGTCTCGGGGAAGAGTATTTCAGGCAAAGGGAACAGCAAGTGCAAAGGCCCTGAGGTGAGCAGGCAAGGAGGCATTGGGAGAACATCAAGGAGGCATGGGGGGAAGCAATGGGATATGCAGTCAGAAGGGTAAGGCAGATCATGAGAGGAGCAGGACATGGTGAGACCAGGTGCTGTGAGGCTGAGTAGACTATTATGCAGCTTTTGGCTTTTAAACTGCATTAAGAACCGGTGCCACTGACCAATTTTGAGCAGAAAAGTGAGAAAAGCTTCATTCAAGGGAATCAAACACATCAAATCCTTTAAATATGATTAATATATCATTGTGTCACTGAGTTAACTAAGCCTATTAGAAATTGTTTTATCTAAAAATCAGATTTAAATGATATAGGATGAATCAATATTGCTATATCTTACAAAGTTTTTGCTGGCCCCAAATCATTATCAACAGCAAAGCTGGTGATTTCAGGGCTATGAGATAAGGTCTAGGGGCTTGGCCTCCCTCCTGGAGTCCCCTACTCATTATGCCTCCTGCTGACATCTTAGAGGACAGTCCACACAGACACCCATTTGGCCAAGGGCCCCAAGCCAGATTCTCACTTCCCAGTTGCCACTTGTGTGGCCAGAGAGGTTCCCAGGAATAAAGACATCTGATCCCTGCTTATCAGTGAGGGGCTCTTGCTCCAGTTCACAAACGCATCCATACCTGAGGCATGGAGAAGATAAGACAGGAGCAGAAGCTTGCTGAGGATTTTGGAGGCTTTTCTGAAAAATATCAGTTAAGGTTTTTAGAGCAGGGAAGCACTGTGGTGCAACTGGCCCGTCTGAAGACTCCTCTGGAGGTGCCTTAGGAGGGAAGGCAGGGCGGGAACAGGAGGCCCTGGGAGGCTATGGTCACCCCTGGCCTAGAGGTGAAACCCACACTTCATACGTGTTCCTTCATCTGCAAAGTGGAATTACTGTCAGCCTGCCTAGATGGTTGTTTTAGGTGAAATTAAGTGAAATAATTCATATAGATGAAAGCACTCCATTTCAAGTTCTGCAAATATAGAGGTTCCATCAAGCACACACAGGTGATACTGACGTGTGTGGTCAGAAGCCCACCAGGTGTGAATCTACCGCTTCCTAAGGCGTCTTGGAATGACGTGGAGTAGGGCCACTGAACAATCAGCGATAAATAAGCGCATCTGAAGGGGAAGGGAACAAGCCGCTGACTAACTCACAAAAGGGGCGGTCCGCAAGGGTAGAGATGAGCATGTACCGTTCCGTCCAGAAGCAAATAGTTGGAGCTGAACATTCGTTAGGCGCGGTGAGTCCGCCCTCGGTTCTAAGCCCAGATGTCGCATCTAGACATAAAACCAAGGATGGAGGCTGCACCGAGAAACTCGGGCTACTACCCTGGGAGCCAGGATCCCCGGTGGCGCCCCCGGCCGCGCTCGCAGAAGCTCGGGCCCCGGCCCTTCCCTCCCCGCGCGCCCCTCCCGGCGGCAGCCCGTCTTCGCGCCGCGCAGCCCGAGCCCCTCCTGAGTCCGCGGCGCCCGACGGCTCCAGACACGCCCGGCGCCATCCCTGTCGCCTTCCCGCCGCTGCCGCCAGGAGGCTCCGCGCGCCTTCCCGCCTTTCCCCGGGCCGGGCCGGGCCGGGCGGCGAGGCGGGCGCGGGCGGCGACGGCGCGGCCATTGTCCCGCAGCCCCTCCCGGGCGCGCAGGAGGGGTCGACCCGGCAGGCCGGGAGGGGCAGTCGGGAGCCGGTGCCCGCCAAAGCCCGCCGTCGCCCCGGGCCCGGCCAGCCGCCGCCCGCGCTTCCTCCGTGGCCGCCCCCAGCCCCTCGGAGCCGGCGCCGCCGCCGCCGCCGCTGCGCCCCGGGCTGCAAATGGCGCCCGCTCGCCTCGGCGCCTCCCGCCGCGCTCCCGGCCCGGGAATGTCTGGGGGCGGCGCGCCCGGGGCCCGCATCCCAGCACCGCCGCTGCCCTGGCCGTCAGAGCCCGCGGCGCCTCCGCCCGCGCCCAGGCTCGCGGCGGGTCCCGGGCAGCCCCGACGCCCGCCCGCCCTCCTCCCGCGCCACGCGCTGCCACTTACCGCGGGCCGCGGCGCACCGGCCGGTCGCGCGCGCGGGCCGGGGGAAGATTCCTGGTTCTCGGCCGGGGAAGGACCCCCTTTCGAGGCCGTTCCTTTGCGCCCTAAAACAAGTAGCCCCAACGTGAGAGAAACAAAAGGTATTTGCTGACGTGGGCGTTGGACAGAAACGCCCGAGGGCTGGGGACACAATTAAAGGGGCAACGCACAGATTTCAGGCACCAACCAGCAGCTTCGCCCACTCCCCCTGCCCTTGCCCACACCCGCTGCACGCTCCATAGGCACCGAGGTGCCCAGATTCTCTAGCAGTTGACTGCGGATCATGATTTTAGTCAGGAGCTGAAATTTAAAATTGTACTTTACGTTGGGAAAGGCGCCTCCGGAGGGCAGAAGGGCTGGATTTCTAGGATCTGGGGAATTTAGGAAAGAGGGAGGGACTTAGGCGTGCCCACAATTACTGTATGAGTACATGTGACATTATTGTACTTAAGTTTAGAAACGTCAAATGCAAGAGATTTCCACAAAATTCTCCCTTGTATTGAAGCAGTTATTTTAGTTGAGGATATCCTTTTCTAAACTCTACAGGTCAGAAGCATTTCATTTGAAGAGGAAAACCCAGAGAGGCTAAGAGAACATAATTCTTAGTTAAGTCCAGAGAAAATATAAAATTAGTAGGAACAGCAAGTTTTGTCTTTTCCAGTACAAGCATTCATTGTACACCAAGCCTCCATCTGACAAATATAGGTCTCTAATATTTAGAGTACAGATATCAGGTTATACATTTGCTAAAATAGTAAATTAATGGATTTCCATTGTTACAAAAGAAGCATTACCTCTATAAACTAGTTTTCTCGTTTCTTACGCTGGCGTCAGGTACTGAAAAGAATTGTGTTGTAGTAAAACTGGAGGAAAAAGGTTCAAATTATCAAAACCTGTGTTTAGCTTTTAATAGATTCCTCCCCTGTTCATAATCAGTCATATTAGACAGTTTGTAACTTTGATTTCAGGAATAATTAGCTATGCATTTTGAGGATACAAGATAGTCACAATTGTTTCTTTTTTTTTTTTTTTTTTTTTTGAGACGTAGTTTCACTCTTGTTACCCAGGCCGGAGTGCAATGGCGCGATCTCAGCTCACCGCAACCTCCGCCTCCTGGGTTCAGGCAATTCTCCCGCCTCAGCCTCCTGAGTAGCTGGGATTATAGGCACGCGCCACTATGCCCAGCTAATTTTTTGTATTTTTAGTAGAGACGGGGTTTCACCATGTTGATCAGGATGGTCTTGATCTTTGACCTCGTGATCCATCGGCCTCGGCCTCCCAAAGTGCTGGGATTACAGGCCACAGTTGTTTCTTAATGTCACTACTGTTTCACTGCAGAGGTGTTTTGCTATTTCGTTCAGCAATTCCTGAAATCCTGAACAGGTAAGTAGAAACATATTTGAAAACCATTAGGTGTCAGGTGTGTTGGATATACTCAGATTACTCTGTTAGTTCCCCATTGAAAATTCCCCAGAAAGACCTGGACATGGTTATAGTCAAAGGTTTTTAGCCTTAGTTAATTAAAACACAGAAAGAGTTCCACAAACCTATTCCTCAAGAGAGCACATCAGGTTGGTGATAAACTCTTTGTTGCAAAGAAGAGGTAATGAGAGTTTTGTCTCTTACCTTCATTCCCCTAACTTTGGTAGCTCATGTTTCTCTATGCTGGGGCTCCACCATTAACCAGTGCTATTCTCTTAAATTCTGTCTCCCACCCCACCCTACCCCCATCCCTGTTTCCACCTCTTCAGCTCGAATCTTGAGGGAGATAATCCATTCCAATTTTAACAGTGCCTGCTAAGGGTAAAGTTTTTGCTCTAGGCTCTTAGAATGCAGTGGTGAGCAAAAAATTCACCAAGTCCCTGCTTTTATGGGATTTGCAGCCTAGTGGGGGAGACAGATGGCAATCAAATAAATGTATACTTTGAAAATTAGATAAGTCTGAAGGAAAGGTATGTCATGCAATGAGAATATTGATGAAGTGGGGACCTGTCTCATAAGGGAGGGGGTTTGTGTAGGGAGGGCTTCCTTGAGGAAGTTATCTTGACTGGAAATCTGGAGTAGGAATTAATAGGCAAGGATATGAGCAGTCAGGAGCATTTCATATAGACGGAGCAAAATGTGTAATGGTGCTTGGTAGGCTAGAACATAGCATAAAAGGCTGATGAGGCTGGAATGCAGCCTAAGGGAGAGAGACAAGAGATAAGGTGGGAGAGGGAGGCAGGGCCTTATGGGGCCAGGTTACGAACTTTGGGAGCCACTAATGTGTTTTAAGCTGCATGGGGTGTGTGTGCTATGATGAACTAAGCATTTTGAAAAGATAACTGTGAAGGATAAATGAGAGGGAAGGAAGAGTGGATTACAGTGGCCCAGCTAAGAGATGGTGGAATCTTGAGCTAGAGTGGAGGTAGAGGAGGTAGGTAGAAGTGGGGAGCTCAAGTGAGGTGGAGAGATAAATATTAGAGATGATAGGTTAATTCTGGGGAATGAGGGAGAAGGAAGAGTCAAAGACAACTCACAGCATTTTGGAACTGGACAGATGTTGGTTCTGTTCACTGAGAGAGAAAAGACTAGAAGAAGGCCAGAATTTTTAAAAATTTTAAATTAAAAAAATAATTCTCCTACTTGAACCCAGGAGGTGGAGGTTGCAGAAAGCTGAGATTATGCCACTGTACTCCAGCCTGGGTGACAGAGTGATACTCTGTCTAAAGAAATTTTGTCATCAAAGTCACATAGTAGGGATGGGAATTAAAACCATGGATATGGATAGAGAGAGAATGTAAAATGAGAAGAAAAAATGGCTTAGGACCAAACATTGAGCTACTTCCTCATCTAGTGGGAGGTTAGAGGAAGGTGAAATGTGAAAAGAGTGTGAGAAGACTGGAGAGGAAGGAAGAAACCTGGGATAATGTAGTAACATAAAAACTAAGAGAAGAGGCTGGACACAGTGGCTTATTCCTGTAATCACAGCACTTTGGGAGGCTGAGGCAGGAGGTTGGCTTGAGGCCAGGAGTTCCAGACCAGCCTGGGCAACATAGCAAGACCT
Source organism: Callithrix jacchus (assembly GCF_049354715.1). Classification (NCBI taxonomy): domain Eukaryota; kingdom Metazoa; phylum Chordata; class Mammalia; order Primates; family Cebidae; genus Callithrix; species Callithrix jacchus. The sequence continues at coordinate 69,136,549 of NC_133508.1, read as the reverse complement.
GATCTCTACAAAAAATTAAAATAAATTAGCTGGGCTTGGTTGTATGTGCCTGTGGTCTTAGCTACTTGGGAGTCTGAAGCGGGAGGATTGCTTGAGTCCAAGAGCTTGAAGCTGAAGTGAGCCATGATGGTATCACTGCACTCCAGCCTGGGTGACAGAGTGACAACTCAACTATAAAAAATAAGGAAAAAAGGAACAATTGGGCAATAATGCTAAATACTGCTAAGAGAACAAATCTAAAAGAAAATGTTCGTTACATTGAACAAGTTGGAGATCACTGACTTTAGAGAACATGATTAAGCTTGAAAGATAGGGTAGATATACAGGTTAGAGGAATAAGTGGGGGATGAAATAGAGATGACGAGAACAGACAATTCCTCTCAGAAACTGGTTTATAAAGGGGATGTTCCAGTCCGGGCGTGGTGGCCCACGCCTATAATCCCAGCACTTTGGGAGGCTGAGGCGGGTGGATCACGAGGTCAAGACATCGAGACCATCCTGGTCAACATGTGAAACTGCGTCTCTACTAAAAATACAAAAAAATTAGCTGGGCATCGTGGTGCACGCCTGTAGTCCCAGCTACTCGGGAGGCTAGGGCAGGAGAATTGCTTGAACCCAAAAGGCAGAGATTGCGGTGAGCTGAGATCGTGCCATTGCACTCCAGTCTGGGTAACAACAGCGAAACTCCGTCTCAAAAAAAAAGGGGGGATGTTCCAGTTACTTTTACTGTGTAATAAACCAAACCAAACATAGTAGTAGAAAACTAAAACTATTTTATTATGCTCCTGGATTCTGTGGGTCAGGTCACAGCAGGGATGGCTTATTTATTTTTCCCCCTGTTATCTGGAGCCTTAGCTGGGCAGACTCGGATGACTGGGGGTGACCTGAACTGCTAGGAACTGGAATCATCTGCAGGTTTCTTTGCTGAAAGGTTTGGCACCTAGGCTGGGATCACTTGAAGGTTGGGCTCAGCTAAGATTGTCATCTAGAGTACTGACCCATGACCTCGCTGTGGGACTGGGGCTGCTTGCAGCATGGCAGCTGGGTTCTGAGAGAGTGTCCAAGAGAGGTAGGTGAGAGCTGCATGACTTTTTCTGCCTATCTATGCAAGGTATCACAAACTTACTAAGATTCAAACAAAGGGGACATAGTTGCTGTCTCGAGTGGCAAGAATGTCAGAGAATTTGGGTTCATGGTTTAGAAGTATTACAGGCAAAGAGAGATGGTGGTAGCTAGTAGGGGTATGTGTAAAATAATTTTTTTTTAAGATGGGGTCTCACTCTTGCCCAGGCTGGAGTGCAGTGCCATGAACCTGGCTCACTGCAGCCTTGGCCACCCAGGCTCAAGCGATCTTCCTGCCTCAGCCTCCCATGTAGCTAGGACTACAGGTGCACACCACCATGCCTGGCTAATTTTTAAAATTTTTATAGAGATGAGGATCTCTCTATGTGGCCCAGGCTGGTCCCGAACTCCTGGGCTCAAGTGATCCTCCCACCTCAGCCTCCTGAAGTGCTGGGATTACAGGTGTGAGCCACCAAGCCCAGCCAGTAATTTATTATACAGCAATACTGCTAAGAGAACAAATCTTAGATCACTTATACAGATTGTGGTACCCAGAAGTGCTGCCATAACAAAAACCTAAAAATGTGACTTTGGAACTAGACAGTGGGTGGAAAGGCTTTGAGGTGTTAGTGAAAACTTGAAGAATCTTCTAAGAAAAAATAGACAACTTCTGCCGGGTGCAGTAGCTCATGCCTGTAATCCCAGCACTTTGGGAGGCTGAGGTGGGTGGATCACTCATGGTCAGGAGTTCAAGACCAGCCTGGCCAACATGGTGAAACCCCATCTCTACCAAGAATACAAAAATTAGACAGGTGTGGTGACAGTTGTCTGTAGTCCCAGCTACTTGGGAGGCTGAGGCAGGAGAATTGCTTGAACCCAGGAGATGGAGGTTGCAGTGAGCCGAGATTGTGCCATTGCACTCCACATGGGTGACAGAGTGAGATTCTATCTCAAAAAAAAAAAAAAAAAAGACAATTTCTAATGGTCTTTGAGGGAAGATGCAAGTGCGGGCTTACAGAAAAATTTACAAATCTTATTGAAACCTGGAGGAAAGGGAGTCCTTGTTGGGTATTGGTGGGGGAAAAAAGCAACACTGTTGCCTGCAATAAGGTGAAAATTAGAAAATATTTGAACTTGGTGATCTAGCTATGAAGCTTCCCCCAAGAGTGTTGAAGGAAACAGGTGGTTTCTCCTGCTGCTTGTAGTAAAATGTGAGAGGAGAGAGATAAGCTCAAGGAAGGACTGTTGGACAAAAGGAAGCCAGAGCTTGCTGGCTTGGAAAATTCACAGGCTTTTAAGGTGGCAAATGATGGTACGATTAAGAAATGACTTCAGAGCAAAAGTTAAATTGAGGGTAATGGCAGTAAAACAGCTCTAAAGATGAAGTCAAGGATGTGGCTGTAAGATCCTTCATTAAGTTTTCAGAAAGATCATAGATGGTGCTTTAGGATACCATTTGGTTAGAAAAAAAATTCTCTAAAGAATTTAAGAGAAAATAAATAAATAAATAAATAAATAAGCAGGGTGCTGTGGCTCATGCCTGTAATCCCAGCTCTTAGGGAGGCAGAGTGGGGAGGATAGCTTGAGCCCAGGAGTTCAAGACCTGCCTGGGCAATATAGTGAGACCCCATTCTCTAAAATAAAAGATAATAAATAATAAAAAGAATTTAAGAGACTGGGTGTGGTGACTCACATCTATAATCCCACACTTTGGGAGGCTGAGTCAAGAGGATTGCTTGAGTCTGGGAGTTTGAGACTACCCTAAGCAACATGTGAGACATTGTTTCTACAAAAAAAATTTTAATTTTAAACTGGGTGCGGTGGCTCATGCCTATAAACCCAGCACCTTGGGAGGCTGAGGCATGCAGATTACCTGAGGTTGAGAGTTCAAGACCAGTCTGACCAACATGGAGAAACTCTGGCTCTACTAAAAATACAAAATCAGCTGGGTGTGGTGGCACATGCCTATAATCCCAGCTACTTGGGAGGCTGAGGCAGGAGAATCTTGAACCCGGTAGGTGGAGGTTGCGGTGAGCCGAGATTGCACCATTGCAATCCAGTCTGGGCAACAAGAGTGAAATTCCATCTCATAAATAAATAAATAAAATTTTAAATAAATAAAAATAAAGAATGTAAGCATGTGACTTATAGATCATCTCAATCAAACAGTAGAGCTTCTAAGAAGCTTAAGGGGTTAAGGGTGCTGGACGTCTGTAATCTCAGCACTTTGGGAGGTCAAGGCAGGCAGATTGCTCGAGGCCAGGAGTTCGAGAGTAGCCTGAGCAACATAGTGAGGTCCTGTCTGCAAAAACAAAAAAAATTAACAGGACCTGGTAGCTCATGCCTGTAGTCCCAGTTACTCAGGAGGCTTGAGGCTTAAGCCCAGGCAAACTTAAGGGCTGTTCTCAGAAGAGGCCCAAGGTAGAAAACAGCTTATCTTGAAGAGATTTTTGGGGGTGTCTTCTGTTTAATGGAATGAACCCCAAGAAGATTCACAAGAGACCTATGTTTCAAAGAGTGTGTTCAGGGCTGGGCGAGGTAACCTGTGCCTGTAATCTCAGCACTTTGGGAGGCCAAGGCAAAAGGATCATTTGAGCCCAAGAGGTCAAGATTAGCCTGAGCAATGTGGTGAGACCCCATCTCTACAAAAAATAAAAAACAATTAGCCAGGCATGGTAGCATGCACCTGTGGTTCCAGCTAATCCAGAGGCTGAGCCAGGAGGATGGCTTGAGCTGGGGAGGTCAAGGCTGCAGTGAACTGTGATCACACCATTGCACTCCAGCCTGGGTGACAGAGTGAGACCCTGTTTTAACTAACTAACTAAATAAATAGCAATAAAGAAAGTGTTCAGAGGAGCACTGTCAGGTTGGACTGAAAGTGCCAGAGGCAGTACAAAATGATGGAAAATGGAAAGATGTCTTCCAACCTCAAAAGTTCTACTGGCAGGATACAATCTGTGAAAACTGCACAACTGTTAATATGGGCCACCTTTCACATAAGAGGAAGAGTGATTCAGAGGGTAGAATTAAGAGCCCAGAAGGTAAAACCAAAAGTCAGGAATAATTATTTCCAGGTCCTGGATCTTAATCAAGGATTTCCAACACTTGCCCAGCTGGATTTCAGAATTGCTATGGACCAATGCTTCATTTGTGTCCACATTTCCTCTCATTTTGAGGATGAATATCTATTTTATTTTACTTTATGTATTTATTTGTTTTTTTGAGACAGAGTTTCACTTTTCTTGCCCAGCTGGACTGCAATGGTGCAATCTCTGCTCACTGCAACATCTGCCTCCTGGGTTCAAGAGATTCTTCTACCTCAGCCTCTGGGGAAGCTAGGATTATGGGTACATGCCACCATGCCCAGCTAATTTTTGTATTTTTAGTAGAGATGGGGTTTCATTATGTTGGCTAGGCTGTCTCAAACTCCTGACCTCAGTTGATCCAACTGCCTTTGCCTCGCTACTGTGCCTGGCTTTTTTTTTTTTTTATAGAGGGTCTTACTATGATGCCCAGGCTGGTCTTGAACTCCTAGCTTCAAGTGATCCTTGTGCTCTGGCCTCCCAAAATGCTGGGATTACAGGTGTGAACCATTGCGACTGGCCTGGATTCCTTTTTATATTTACCTGTTAACAAAAATTTTTATCCTTCTGTTTTCATCTTTTCTATTTATTTCTTTTTGTTTTAAATATATCTTTTGAGAAATCATATTGTTGGATTTTTTTTTTCGATGGAGTATCACTCTGTAACCCAGGCTGGAGTGCAGTGGCGCGACCTCAGCTCACTGCAACCTCCGCTTCCCGGGTCCTGGTTCAAGCAATTCTCCTGCCTCAGCCTCCTGAGTAGCTAGGATTATAGGTACACACCACCATGCCCAGCTAATTTTTGTATTTTTAGTAGAGATGGGGTTTCACCATGTTGGCCAGGCTGGTCTTGAACTCCTGACCTCATGATCTGCCTGCCTTGGCCTCCCAAAGTGCTGGGATTACAGGTAAGCCACCATGCCCAGCCTATTGTTGGAATTTTTGAAAATCTCTTCTAAGCTGGCACAGTGGTTCATGCCTGTAATTCCAACACTCTGGGAGGTTGAAGTAGGAGGATTGCTTGAGCCAAGGAGTTCAAGACCCACCTAAGCAACATAGGGAGACCCTGTCTCCACAAAAAATTTAAAAATTAGCTGGATGTGGTGGTATATCCTGTGATCCCAGCTACTTGGGAGGCTGAGGTTGGAGGATTGCTTGAGCCCAGGAAGTCAAGGCTACAATGAGCCATGACTGCACCACTGCACTCCAGCCTAGGCAACAGAGTGAGACCCTATCTCAAAAAAAAAAAAAAAAACTAGCTGGGTGCGGTGACTCACTCCTGTAATCCCAACACTTCAGAAGGCTGAGGTGGTGGATCGCAAGGTCAGGAGATTGAGACCATCCTGGCTAACACGGTGAAACCCCATCTCTACTAAAAATACAAAAAATTAACCAGGTATGGTGTGGCACGTGCCTGTAGGCCCAGCTGCTTGGGAGGCTGGAGGCAGGAGAATTACTTGAACCCAGGAGGCAGAGGTTTCAGTGAGCCGAGATCATCCCACTGCACTCCAGCCTGGGTGATAGAGCGAGACTCTATCTCAACAACAACAACAACAAAATCCGTTCTGAGAAGCTGTGCTTTTTAGTTTTAAATTTAACCCAATTATATTATTGTATTTACAATTTTAAATTTACTTTTGGCCTGTTCTTTTTTTTTTTTTTTTTTTTTTAAAGAGACAGGATCTCGCTATGTTGCCCAGGCTGGAGTGCAGTGGCTCTTCACAGGTGAGATTCCACTACTGATCAGCATGGGAGTTTTAACCTGCTCCGTTTCCAACCTGGGCTGGTTCACCACTCCTTAGGCAACCTGGTGGTCCCCTGCTCCTGGGAGGTCACCATATTGATGCCGAACTTAGTGCGGACAGCCTATCGGCATAGCGCACTACAGCCCATAACTCCTGGACTCAAGCGATCCTCCCACCTCAGCCTCCTGAGTAGCTAGAACTACAGGCACGCACCACCATGACCAGCCCAACCTGTTCTTTTATATTTTATATTGGTTAATGTTTTGTTGCTTTTATGTCCTTCTTCCTTTTAGTCCATTGGCTAGATTTTATTCTGCTATACATTTATAGCTATACATTTATATTTTGCTCATTGTAATTGTCTTTCTTTATTACTTATACTCATGGTTTTTGCATTTCTGGATATAACAAATGCACTGATATATATTTTTCCCCTTAATAAGAATATACTTAAGGCTATGCTCAGTGACTCACACCTGTAATTCCAGCATTTTGGGAGGCCGAGGTGGGCGGATCACCCAAGGTCAGGAGTTCAAGACCAGCCTGGCCAACATGGTAAAACCCTGTCTTTACTAAAAATACAATAATTAGCCAAGCATGGTGTCAGGCACCTGTAATCTTAGCTACTTGGGAGGCTGACGCAGGAGAATCGCTTGAATCCAGGAGGCCAAAGTTGCTGTGAGCCGATCGCGTCATTGCACTCCAGCCTGGGCAGCAAGAATGAAACTCTGTCTCAAAAAAAACCCCAAAGAATATGCTTAAGCATATCTTAATGTATCTTCTTCATCCCCTCCAATATGGGTATTACTTGTTATGAATGTATTTTTCCTTTTTTTTTTTTTTTTGCGACAGATTCTTGCTCTGTTGCCCAGGCTGGAGTGCAGTGGTGCAATCTCAATGTCCTGCAACTTCTTCCTCCTGTCTCAGCCTCCCAGGTAGCTGGGATTACAGGCACCCAGCCTTCATGCCCGGCTAATTTTTGTGTTTAATAGAGACGGGGTTTCAGTATGTTGGCCAGGCTGGTCTTAAACTCCTGACCTCAAATGATCTGCTTGCCTCAGCCTCTGAAAGTGAGGGGATTACAGGCATGAGCCAGAAACCTGGCCCCTTATATTTTCTTTAATACAAACCTTTTTCTTTTTTTTATTTTAATTTATTTTTCTGTTAGCTGACTCTCAATATTAAAACTTTTTCTCTAAAGACAAAGACGGGCTAGGCACAGTGGCTCACGCCTGTAATCCCAGCACTGTGGGAGGCCCAAGCAGACAGATCAGTTGAGGCCAGGAGTTCAAGACCAGCCTGGCCAACATGGCAAAACCCTGTCTCTACCAAAAATACAAAAATTAGCTGGGCATGGTGGCACATGCCTGCAATCCCAACTACTTGGGAGGCTGAGGCACGAGAATTACGTGAACTCGGGAGGCAAAGGTTACAGTGAGCCAAGATCACACCACTGCACTCCAGCCTGGGGGACAGAGCAAGACACTGTCTCAAAAAAAAAAAAAAAAAGGCCAGGCATGGTGGCTCATGCCCGTAATTCAGCACTTTGGGACGCCAAGATGGGCGGATCACCTGAGGTTGGGAGTTCAAGACTAGCCTGACCAACATGGAGAAACCCTGTCTACTAAAAATACAAAATTAGCTGGGCTTGATGGCGTGCTCCTGTAATCTCAGCTACTGGGGAGGCTGAGGCAGGAGAATTGCTTGAAGCCAGGAGGCAGAGGTTGCGGTGAGCCAAGATCATGCCATTGCACTCCAGCCTGGGCAACAAGAGTGAAACTCCTGTTCAAAAAAAAAATAGCAAATACGGACAAAGACAAACTGCCAAAGTGTTTGAACACTTCCATTTCTCCTATCTTGCAGCATCTCCTGGATGTGTTTCTCATCTTAAGTATTCTCTTCAAGGTTGTATTCAATGTTTGTCTTTGTGTAACAAAGCTTCCAAGGCATCGTGTGCTGGAGAACATTTTTATTATGCTCTAGCATTTGAATGGTAGATTAAATGGATATAAAACTCTAGATTCAAAAACAAAAAGAATTCTAGATTCAGTGTGCTCTTTGATACTTTAAAACATATTGCTCTACTGTAGAAGTATTCTGCCAAAACCAAAAACAAAACAGAAAAACCATATGGCTCTATTTTTATCTTGCATCCAGCATTGCTATTGAGTAGTGTGGTATCAATTTGCTATTTCTATATGAGCCTGTAGGATGTTCTCTTTATCTTTGTCTTTTACGTTTCTTTTCTCCCCCCCACCCTCCGCCCCACCCCCCGAGACGGAGTTTCACTGTTGTTACCCAGACTGGAGTGCAGTGGCGCGATCTCGGCTCACCGCAACCTCCGCCTCCTGGGTTCAGGCAATTCTCCTGCCTCAGCCTCCTGAGTACCTGGGATTACAGGCACGCGCCACCATGCCCAGCTAATTTTTTGTATTCTTAGTAGAGACGGGGTTTCACCGTGTGGACCAGGATGATCTGGATCTCTTGACCTCGTGATCCACCCGCCTCGGCCTGCCTAAGTGCTGGGATTATAGGCGTGAGCCACTGCGCCCGGCTTTTTTTTTTTTTTTTTTTTTTTTTAAAGACGGAGTCACACTCTGTCACCCAGGCTGGAGTGTAGCGGTTCAGTCTCGGCTCACTACAACCTCCACCTCCTGGGTTCAAGCTATTCTCCTGCCTCAGCCTCCCTAGTAGCTGGGATTACAAGCACGCACCACCATGCCTGGCTAATTTTCTTGTATTTTTAGTAGAGACATGGTTTCACCATGTTGGTCAGGCTGGTCTTGAACTCTTGACCTCCTGATCTGCCTGCTTCACCTCCCAAAGTGTTGGGATTGCAGGTGTGAGCCACCTCACCTTTTTTTTGTTTTTTTGAGACAGTGTCTTACTCTGTCGCTTAGGCTGGACTGCAGTAGCACGATCTGGGCTCAAGTGATTCTCCTGCCTCATCCTCCCAAATAGCTGGGATCATAGGTACCCACCACCACATCCGGCGAATTTTTGTATTTTTAGTAGAGGTGGGGTTTCACCATGTTGGCCAGGCTGGTCTCGAATTCCTGATCTCAGATGATCTGCTCACCTCAGCCTCCCAAAGTGCTGGGATTACAGGCATGAGCCATCGCAAGCCTCTAAGTATTTCATTCTTATTATAAATTTTGGATCCTTCTAATATATATCTATGTATATAACAATAATATACTACACTATACAATGTGTGCGTGTGTAATTTAGCTTACCCCCCACTTTTTAAATTTTGAAACAGGGTCTAGCTCTGTCACCTGGGCTGGAGTGCAGGAGTGCGATTATGGCTCACCGCAGCCTTGACCTCCCAGGCTCAAGCGATCCTACTGCCTCAGCCTCCTGTGTAGCTGGGACCACAGCCGTGCACCACCACACCCAGCTAATTTTTTTTTTAATAGAGACAAGATTTCATGTTGTTGCCTAGGCTAGTGTCTAATTCCTGAGCTCAAGCAATCCTCCTGCCTCAGCCTCCCAAAGTGCTGGAATTACAGGCATGAGACATTTTATCTGGCCTATTTTTATTTTTTGTAGAGCAGGGTCTCGTTTTGTTACCCACGTTGGTCTTGTACTCCTGGCCTCAAGTGCTCTTTCCACCTCAGCCTCGCAAATGTTGGATTTACAGGTATGAGCCACCGTGCCTTACCCTTTTTCTCATGGTGGTTGTATTTTGGCCTGTGAAGTCATGTTCCCTGGAGTACTGGCTACTCTGATTGCTAATGCAGCATTTCTCAAACTGTGGTAAAGAACCAGATTGTTTTTGTTCCCAATCTCTTGTGGGCCTATTTACTGCAACAATATTAAATTGCGTTGAAACTTTAAAAATGCTTGCTTTCGCTTTCTCTACTTACCATAGACTAGGTACATCAGTCTTTGAACCACGCTTTGGTTAGTATGGTCCTAAAGTGTGTTGGAAGGTGTTATTCAGGATGGTATACTGTATTAGTCTTTCCAAATGTTCCCTCCTTCACCCCAAGAGGATAGTACATTTCCAGCCATTGCTATGTGACTTTCAATGACTCTCTGTTGGTGGAGTGCAGTTCCCTGCCCGGTGTCTGGCTTGGCCTTGGGACCTACTTGGGCCAATGGACTGTAAGCAATGACAGCATGCCAGCTCTGAGCAAAAGCTTTAAGAGGCATGATGCACTTTCACCAGCCATCTTGTTCTTCCTCTCTGCTGCAAAAACAGTATGACCCAAGTAGGGGTTGCTCTACAGCTCAGCCTAGGTCACGGAGTGAGCCGTGGAAGCTGCCCTGCAGTCACCAACATGTAATGTGAGCAAGAAATAGATGCTGGTTTTTGTAAAGCAAGGGTTGCCAAATTACAGTCCATGGGCTGAACCTAGTCTACTCTCTGTTTTTGTAAGATCTGCAAGCTAAGATTTTTTTTTTTTTTTGCCTTCTTTTTGTATGTGTGGGTGTAAGACAGGGTCTTTCTCCACTGTCCAGGCTGGAATGCAGTCATGCAATCACTCAACCTGCTGGGCTCAAGCGGTCCTCCCACGTCAGCCTCTCAAGTAGCTGAGACTATAGGTGCATGCCACTGTGCTTAGCTAATTTTAAAAAATTTTTGTAGACATGGGGTTTCACCATGTTGCCCAGACTAGTCTCAAAGTCCTGAGCTCTAGCCTAGGCCTCCCCAAATGCTGAATTACAGGCACCAACCACCACACTTGGCCTTTTTTTTTTCTTTTCGCATTTTTGAAGGGTGGAAAAGTAATCAAAAGAAGAATAATATTTTGAGATATGAAAACTACATGAAATTCAAATTGCTAGTATTCATAAATAAAGTTTTATTGGAACACAGCCAAGCTTATTCGTTTATATATTGTCTGTGGCTGCTTTCATGCTATAGCTGCAGAGCTGAGTAGTTGCAGCAGAGATGATATGCTCATTCCACAGAGCCCAAGATATTTACGATTTGGCCTTTTATAGAAAACATTTGCTGGCCTCTGTTGTAAGCCAGAGAGATTTTGAGGTTGGTTGTTACCTCAGCAAAGATGACTAACGTAGTCAAGATGAATTTAAGGAGAGAGAGGGAGTAGCCTCAGAGAAGGGAGTGCCAGGCACCACAAAACCACTCACTCCTGTTTGCCCTCACTGTGGTCAGGTGGCCCTTCTGAGCTTTTACTTTTAAACTCCTTGGAGGAAGTAGCATTGGGATGAGGCAGTCTCTTGGCTTGTAATTCCTTAGCCTTGGGTATTTGGAGAGAGGCTGATAGACTGAATGGCCACCTGCTCACACCTTCCCCATTCTCCCAGCAGGACTTGGTGCTGCCCTGACTTCACTCTGTTAGTGCTGGCAGCCTGAGCTTTACTCCCTCTCCCTCTCTCTTTTAAGTTTAACTAGAGCCTCATCTTGGCTCTGTTTTTTTTTTTTCCTTTCATTATTTTTTATTGATATGTAATAGATGTATATATTTTCGGGGTGCACATGATAATTTGATATATTCGTGTAACGTGTAAAGATCGAATCAGGATAATTGGGATATCTGTCACCTTAAATATTTATCTTTCTAATGCTAGGAACATTCAGATTATTCTTTTTTTTTTCTTTTTGTGAGATGGAGTTTCGCTCTTGTCATCCAGACTGGAATGCAATGGTGTGAGCCACTGCTCCCGGCCCTAGTGTATTTTTTTGTTTTGTTTTTTAAAGAAACAGTTGGCTGGGCGAGGTGGCTCACGCCTGTAATCCCAACACTTTGGGAGGCTGAGGCAGGTGGATCACTTGAGGTCAGGAGTTCAAGACCAGCCTGGCTAACATGGTGAAATCCTGTGTCTACTAGAAATACAAAAATTAGCCAGGCGTGGTGGCAGGTGCCTGTAATCCCAGCTACTTGGGAGGCTGAGGCAGGAGAACTGCTTGAACAACCTGGGAGGCAAAGGTTTTAGTGAGCTGAGATCGTGCCATTGTACTCCAGCCTGGGTGACAGAGCGAGACTCTGTCTCAAAAAAATAAAAAAGGATATAAATACACAGTTAGCTAGAAAAAATAAGACCTAGCATGGTTTTTTTTGTTGTTGTTGTTGTTTTGAGACGGAGTCTTGCTCTGTTGCCCAGGCTAGGGTGCAGTAGCATGATCTTGGCTCACTGCAACCTCTGCCTCCCACGTTCAAGCCGTTCTGCTTCAGCCACCCGAGTAGCTGGGATTACAGGTGTTTGCTACCATGCCTGGCTAACTTTTGTATTTTTAGTAGAGATGGGGTTTTGCCATGTTGGCCAGGCTAGTCTCAAACTTCAGACCTCAGGTAATTCACCCGCCTCAGACACACACGGTGCTGGGATTATAGGTGTAAGCCAGCTTGCCTGGCCAGGAAGACTATTTTTCCTTCAAGATTCAGTTCAGACATCACCTCTCCTGGGAAGCCTTATGGCGTCCCTCCTCTCTGCTTCTGGAGGGCCCTAAATGAACATCTCCACTATGAAAAATATTCTTGACTTTTCCTCTGTCCATTTCTTCAACTATGGAGGACAGGTATTTCCTCTTCTTTTGCCGAAGTCACTTTCACATATGTGTCCTGTGTCAAGTCCACTGCTAATGTCAGTAGTGTACAGCCCAGAAACAGAAACCACACCACGAATTTGTACATGGAAACTTTGGTATAAAGAATTATACTCAGTTAGCCAGGTGTGGTGGTGGGCAGCTGTAATCCCAGCTACTCAGGGGGCTGAGGTGAGATTATTGCTTAAACCTGGGAGGTAGAGGTTGCAGTGAGTCAAGATTGTGCCACTATACTCCAGCTTGGGGGACAGAAACTCCATCTCAATAAAAAAAGAAAAGGAAAAGATTGGCTGGGTGCAGGTGGCTCATGCCTATAATCCCAGCACTTTGGAGAGGGCAAGGTAGGTGGATTATGAGGTCAGGATTTTGAGACCAGCCTGGCCAACATGGTAAAACCCATCTCTACTGAAAATACAAAAGCCAGGTATGGTGGTATGTGCCTGTAATCCCAGCTACTTGGGAGGCTGAGGCAGGAGAATTGCTTGAACTCGGGAAGTGAAGGTTGCACTGAGCCAAGATCGTACCACTGTACTCCAGCCTGGGCAACAGAGTGAGACTCTGCCTCGGGGAGGGGGGGGGGGAAGAATTATTAACTACTAAAAGGCGAGAAGAGTGGCCAGGTGCAGTGGCTCACGTCTGTACTCCCAGCACTTTGGGAGGCGAAGGTGGGTGGATCACTTGGGTCAGGAGTTCAAGACCAGCCTGGCCAAGATGGTGAAACCCTGTCTCAACTGAAAATACAAAAAAATTAGCTGGGCGTGGTGGTGGTCACCAGTGATCCCAGCTACTCGGGAGGCTGAGGCAAAGAATTGCTTGAACCCAGGAGGCATGCCTGCAATCCCAGCTACTCAGGAGGCTGAGGCAGGAGGATCACCTGAACCCTGGAGGTTGAGCTTTGATGAGCCATGATTGCACCACTGTACTCCAGCCTGGGCGACAGAGTGAGACCCTGTCTTAAAAGAAAAAAAAGAAAATAGGAATAACAAATGTAGCAAATGGCAAAGAAAACAGGAGCAGCTATTACCTTTAAGGTTGAAGGAGAGTACACAAGGAAAGAAGAAACTTGCAAAAGCACTTCCTTTTCCATGCCCCACCAAGACTGAGATTTAGACCGCTTCGAAGAGGATGTGTCTTCAGCCTGCTGGATGGTGAAATTCATCGAGGTACCACAGGTGTGGGCTGGAAGATCAGTGGCCACCCACTAGGGTGCCAGTAAACTTACTGGCACAGGGTGGACACATTCTCCATGGAGCTGCATTGTAGGATCAAGAAGAGTTACACTAAAGCCAGGCGTGGTGGCTTAAGCCTGTAATCCCAGAACTTTGGGAGGCCAAGGCAGGTGGATTGCCTGAGGTTCGGAGTTCAAGACCAGCCTGGTCAATGCGGTCAAACCCCATCTCTACTAAAAATACAAAAATTAGCTGTGTTTGGTGGTGGGTGCCTGCAGTCTCAGCTACTTGGGAGGTTGAAACAGGAGAATCACTTGAACCCAGGAGGCAGAGGTTGCAGTGAGCCAAGACTGCACCATTGCACTCCAGCCTGGGCAACAAGAACAAAACTCTGTCTCAAAAAAAAAAAAAAAAAGAAAAGTTACACTGAAACCACTAAGCCCCTCAGCTATTGCAGTGTCCCTCTGGCGCCCTCTATTGACAAGGCCTAACATTGCTCTAGCTGGGAAAGAAGAAATGTTTACAGGGTCCAGCTGGTTGCACAAAGCAGGGCAAATAAGCTTAATTTTGGAGTTAAGTGATGATAAATTGATAATTTACATACATTTGAGGAATAAAAGAATGTCTTCACTAAAACTGTAACTAGGAGGATCATGGGTTATCTGAGATATTCAAATGAGAAAAACATTTAAATTTAATAAAGAAATATGTGCGACTCTTCGTTGCAAGAAAAGGGGGAAATAGGCTGTTGAACAAACCACTGGTGGTAGGGAGATAAAAGACTAATAGAAAGCAAAGAGGGAGTACTGGTGCGATGGCTCATGCCTGTAATCCCAGCACTTTGGGAGGCCAAGGCAGGAGATTGCTTGAGCTCAGCAGTTTGAGACCAGCCTGACCAACATGGCAAAACTCCATTTCTATAAAAAATACAAAAAATTATTTGTGGTGGTATGCACTTGTGGTCCCAGCTACTTGGGAGGACTGCTTGAGCCTGGGAGGCAGATGTTGCAGTGAGCCAAGATCATGCCACTGCACTCCAGCCTGGGCAACAGAGTGAGACCCTATCTCAAAAAAAGAAGCAAAGAGGAAACAAGCAGCTAGGTCAGACACCTGTGAATTTGTACCAGCTCCTTAACAAATGTAATGATCTTACCCTCATCTTACTCATCTCAGAAATAGAAACCTATACTTTATAAGTTTATTATTCCAGTGATCATAGCTCCCGTACCACAACTCAAAACACAGCATCTAACAATAACTGTGGTCATGCACCGCATAGTGATATTTTGGTCAACAATAGACTGCATATACAACAGTGGTCCCCTACGATTATAATGGAGCTGAAAAATTTATATTGCTTAGTGATGTTGTAGCTGTGGTAGCGTCCTAGCACTGTGGTGACACTGGTGTAAACAAATCCATGCTGCCAGTCATACAAAATTCTGGAACACACAATTATGTACAGTGTAGATTATTTGATAATAAATGACTATGGGCCAGGCGCGTGGCTCACGCCAATAATCCCAGCACTTTGGGAGGCCGAGGTAGGCAGATCACCTGAGGTCAGAAGTTAGAGACCAGCCTGGCCAACATGATGAAATTCCATCTCTATTAAGAATACAAAAATTAGCTGGGCATGGTGGCACATGCCTGTAATCCCAGCTACCCGGGAAGCTGAGGCAGGAGAATTGTTGGAACCTGGAGGTAGAGGTTGCAATGAGCTGAGATCGTGCCACTGCATTCCAGCCTAGGGGACAGAGCGAGACTCCATCTCAAATAAATACATTTGTCTAAGTGTACAGTGTTTATAAAGTCTACGGTAGTATACAGTTATGTCCTAGGCCTTCATATTCACATTCATCATTTACTCACTGGCACTTCTAGAGCAATTTCCAGTCCTGCAAGCTCCATTTATAGTAAGTGCATTTAGGTGTACCATTTTGTAAATTTTTGATACTACATTTTTTTTTTTTGAGACAAGTTTCACTCTTGTTGCCTTGGATGGAGTGCAATGGCATGATCTTGGCTTACTGCAACCTTCATCTCCCAGGTCCAAGTGATTCTCCTGCCTCAGCCTTCTGAGTAGCTGGGATTACAGGTGTGTGCCACCATGCCCGGCTAATTTTTTGTATTTTTAGTACAAATGGGTTTCACCATGTTAGCCAGGCTGGTCTCAAACTCCTGACCTCGTGATCTGCCCACCTCAGTCTCCCAAAGTGCTGGGATTACAGGCCTGAGCTACCACACCTGGCCCAATACTACATTTTTGTTGTACTTTTTATATGTTTAGATATAGAAATACCATTGTGTTACTGTTGCCTACATTTTTTTTTTTTTTTTTTTTTTTTTTGAGACGGAATTTTGCTCTTGTTACCCAGGCTGGAGTGCAATGGCACGATCTCGGTTCACCGCAACCTCCGCCTCCTGGGTTCAAGCAATTCTCCTGCCTCAGCCTCCCAAGAGCTGGGACTACAGGTGCGCACCACCATGCCCAGCTAATTTTTGTATTTTCAGTAGAGACGGGGTTTCACCATGTTGACCAGGATGGTCTCAATCTCTTTACCTTGTGATCCACCCGCCTCGGCCTCCCAAAGTGCTGGGATTATAGGTGTGAGCCACCGTGCCCGGCCACTGTTGCCTACATTTTTAAATACAGTGACATGCTGCACAGGTTTGTAGTCTAGGATCAATAGCCGTCAGCTGAGATTACAGGCACCCACCAACATGCCTAGCTATTTTGTGTATTTTTAGTAGAGGTGAGGTTTCACTATGTTGGCCAATCTTTTTGGCACCAGGGACTAGTTTTGTGGAAGATAATTTTTCCATGGAAGGCGGGAACGAAAATGGTTTTGGGATAAAACTGTTCCACCTCAGATAATGAAGCATTAGATTCTCATAAGAAGTGCACAGCCTACATCCCTTGCATGCGCAGTTCACAATAGGGTTCCCACTGCTATGAGAATCTAATGCCACCGCTGATCTGACAGGAGGTGGAGTTCAGGTGGTAATGCTTGCTCACCAGCCACTTACCTCCTGCTGTGCAGTTTTATTCCTAACAGGCCAGGGACTGGTACCGGTCTGTGGCCCAGGGATTGAGGATCCCTGGGCTATACCATAAAGCCTAGTTGTCTAATAGGCCATACTATCTAGGTTTGTATAAGTACATTCTATGATGTTCATGCAAAGATGAAATTACCTAATGACGCATTTCTCAGAATGCATTCCATTGTTAAGTGATAAAACCGTATTTTCCTTTTTTTTTTTTCTAGACAGGTTCTTGCTCTATCACCCAGGCTAGAGTACAGTGACATGATCATGGCTCACTGCAGCCTCAACCACCTGAGCGCAAGCAATCTTCCCATCTCAGCCTCCAGAGTAGCTGGGCTGCAAGTGAGTGCCACCATGCCTGGCTAATTTTTTTTTTTTTTTTTTTTTGAGACAGAGTCTCATTTTCTGACCCAGACCGGAGTGCAGTGGCATGATCTTGGCTCACTGCAACTTCCACCTCCTGGGTTCAAGTGATTCTCCTGTCTCAACCTCTTATGTAGCTGAGATTACAGGCACCCACCAACATGCCTAACTATTTTGTGTATTTTTAGTACAGACAGCGTTTCACCATGTTGACCAGGCTGGTCTTGAACTCCTGACCTCAAGTGATCCACCCACCTCGACCTCCCAAAGTGCTGGGATTACAGGTGTGATCTACCGTGTGTGGCCTTGAAACTTTTTGAATTTTTTTTTTTTGTAGAGATAGGGTCTCACAAAAAAAGAGAGAGAGAGAGGGTCTCACTATATTGCCAGGGTGGCAGTGAGATCTGCGCTGCCTACTGACTCTTCAGAGAGTCGACTCTAACAAGAACTCCTGGGCTCAAGTGATCCTCCCACCTTGGCCTCCCAAAGTGCTGGGATTACAGGTGTGAGCTACCATGCTTATCCTATATTTATTTTCATCAAAATTTTTACAAAGGGAATCAAATTAAATGTTACTCAGTTTCATCTAATGTTGTTTACCTAAAATATCTTACCCAAAATTATTGGTAATGTAATATTAGGCTAGTGTTTCCACAGTTCATTTTATTTATTTCTCTACTATATTGGCTACAAAGTATTACACAAAAACTGTCATACTTCTGTTTTATTATGTTTTTTTTTCTTTTCTTTTTTTGAGACGGAGTCTTGCTCTGTCACCCAGGCTGGAGTGTAGTGGCGCAATCTCAGCTCATTGCAACCTCTGCCTCCCAGATTCAAGCTATTCTCCTGCCTCAGCCTCCCAAGTATCGAGATTACAGGTACCCACCACCACACCTGGCTAATTTTTGTATTTTTAGTAGAGACAGGGTTTCACCCAGTTGAATAGGCTGGTCTTGAACTCCTGACCTCAGGTGATGCACCCACCTCCACCTCCCAAAGTTCTGGGATTACAGACATGAGTCACCGTGCCTTGTCTGTTGTTTTGTTTTGTTTGAGATAGAGTCTCACTCTGTTGCCAGGCGCTAGGCTGGAGTGCAGTGGCACAATCTTGGCTCACCGCAACCTCCGCCTCCTGGGTTCAAGCAATTCTCCTGCCTCAGCCTCCTGAGTAGCTGGGACTACAGGCACATGCCACCACACCCAGCTAATTTTTGTATTTTTAGTAGAGACGGGGTTTCACCATGTTGGCCAGGATGGTCTTGATCTCTTGACCTCATGATCCACCCGCCTCGGCCTCCCAAAGTGCTGGGATTACAGGCTTGAACCACTGCACCCAGCCTATTGTTTTTTTTTTTTTTAATTAAACAAGCAATATTTAAATACTTATAAAGGATTTAAACAATGCAGAAATACAGATGTTCCTAAATTATGATGATTCAACTTATGATTTTTCAGCTTTGCAATGGTGTGAAAGTTATAGACATTCGGTACACTCCTAACTTCTGATGGGCCTATCCGGATAAATCCATCATAAATTTAAAACATCATATGTCGATTGACTTAATTACAGTGGGTTCATCTGGGTGTAGCCCCGTTGTAAGTCAAGGAACACCCATATACATGGTTAAAAGGCAGAGTCCACATTTATCATGATCAATTGCCCTAGATCTAAATTATGCACATCCTTAGATCCCCTCAGTGGTCTTTATTCTCACTGTTATTGAATGCTCCCTCAGAAGCATTGCCTGGTAGTGAGTGCATTTCTCTAGGCTGCAGGAAGGAGGTTTGTCAAGCTCCTCAAGGCAGAGGTCATTTTTTTTCTTTCTTTCTTTTTTTTTTTTTTGAGACAGAATTTCCCTCTTGGTACCCAGGCTGGAGTGCAATGGCGCGATCTCGGCTCACTGCAACCTTCGCCTCCTGGGTTCAAGCAATTCTCCCGCCTCAGCCTCCTGAGTAGCTGGGATTACAGTCACACTCCACCATGCCCAGCTAATTTTTTGTATTTTTAGTAGAGACGGGGTTTCACCATGTTGACCAGGATGGTCTCAATCTCTTGACCTCGTGATCCACCCGCCTCGGCCTCCCAAAGTGCTGGGATTACAGGCTTGAGCCACTGCGCCCAGCCATTTTTTTCTTTGTGCTCTCATAGTTTGTCCAGGAGAGCCGACTGTGGAGACCACCCTTGGTCCCACAAGTTGCTCACATCTTTGCCATTAGCTTAGCTGTTGCTGCTGCAGCATGATATTCTGTAAGACCTACTCAGCACCCATGCTTTCTGCTATGGTCTATCTGTCCCTCCGAAACTCATGTTGAACGTAATCCCCAATGTGGCAGTATTGAGGGGTGCGGCCTTTAAAAGGTGATTGGGTCATGTATTAATCCATTCGTAGATTAATGTATTAATGGGTTAATAGATTAACAGGTTATCATAGGAGGGGGACAGGTAGCTTTATAAGAAGAGGGGACAGGTAGCTTTATAAGAAGAGGAAGCAGCAGCTCATGCCTATAATCCCAGCATTTTGGGAAGCTGAGGTGAGAGGATTGCCTGAGCCCAGGAATTTAAGACCGGCCTGGAGCCTCCTGAGTAGCTGGGATTACAGGCATGTGCCACCATGCCCAGCTAAAAAAAAAAAAGACCAGCCTGGACAGCATAGCAAGACCTTGTCTCTCTCTCTCTCTCTCTCTCTCTCTCTCTCTCTCTCCCTCTCTCCCTCTCTCTCTCTCCCTCTCTCTCTCCCTCTCTCTCTCTGTCTCTCTCTCCCTTTCTCTCTCTCCCTCTCTCTCTCTCTTTTTAAAGAAGGTTCAGCTATGGAAGAATTAAAAAAAAGAAGAAGAAGAAAAACCTGAGCTAGGATGCTCAGTAACCTTACCATATGATAATCTGCACTGCCTACAGACTCTTCAGAGAGGCGCCTCCAACAAGGTTTTTGCCAGATATGGCCCCTTAACCTTAGACTTCCCAGCTTCCAAAACTGTAAGGAATAAATAAATTCCTTGGCTTGATAAATTACCTGGGTTTTGGTATTGTTATAAACAACAGAAAATGCAGTAAGACACTTGCAGACTGGTTGGCCCGGCTGGTTTCAGAAATATGAGACTTTTGGGGTGCAATGTGTCTAGTGAGATATGGGAACCATCAGATCAATTCCTCTTCAGGTGCAGGAGCTGGAGTAGGTTTGTAAAACCTTTCTGATGGCATCCTTTGAGACCAAGCAAATACCTGTGCTTATCAGGAAGCTTCTGGATTTGCATCTGTATGCTTCTGGATTTTTGTCTTCTCCTTTCCTACTCCCTTTTCCCCTAACTCCTGCTTTGCTGGGATTACACTACCCACAAAGTATTAGCTGGCACATAACTGGCTGCGTGTCTGTAATCCCAGAACTGGGAGGCCAAGTCAGTCGGATTGCTTGAGCCCATGAGTTCAAAACCAGCCTGGGAAGCACGGCAAAACCCCATCTCTACTAAAAATACAAAAATTAGCCCAGCATGGTGGAGTGCACCTGTGTTTCCAACTACTTGGAAAGCTAAGATGAGAGGCTCTCTTGAGCCCAGGAGGCCAAGGCTGCAGTGAGCCAAGATCATGCTGCTTCACTCCAGCCTGGGTGACAGAATGAGACCCTGTCTCAAACAAAAACAAAAACCAAATAAAAAAAACCAGCTCTGCTGGCTTTGGCTCTGCTTTCTGGAGAAACAAGCTAAGACATTTACCCCATTATTCTACTTTCTTCTCCAAAGGCTAGTATTATTGTTAACAGTTTAATATATACCCTCTATTCACTTAGTCACATAAGTTAGATTTTTGTTTTGTTGTTTTATATTCATGATACCTATATCATACTCTACCTTCCTTCCCTGAGGCTGGTTTTTGTTTGTTTTTTGAGACAAGGTCTCACTCTTTCACCAATGCTGGAGTGCAATGGCACCATCTTGGCTCACTGCAACCTCTGCCTCCTAGGCTCAAGTGATCCTCCCACCTCAGCCTCCTGAGTAGCTAGGACCACAGGCACGAACCACCATGCCCGGCTGAGTTTTGTATTTTTTTGTAGAGATGGGTTTTCCCCATGTTGCCCAAGCTGGTCTTGAACTCCTGAGCTCAAGTGATCTGCCTTCCTTGGCCTCCCAGAGTGCTAGGATTACAGGTGTGAGCCACTGCACCCAGCTCAAGGCTGGTTTTTAACAATATGTTTTGATATCTCTCTATGTCAGTACACACAAAATTTATCTTATTACTTTTTCCCAATATTTTATTACAAAATGTTTCAATGATACAATGTTGAAGGTATTTTACAGTGTTCCATAAACAGTGAACACATGTATCTCACCACTTAGACCTTTCCATGAACATTTTACTAGACTTGCTTTATCTCATATCTATCCCTCTGTCCATTTATCCATTCATTTTCCTTTTTGATGCATTCCAAACGAAGTTGCAGGCATCAGAACACTTCCCCCTTAAAAAAGGCACATAGATAATTAATTAAGGTTCAATATTTATAAGCATATTTTTTTTGAGATGGAGTCTCATTCTGTCGCCCAGGTTGGAGTAAATGGCAAGATCTCAGCTCACTACAACCTCCACCTCCTAGGTTCAAGCAATTCTTCTGCCTCAGCCTCTTGAGTAGCTGGGATTATAGGCATGCACCACCACGCTCAGCTAATATTTGTATTTCTAGTAGAGATGGGGTTTCACCATGTTTGTCAAGCTGGTCTCGAACTCCTGACTTTGTGATCCACCCACCTTGGCCTCCCAAAGTGCTGGGTTTACAGGCCTGAGCCACTCACCTGGCCCACATTTTTTTATTTCAAAGTAAAATTTACATGCAATGAAATGCACAAATTTTAAGTCAACTTTTGCTGAGTTTTTAAAAATCCATACACTTGTGTAAGCAAAACCTCTGTAAAGACACAGAACCTTATCTTATCTTATCTTATCTTATTTATTGAGACATAGTCTTGCTCTGTTGCCCAGGCTGGAATGCAGTGGCACTATCATGGCTCACTGCAGCCTTGACCTCCTGGGTTCAACAGACTCTTATGTCTCAGCCTCCCAGGTAGCTGGGATTACAGGCATGTGACACCACACCTGGCTCATTTTTGATTTTTTTTTTTAGAGATAGAGTTTTGCCATGTTGACGAGGCTGGTCTTGAACTCCTGGCTTCAAGCAGTCCTCTCACCTTGGCCTCCCAAAGTGCTGGGATTACAGATGTGAGCCACTGTATCCAGCCCAGAACCTTATCACCCTAGCAAATTGCCTCATAGCCCACCCAGGCTAATTTCTTTCCTTAACTTTCTTAGGCAAACATTGTTCAATTTTGATTCCACAAAGTTTAGTTTTACCTGTTCTAGAACTTCATATAAATGGAACTATAAATCATGTGCTTTTTTTTTTTTACACGGAGTCTCTCTCTCTGTTACCCAGGCTAGAGTGCAGTGGTGCAATCTTGATCTCGGTTCACTGCAACTTCTACCTCCTGGGTTCAAGCAATTTTCCTACCTCAGCCTCCCTGGTATTACAGGCACCTGCCACCATGCCCAGCTAATTTCTGTACTTTTGGTAGAGACGGGGTTTCACTATGTTGGCCAGGCTGATCTTGAACTGCTGACCTCAAGTGATCTGCCTGCCTCAGCTTCCCAAATTGTTGAGATTACAGGTGCGAGCCACTGCACCGGACAAACGTGTTCTTTTGTATAAAGATTATTTTATTCAGCGTAATGTTTTTGAGAATCATCCCTGTTGTGGTATGTAGCTGTACTTCACTCATTTACATTGTTGAGCATTCCATTGTATGAATATACAAGATTATATATATTCTCCTATTGATAGACACCTGATCTGTTTCCAGGTTTGGGCTATTGTGAAGAGAGCCGCTATGCACATTTCGGTACAAGTCTTTTTACGCATTTACGTTTTCATTTTTCCTGAGTAAATACCTAAGAGTGGAATTGCTGGTTCACAGAGTAGGCATATATTTAGTTTGCCACATGTTTTTCCCCAAAGTGGCTGTACCATTTTACACTTCAAAAAAAAGCGAGTATCAGTTATTATACATTCTTTCCAAATTTGGTGTTGTCAGTTTTATTCACTGTAGCCATTGTGATAGGTGTGTAGTGATGTTCATTTTAAAGGCTGATCTAGGCTGAGCATGGTGGCTCATGTCTGTAATCCTAGCAGTTTGGGAGGCCGAGGCAAGTGGATTGCTTGAGCCCAGGAGTTTAAGACCACCCTGGGCAACATGGTGCAAAACTCCATCTCTACAAAAAAATTCCAAAAATTAGCCAGGCATAGTGGTGTGCACCTGTAGTCCTAGCTACTCGGGAGGTTGAGGCAGGACAATCACCTGAGCCCCAGAGGTTGAGGCTGCAGTGATCACTGCTCTCCAGCCTGGGTGTCAGAGTGAAACCATCTCAATTTAAAAAAAAAGTTTATTTCATTCGTTTTAAAGGCTGCATAGTATTTCATAGTATGCAGTGTGTGTGTATATACCATATTCTATAGTAGTATGGAATATATATATGTATATATATACTATAGTGTATATATATACACGTAGTGTGTATGTATGTGTGTGTGTGTGTGTGTAGATAGATAGAATATATATACCATAGGATTCCATAGTCTGCATTGTGTGTCTGTGTATGTGTATATATACCATACACCATAACTTCCTTGACTATTCTCCATCAATGGACATTAAGGCTATTTCTGATTTTTCCTATTATAAACAATGATGCATGGACAGGTATCTGCACATATGTCCAATTTGCAACGTGTCAACTTGGCTGGACTAAATGACATTTTCCAGAATTTCCTTTCTTGTATATTTTCTTTAGGGTGGACCATGAGGGCAGTCTGGGGGATATTTGAAGGGCAGAAAATCTGCTGACTCATCTCATTTGGATGTGAAGCAGCAGTTGGACCTGCAACTTCTCTACCTTCTCCTGTATCCTCCTTTAGCTTCTCTGACTCATAGCGAGGTGAACATGTTTTGCTCTATGACAAAGGGCCCTGACTTCTGTGAGACAACCACATCAGCAAGGTTGGATTGAAAACAGTGAAAACTGACAAGGGTCCCAGTCCATCTGGAACTGGTAGGGTTCCTGCTTGCACCTGTGGGTCCCAGCCTGCTCCTGATCTTTCCACTTATGTCCATCCTCCCTTCCCCATTGCCTGCCTGCATTTCTTTTTCTTTTTTCTTTTCCTTCTTCCTTTTTTTTTTTTTTTTTTTTGAGATAGAGTCTTGCTCTGTTTTCCAGGCTGGAATGCAGTGGCATGATCTTGGCTCACTGCAGCCTCCACCTTCCAGGTTCAAGGGGTTCTCCTGCCTCAGCCTCCCGAGCCGCTGGGATTACAGGCAAATGCCACCACTCCTGACTAATTTTTATATTTTGTATATATTTTTTGAGACAGAGTCTTCCTCTGTCACCCAGCCTGAAGGCAGTGGCATGATCTTGACTCACTGCAACCTCTGCCTCCCCTGGTTCAAGCAACACTCTTGCCTCAGCCTCCCAAGTAACAGGGATCATGGGCACACACCACCATGCCCGGCTAATTTTCATATTTTAGTAGAGGTGGGATTTCTCCATGTTGGCCAGGCTGGACTCGAACTCCTGGCTTCAAGTGATCTGCGTGCCTCAACCTCCCAAAGTGCTGGGGTTACAGATGTGAGCCACTGTGCCCAGCCGACTGACTGCATTTCTGTAGAAGATAGGATTGCTAGGTCAAAGGGGATTTATATTTTAAATTTTGACATACTTGTGTTAACAATCTTTTCTGTTTTTTTTTTTGGCAGAGGTTAGGGCCTCACTCCCATCACCCAGGTGGGGCGTGGTGGTGTAAACATGGCTCACTGTAGCCTCAACTGCCCAGGCTCAGGTGATTCTCCCATCTCAGCCTCCCAAGTAGTGGGGACTACAGGTGTGCACCACCACACCCAGCTATTGTATTTTTAGTAGAGATGGGGTTTTGCCATGTTGCCCAGACTGGTGCTAAACTCCTGGCCTCAAGTGATCTGCCTGCCTTGCCCTCCCAAAGTGCTGGGATTATAGGCATGTGCCACCATGCCTGGCCAACAAATTGCCTTTAAAAATATTCTGGATGTGTTGGCTCACGCCTGTAATCCCAGCACTTTGGGAGGCTGAGGTGGGTGGATCATTTGAAGTCAGGAGTTTGAGACCAGCCTGGCCAACATGGTGAAACCCTGTCTCTACTAGAAATACAAAAATTAACCGGGCATGATGGCGGGTGCCTGTAGTCCCAGCTACTCAGGAGGCTGAGGCAGGAGAATCGCCTGAGTCTAGGTGGTCGAGGTTGCTGTGAGCCGAGATCGCGCCATTGTACTCAAGCCTGGATGACAGAGTAAGATTCTGTTTCAAAAAAAAAAAAACAATGACCAAACAGAAAAAAACCTCTTCCTGAAACCTTATCAAAAGTGGATATTATGAATCATTTTAATTGTTGCCAATTTGATTGGTGAAAAAATAGCAACTATTGTTTTGACTTGAATCCTCCCCTCACCAGGGAGGCTGAACATCTTTTCATGTTATTGGGAATCGGGTGTTCATTTCTTCTCCTGTAAATTCCTGTCCATAGCCTTTGTCTTTTGTTGTTGTTGTTGTTATTTGGGTCTTTTCTTTTCTTTTTTAGACGGCATCTCTCTCTGTTGCTCAGGCTGGAGTGCAGTGGCGTTATCCCTGCTCACTGCAACTCCGCCTCCCGGACTCAAGCAATTTTCCAGCTGGGATTACAGGTGCATGCCACCACGCCTGGCTAAATTTTTTGTATTTTTAGTAGAGACGGGTTTCACTATGTTGGCCAGACTGGTGTCAAAGTCCTGACCTCAAATGATCCACCCACCTTGGCCTCGCAAAGTGCTGGGATTACAGGCATGTATCAATATAAATTCTTTCTTTGTTATATGTTTGGCAAATATATGACTGATCTTCTCATCTTTCAACTTTGTTTATAATATATTTTATTAAAGTTTTTTTCTTTTTTCTGGAATTAGAAAACCTGAAGTAATATAATATTTTTCATGTTACACAACATTTGGAATATGCAGTAGTCATCCTTTTCTTCTGGGTTTTATGTGTTTTTCTTAGGAAATATTTTTCTCACATCAAATTTATATTATGTTATTTTCTTTTAATATTTTAATGACTTTTTATGTTCAGAACTCTTACCCATCTAAATGTTATTTTGCTGTATATGATCTAATGTGTTTTTTTCCAATATAGCTATCCAATTGACCCAACAATGTTTATTTAATAAACCCTCCTTTCCTTCAGATTTAAAATGCCAATTTTTTTCAGACATTAAATTTACATATAAGCCAGGTTTGATGGCACGTGCCTGCAGTCCTCGCTACTTGGGATGCTGAAGCAGGAGGATCACTTGAGGCTGGGAGTTCAGGAACGTAGTGCATTATGATGGCGCCTGTAAATAGCCACACTCCAGCCTGGGCAAGAGTGAGATCCTGCCTCTCAAAAAAAACTCATATATTCAAGAGTCTTTTTCCACATATAATATTGTGTTTCATTCATCCATCCCCTCATGTCTTAGTCTGTTTTCTGTTGCTGTAGTAATACTGGAGACTGTGTAATTTATAAAGAAAAGAGGCTTATTTGTTATAGTTCTGGGGGCTGGAAATCTAAGACTGGGGGTGCATCTTGTCGGCTTTTGGTGAGAAGGCATAACAGGGTGAGGGGGCACACTGAGAGCCAAGTGGCTTTGATAACAAGTTCACTCTGTGATAACTAACCTGCTCCCATAATAAATCATTAATCCATTAACCCATGATCCATGAATGGATGAATCCATTCATGAGGGCAGAGTCAGGACTTAATCACCTCTTAAAGGCCACCTCTTTTTTTTTTTGATACAGAATTTCGCTCTTGTTGTCCAGGCTGGAGTGCTCAGCTTACCACAACCTCTGCCTCCTGGATTCAAGTGATCCTCCTGCCTCACCCTCCCAAGTAGCTGGGATTACAGGCATGCACCACCATGCCTGGCTAATTTTTAAAATAATTTTAGTAGAGACAGAGGTTGTGGTGAGCCGAGATTGCACCATTGCACTCCAGCCTGGGCGACAGAGCAAGACTCCATCTCAAAATAAATAAATAACTTTTATTCCCCAACTCTACTGAGTGTCCAACCGATTATTTACTATAATTCTTCACACTAACTTAAGAATGACTTTTAACTCTACAAATTTATTTGCATTTTTAAAAGAGGAGGTATTTAAAACAAATAATTCCATTATTGTTAGAGGAGGTGTTTTTGAAGAGCAGGATCAATACTCCTGCCAGTGGCCAGTTCTATCACTTTCTCCCCTCTTCAGAAACACCCATTCTCCTTAAAAGTTAGAAATGAAACGTGTAATTATACAGCCTCACCTTACTGCTCCTCCCTGGTTTTGAAAACAAAATTCAGAAGACGTCATATTAGAAGCACCAAATCTGGGGCCTCTGGGGCTTGCAGCAGCTGACTTCTGTGTGTGTTTTTAGGTGACTGAGGCCTCAAGGGGACTGAAAGATGAGGCTGTTCACCCAGGACCATGCCCCCCCGCAGGACTGCTGTTGTAAGAGACTCTTTTCTTAGGAGTGGTACAGGCATGGGTTTCCAAAGGAGGAACCCACTGGTGAGCGTTCACCAAGGGACATGACTGCTGGGGATACAACTCACAGCACAATATTAGCAAAGGGGAAAGAGAGGGTGTCTAACATCTGTGATGATTCTGCTAGTGACCTCTTTTAAGTACACCCCCAAATAAAACTGTCAGCCAATGCTGGCTTTGGCTAAGTGGGCACATGGACTCACAGGCCCACCCTAGGCTGACTTCCACAGTGACCCTTTTTTTTTTTTTTGAGACAGAGTCTCACTCTGTCTCTAGGCTGGAGTGCAATGGCGCAATCTTGGCTCACTGCAACCTCTGCTTCCTGGGTTCAAGTGATTCTTCTGCCTCAGCCTCCTGAGTAGCTGGGAATACAGGTGTGTGCCACCACACCCAGCTAATTTTTGTATTTTTAATAGAGACAGGGTTTCACTATATTGGCCAGGATGGTCTCAATCTCGACTTCATGATCTGCAAGCCTTGGCCTCCCAAAGTGCTGGGATTACAGGCGTGAGCCATTGCACCTGGCCCACAGTGACCCTTTAGTGGACAATGGGAGAGACCTACCTCAGAGGTTGTGCAGAAAATGTTGGCTTCTCCAGAACTAGGTTTGGTTCTTTCCTAGGTCCCCCCACAGCTGTGCTTTGACACTTAGCAGTCTCTATTCAAGTGCCTCTTTGTCTGTCATTATCACCAGACCACAAGATACCTCGGAGCAGGGCTATATTTCATCCACACAAGTATCCCTAGCACCTACAAGTACTCTGTAAGCAGAAGAAAGAACAGTAGGCCAGGCACAGTGGCTCATGTCTGTAATCCTAGCACTTTGGGGAGGCTGAGGCCAGCGGATTGCCTGAGCTCAGGAGTTCGATACCACTCTGGGCAACATGGTGAAACCCTGTCTCTACTAAAAATAAAAAAATTAGCCAGGCGTGGTGGCATGCGCCTGTAGTATCAACTCCTCAGGAAACTGAGGCAGGGCAATTGCTTGAACCCAGGAGGCAGAGGTTGCAGTGAACCGAGATTGTACCACTGTACTCCAGTCTGGGTGACAGAGTGAGGCTCCATTTCAAAACAAAAAGAAGAAGAAAAGAAAAAAGAAGAAAGGAAAAAAAGAAGAAGAAAAGAAGAAGAAAGAACAGTGTTGCTGGGGGCACATTGTGCAAAGAGTAAGACCTAGTTCCTGCCCTACAAAGCTGGAGTTTCAGGAAAAGGAAGCCTATCAGGACTTGGGCTCAAAGGAGAAGTTTTCACCAGGGTGAAGTGTGGAGTGAGGAAGAGATAAGAGGGCAGAAGACAGCCAGGTGCAGTGGCTCACGCCTGTAATTTCTACACTTTGGGAGGCCGAGGTGGATCAGCTGAGGTCAGGAGTTCAAGACCAGCCTGGCTAACATGGTGAAACCCCATTTCTACTAAAAATGCCAAAATTAGCCGGGCATGATGGCGGGCGCCTGTAATCTCAGCTACTCAGGAGGCTGAGGCAGAAGAATCGCTTGAATTTGGGAGGTGGAAGTTGCAGTGAGCCAAGATCATGCCATTGCACTCCAGCCTGGGCAACAAGAGTGAAACTCCATCTAAAAAAACAACAAAAACAAGACGAGCAAATGCAACATGAAAGGGAATGACATTGCAGGGAGTATTCCAGAAGACACAAGTAGGAGAGTGAGGCCACCTTTGAAGCTCATGCCAGTTTGGATGCACTGGCAAGAACGTGACTCACTTGAATTAATACTTTTATAACTTTTCATTATGATTGTTTTTTTTTTTTTGAAGTCTGATAATTTTAAGTAGTATATTCTTGTTTTTTTATGTTTGTTTGTTTTTTGAGACAGAGTCTTGCTCTTATTGCCTAGGCTGGAGTGCAATGGAGAGATCTCAGCTCACTGCAATCTCTACCTCTTGGGTTCAGGTGATTCTCCTGCTTCAGCCACCCAAATAGCTGGGATTACAGGTGCTTGCCACTATGCTCAGCTAATTTTTGTATTTTTGGTAGAGATGTGGTTTCACCATGTTGGCCAGTCTGGTTTCAAACTCCTGACCTCAGGTTGATCTGCCTGCCTCAGCCTGCCAAAGTGTTGGGATTACAGGATGAGCCATAGCACCTGGCTTAAGTAGTATGTTCTACTTGCTGGGAAGATTCTACTCTGTATTTGATGATCGTTGCTCAAGACAGAAACACTTTCCTTTTTTTCTGATCATAAACTAGACTCGTACTGTCCCATATGGTCATCTCTAGTCACGTGTGGCTCCTCAGCACTTGAAATGTGGCTAGCATGAATTAAGATGTCCTCTAAGCATAAAATTTGTACCAAATTCCCAAGACTTGGTACAAAGAAAAGAATGTAAAAAATATCTCATTAGTAATTTCTTATACTGATTACATGTTGAAGTGACCACATTTCAAATACATTAAGTAAAATATACTAAACAATGACATTCATTTTAGTATCAATGTATTTGCTTTTTTCTTTTCAAATGTAGCCACTAGAAATTTTTATTTTTTATTACTTAATTTACATACAGCAAAATTTACTCTTTTTTGGGGGTACAGTTCTGTGAATTCTGACAAAGGCATAGAGTTGTGCAACCAACACCACAATCAAGATACAGAACAATTCACTTACCCGCCTCCCAAAAACACTCTCCATTGTGCTGAACCTTATAGTCTCCTTCACACTCTCCCATCCCATTTTCACCACCAGTAGGTAGTCTTTTGAGTCTGATTTCTCTCAGTTGACATAATGCACTAAAGATTCATACTGTTGTTGAATGTAACAATATTTTTTCCTTTAGTATTGCAGAGTAATATTCCATTGTGTGGATGTTCATTCAGCAGTTGAAGAACATTTTGATTGCTTCCTTTGGGGAATTTATGCAAAAAGCTACTACAAACATTCATATCTAGATTTTTGTGTGAATGTATGTTTTCATTTATCTTGGGTAAATATTTAGGAGTGGGATGTCTGGGTCATATGCTAAGTGTGCATTTAAGTTTGTAAGAAATGGTTGGGTGGTGGTTTATATCTGTAATCCCACCACTTTGGGAGGCTGAGGCAAGAGGATCAGTTGAGCCCCCGAAGTTTGAGTCCAGCCTGGGGAACATAGGGAGACCCTGTCTCTACAAAAAGTAAAAAATTAGCTCGGTATGCTTGTGCATGCCTATAGTCACAGGTACTTGAGAAGCTGAGGTGGGAAGATTGCTTGAATCCCTGGGAAGTTAAGGCTACATTGAGCCATGCTCATATCACTGCTCTCCGGCCTGGGTGGCAGAGTGAGACCTTGTCATTCATTCATGCATGCATTCATTCATAAATGAGAAAGTGCCAAACCATTTGCCAAAGTAACTGTATAATTATGCATTCTTATCAGCAACTTGCAAGAGTTCCATTGTTCTGAATCCTTGCCAGTGTTTTGTACTGTTGGTTCTTGTTTTGTTTTGTTTTTGTTTTTTAACCTTTATAGTAGCTATGGTGGTTTTATTTTGCTTTGCTGTTTCAGTTTGCATTTTCCTAATCATCAATGTCTCTTTGTCATCCATATATCTTCCTTAGTGAATTTCAAATTTTCTTTCTTTTTTTTTTTTTTTTGCGACAGGGTATCACTCTGTGGCCCATGCATGCTGTATTAGTCTGTTCTCATGCTGTTAATAAAGACCTATATGAAACTGGGTAATTTGTAAAGGAAAGAGGTTTAATTGATACACATTTCAGCATGACTGGGAAGGCCTCAGGAAACTTATAATCATGGTGGAAGGGGAAACAAACATGTCCTTCTTCACATGGCAGCAGGGAGAAGAATGAATGCCCAGCAAAGGGTGAAGCCCCTAATAAAACCATCAGGTCTGGTGAAAACTGACTATCACCGGAACGGGATGGGGGAATCATGGGGGAACTGGCCCCATGATTCAGTTATCTCCACCTGGTCCCTCCCACAACACATGGGGATTATGGAACTACAGTTCAAGATGAGATTTGGATGGGGACACAGCCAAACCATATCACATACCCAGCTAATTTTTTTTTCTTTTTCTCTCCATGAGAAGCCCAGATAATTAAAAAAAAATTTTTTTTTAGAGACTTAAATCTTACTATGTTCCTCAGGCTAATCTCGAACTCTTGAGCTCAAGTGATCTGCCTACCTTGGCTACCAAAGTGCTGGAATTACAGGTATGAGCCACTGTGCTTGGCCAAGATGATTATTATTGGGGTTTTTTTTTTTTTTTTTTTTTTTGGGATGCAGTCTCTCTCTGTCACAATGCTGGAGTACAGTGGTGCAATCTTAGCTCACTGCAACCTCAGCCTCCCGGGTTTAAGTGGTTCTACTGTCTCCGCCTCCTGAGTAGCTGGGACTACAGCGTGCGCCACCATGCCCAGCTAATTTTTGTATTTTAGTAGAGATCGGGTTTCACCATGTTGGCCAGGATAGTCTCCATCTCTTGATCTCATGACCCACCCACCTTGGCCTCCCAAAGTGTTGGGATTACAGGCGTGAGCCACCATGCCCAGCTAACTTTTGTATTTTTTAGTAGAGACGGGATTTCTCCATGTTAGCCAGGCTGGTCTTGATCTTTTGACCTTGTGATCTGCCTCCCAAAATGCTGGGATTATAGGCATGAGCCATGGCACCTGGCCTATATTTAATGTTTAATTATACAGTCTTTAGCCTTAATTATCCTTCTACTTTCCATGGCTTTATATTGTTGATATTTATTTTAGGGTCTTTTTTTGGGAGGGAGATTACAGACCCTCAGCTAATTTTTGCATTTTTAGTAGAGATGGGGTTTTGCCATGTTGGCCAGGCTGGTTGCGGACCCCTGATCTCAAGTGATCTGTCCACCTTGGCTTCCTAAAGTTCTGGGATTACAGGTGTGGCAGGGTCTTATATGAGGCCCTTTATTGAGAGGGTATTGTTCCAGTTACTGCTGCTGCTCAACCCCCATCTGAAACATAGTGGCAGAAACCACCACCACTGTATGTATAACACTGATTCTGTGGGTCAGGAAATCTGAAAGGGCACAGGGTGTCTGATTTTCTCTGCTCCACCATGTCTGGGGTCTCATGTGGGGACTAACATCCGGGAGCTAGAAGTGCTAGTGCTGGAGGAGCCACTCCAAGGTGGTTTCTTCACTCACTAGTTGAGCCTGGGCTTGGCTAAACTGGGGCTTATTCAGAGCACCTCTACGTGGCCTCTACTTGTGGCTGGGTGCCATCGGAGAACAAACCCAGAGGGAATGTCCCAAGACCCATAGACTGAATTCCAATAAAACTTAACACAAATAGACACAAATCTGAAATTTCATATAATTTTTATGTCACGGAGATCGATCCAAGATGGCCGACCACTAACAGCTCAGGATTGTAGCTCCCAGTGAAAGCCCAGAGAACGAGACGACACCACACTTTTGGACGAATTTTCGTCACTTCACCGATCAGCCGATTCCCAGTGGAGGAGCCCCACGGGTCGCCAGCGCGACTCTTGTGGCCGCCGCAGCGGTTTTGCCGGCGTCTTGGCGCAGCAGCTCTTCATGCAGAGCCAACGGGACCGCTTCCCCTGCTGACCGGAGTTTGGAGCTCCGGGAAGTCAGAGCTGCTTGTTGGGGACTCAAGAGGGAAGCCAGACCAGAGATTCCCGGGCAGAAGAGCACCATCAGTCTTATCGCTGCTATTTACGCCGCCACAGTGGGTTGCTCGGATCCCAACACTGGGAATCAATAAGTCGGACGTCGACTCAGAAAACTAATTAGAAAGGCGGTTCATCTACAATGAAGGGAAAAAAACAGCCTAAGAAGGCCGAGTATACTCAAAATCAGAACCCATCGGCAACGGAACAAGCCCTGATGGAAAAGGACTCATCAGCAACCGAACAAGCCCTGATGGAAAAGGACTCATCAGTAACGGAACAAGCCCTGATGGAAAAGGACTGTGTTCCATTATCTGAAGTAGGCTTTAAAAGGTGGATGATAAGAAACTTCTGGGAGTTAAAGGAACTTGTGCTAACCCAATGTAAAGAAACTAAGAACTTGGAAAAAAGGTTAGATGAAATGTTGAAAAGAATAGACAATATAGAGAGGAATACAAATGAACTTATGGAGTTGAAAAATACAACACGAGAACTTAGTGAAAAATGTACAAGCTTAAACAGCCGAATGGATCAAGCAGAAGAAAGGGTATCAGAGGTAGAAGACCAACTTAATGAAACAAAACGACAAGACAAGAATAGAGAAAAAAGGATAAAAAGGAATGAGCAAAGTCTCCAAGCAATATGGGACTATGTGAAAAGAACTAATATACGCTTGATTGGTGTACCTGAATGTGATGGAGAGAATGAAGTCAAGCTGGAAAATACTCGCCAGGACATTATCCAGGAAAATTTTCCTAATTTAGCAAAGCAGGACACTATTCAACCCCAGGCAATACAGAGAACACCACAAAGATATTCCTCAAGAAGACCAACCCCAAGGCACATAATCGTTAGATTCACCAAGATCGAAACGAAGGAGAAAATATTAAGGGCAGCCAGAGAGAAAGATCAAGTTACCCATAAAGGTAAGCCTATTAGGCTTACAGCAGATCTCTCAACGGAAACCCTACAAGCTAGAAGAGAGTGGGGGCCAATATTCAATATACTTAATCAACAGAACTTTCAGCCCAGAATTTCATATCCTGCCAATTTAAGCTTTACATTTGAAGGAAAAATAAAATTTTTTAGGAACAAGCCGTACTCAGAGATTTTATTACCACCAGGCCTGCTTTACAAGAACTTCTAAAAGAAGCACTATACACAGAAAGGAACAACCAGTATGACCCTTTCTAAAAATACACCAAAAAGTAAAGAGCATTAACATAAAGAAGAATTTTTATCAACAAAAGGACAAAATAGCCAGTTAATATCAAACGGCAGCAACCCTAAATTTAAATCGACCAAATCTCCCAATCGAAAGATACAGACAAAATCTAACGGTATATCCAAAGATATACATAGACTCAAAATAAAGGGTTGGAAAAAAAAAAACGTACCAACCAAATGGAGAGCAAAAATAAATAAATAAAAAGCAGGAGTTGCAATTCTCACACTTAATAAAATAGATTTCAAAGCTACAAGGATGCAAGGGTAAAAGGATTAATGCAACAATAAGAGATCTTAACACCCAGATACATAAGACACATAATGAGATTTAGATTCAACGAGACAACAAATTGATAACGATATCCAGGACTTGAACTCAGAGCCAGAACAAATAAACACAATAGAGGTCTCCATAAAAAAAAAAAAAAAAAAAAAAAAATTTTTATGTCACAAAATATGATTGCTCTTTATATTTTGCTTAATCCATTTACAATTTAAACCCAGTTTTAGTTCTTAGGGATACAAAAACAGGCTTGGTCTGTGGGCTATTATTCACCTACCTCTGCAAAATTGAAAAAAACAGGGTACAAAATTTTATATACAGTATGACATCATGTAAGTCTACCAAAATGTTATTTTTATACTGAGATTATAGTTGATTTTTCTTCCTTGTTTCAAATTTTACTGAGAGAAATATTTTACTGTAATGATGAAAATAAACTTTTTTGAAAGAATAAATGTGGCAGTGTTCACCTTCCCAGTAGAATAGACCAAAAATCATGGACAGGAAGAAAAGGAGAATGAATTACGTGGTGTTGGATTAGGATTGGAGTTTTGCTCTCTCTCTCAGAAAATGTCCACTGCGAAGGCCTGAAAGCAGCACCAGTTCTAACACAGTGAAAACACCCAGTCTCTAGATCTGGTTTGTAAATAACTACTCTCCAGCAAACAGAACTAGGGGTCCCTGGAGAAGTATCTGATTCCAGGGTTGGGGCAGGGAAACAGTACAAGATAAGCCTGGAACATCTTGTGCCAGAAGGAAGGAAGTATTCAGAGAACAATAGGGACATGTCAAATGGATGCAGAACCTGGCTTGAACAGGCTTCCAGCAGCCAAACCTGGGACAATTTGAACATTAAAATAAGTGACAGCAGCTGGGCGTGGCTCATGCCTGTAATCCCAGCACTTTGGGAGGCCAAGAGGGGTGGATTACCTCAGGTAGGGAGTTAGAGACCAGCCTGGGCAACATGTGAAACCTCGTCTCTACTAAAAATGCAAAAATTAGCTGGGTGTGGTGATCCACATCTGTAATCCCAGCTACTCTGGAGGTTGAGGCAGGAGAATCGCTTGAACCCAGGAGGTGGAGGTTGCAGTGAGCCGAGATCGAGACTTTGTCT
Source organism: Callithrix jacchus (assembly GCF_049354715.1). Taxonomy (NCBI): domain Eukaryota; kingdom Metazoa; phylum Chordata; class Mammalia; order Primates; family Cebidae; genus Callithrix; species Callithrix jacchus. The sequence goes on along the minus strand of NC_133508.1, from coordinate 69,100,705 downwards.
CTAAATGAATAGATACATGGTTGATAGATAGACAGACAGATAGACAGCAACAGATTATAACCTAATGAACAAAATAGGATGCCAGCCAGGCTTAGTGGTGTGCCTATAATGCTAAGTTATGCCAAAGGCTAAGACAGGAGCCCAGGAGTTGGAGACCAGCCTGGGCAATATAGTGAGAACTCCCCACCAGCTAAGGGGAAAAAAAAAGAAAAAAAAAAAAGGATGCCAGGTTCGGTGGCTCACGCCTGTAATCCCAGCACTTTTCGAGGCTGAGGCCAGCAGATCATCTGAGGTCAGGAGTACGAGACCACCCTGGCCAACGTGGTGAAACCCTGTCTCTACTAAAACAAAAACAAAAAAATTAGTTGGGCATGGTTGCACACACCTGTAGTCACAGCTACTTGGAAGGCTGAGGCAGGAGAATTGCTAGAACCCAGGAGATGGAGGTTGCTGTGAGCCAAGAACGCACCATTGCTCTCCAGCCTGGGAAAGAAAACCATGGGTTCATGTGGTATTAAAAAACAAATGGGCCGGGTACGGTGGCTCACACTAGGAATCCCAGCATTTTGGGAGGCCAAAGCCAGGGACACCAGCCTGTAGTCCCAACTACTCGGGGGACTGAAGTGGGAGGATTGGTTGAATCCGTGAGGTCGAGGCTGCAGTGAACCGTGATAGCACCACAGTACTCCAGTCTGGGCGACAGAGCGAGACCTTGTCTCAAAAATAAAAATAAAATTTAAAAGGTTTGATGAGAAACGGGTGATTCATGTAATCTCAAAGTACCACTCTACAAAATACTTATATTTATTATAACTGCCAAGTGGGCGTGACTTTACAGCGGTGAAGCCTAGCAGACAGCATCTTAAAGATAAAAGTGAGCATCATCAGTGATGAGACAAACTGACAAGCTGAAATTGTGTGCCACTTGATGTGCTGCGTTGAGAAGACCGCAGCAGCCCTTCTGTGGCAGTCCTGTCTAGGATGCAGAACCTGAATCCAGTCGAGATGAGACAGACAAAGCCCAGCTGAGGGGGGTTCTGAAAATTCGCTGGCCCGCGCCGCGCAAACCAAGCTTCCCGGTAGTCCGCGGCGCCGGCTCCAGATACGCCCGGCGCCATCCCCACCGCCTTCCCGCTGCCGCCGCCAGGAGGCTCCGCGCGCCTTCCAGCTTTTCCCCGGGCCAGGCTGAGCTGCGCGGCCATTGTTCCGCAGCCCCTCCCGGGTAGCGGGGGGGCGGGGTACGCCAGAGGGGCAGGCCCGGCGGGCCGGGAGGGGTGGCCAGGAGCTGGTGCCTGTCAACGCCCACCGCAGCCGCCCGCGCCTCCTACTAGGCCGCTCCCAGGCCCTCGAAGCCGACGCTGCCAGCGCTGAGCCCCAGGCTGCATATGGCGCCCGGTCGCCTTGGCGCCTCCCGCCGCGCTATCGGCGGGGGGACGTCTGGGGGCCGCGCTCCCTGGGCCCGCATCCCAACGCCACCGCCGCAGCCGCCCGCTACCAGGCTGGTTGCAGGTCCTGGCAGCCCCGACGCCCTCCCCCGACTCCGCGCGCTGCGCGCAGCCACAACCATTCCGCCTACAGCCCTCCTGCCAAGGGGGCCTACGGGTGTCCCAGAAACAATAGATTATTTTAAAATTGTAAAATACACAATATTAGTTGAAAATACAACTTAGTGGAATTAAATATTTTCATGGTGGTGTGCAACCACCATGTTTCAAAACTTTTTCATCACCTCAAAGGCACCAGCACCCATGAGCAGTCGCTCCCCACTCCTTCCTTCCCTCGGCCTCCCAGCAACTGCCACTGGGATTTTTATCTTCACAGATTTGCCTATTCAGAATATTTTCCTTTTTCTTTTGTTTTTGAGATGGAGTCTCGCATTGTCACCAGGGGTTGGAATGCAATGGTGCGATCTTGGCTCCCTGGAATCTCCGCCTCCCGGGTTCAAGGGATTCTTCTGCCTCTCAGCCTCCGGAGTAGCTGGGATTACAGGCGCCCACCACCATGCCTGGCTAATTTTTTGTATTTTTAGTAGAGACGGGTTTCACTATGCTCACCAGGTGGGTCTCGAACTCTTAATCTTGTGATCTGCACACAGCCTCCCAAAGTGCTGGGATTACAGGTGTGAGCCACTGTGCCCAGCCAGGATATTTCATATAAATGGAATCAAACAATATGTGGTCCTTTGTGGCTGGTTTCTCTCACCCGAAGCAATGTTTTCAAGGTTCCTCCATGTTGTAGCAGGCATCAGAACCTCCTTTATTTTTTTTATTTTTTATATTTTTATCAGAACTTCCTTTTAATGGATGAATGAATAATATTCCACCTGTGTGTGTACGCGCCTGTGTGTGACGTTTTTGTTTATCCATTCATTAGTTGATGAACATTTGGATATTTCCACCTTTAGGCTATTGTGAACAGAGCTGCTATGAACTTTTGTGTACAAGTTTCTGTTTAAGCACCTGTTTTCCAATAACTAAACACACTTTACTCCCCTTCTAATGGAAAACCGTATAGCCACCTGCAGCTTTTCCCCCACTTAATTCTAGGAGCTCCTGGAAGTATATCATGTGTGTTCCTATCAAATTTCCTGCCAGCCATGATTTTCTTTATTTAGGAGACTTGTAGGTCAACTTTCCTGCCCCTCTCCAGGGCCCCTTTCTCAGGGGACCTGTCCTCATGACCACCACCCATCCCCAGTCAGATCCCCCTGCTTCTTGACCCAAGGGGTGCCATGTGATCTGAAGGAACCCATCTTTTGCTGGGCAGAAACTGAGTGTTTTCCTTTGGAAGATTTGGACTGCAGGAAAGGACAGTGGTTAGGTCAGGGCTGGGCAGCCCTTTTGAGCTGAGGAATGGGTGGGAGAAAGGTGGTCTTCTGAGAGTGGCTGGGGACCCTACACTGGTACAAACAGAAGTGGACAGGAAACATGGGCACATGACTGACCAGGAGCAGCCTCACCCCTGCTTTCTGATTCCAGGTGATCTGCTGATTTCCCCTCCCAAAATGTCATAAAGTCACTCATTTTAATTAGAAACAAATCCTCTTAAAACTATTCCTGGTTGGGCGAGGTGGCTCACGCCTGAAATCCCAGCACTTTGGGTGGCCAAGGTGGGTGGATCGCTTGAGACCAGGAGTTCAAAACCAGCTGGCCAACTTGGCAAAACCCTGTCTCTACTAAAAATACAAAAATCAGCCTGGCATGGTGGCAGGCACCTGCAGCTACTTGGGAGGCTGAGGTAGGAGAATCACTTGAACCCAGGAGGTAGAGGTTGCAGTAAGCCAAGATTGCACCACTGCACTCCAGCCTGGGTGACAGAGGGAGACCCTGTCTCAAAAAAATAAAGAATAAAAGCTATTCTCAAAACTTTTTTTTTTAATTTTTTGAGACAGGGTCTCATTCTGAGTGTCCAAGCTAGAGTGCAGTGGCACAATCATGTCTCACTGTAGTCTCAACTTCTTGGACTCAAGTGAGCCTCCCACCTCAGCCTCCAGAGTAGCTGCAACTATGGGCCTGTACCACCCACCCAGCTAATTTTTGTATTTTTTTGTTGAGGTAGGGTTTCACCATATTGCCCAGGCTGGTCTTGAACTGGTGAACTCATGCGATCGCCCTGCCTCAGTCTCCCAAAGTGCCGAGATTCAGGCGTGAGCCACTGTGCCCGACCTATTCTCAAACTTTTTTTTTTTTTTTTTTTTTGAGACAGAGTCTCACTCTGTCACTCTTGCTGGAGTGCAGTGGTGTGGTCTAGTCTCACTGCCACCTCCACCTCCTGGGTTCCAGTGAGTCTCCTGCCTCAGCCTCCTGAGTAGCTGGGACTGCAGGCACACGCCACCACAGCCGGCTAATTTTTGTATTTTTAGTAGAGATAGGGTTTCCCTGCGTTGGCCAGGGTGTTCTCAAACTCCTGACCCCATGATCTGCCCACCTCAGCCTCCCAAAGGAGGCTGGGATTATAGGCATGAGCCACTATACCCGGCTATTCTCAAACTTTAGTTTGCATCAGAATCTCCCTGGATGATGCTGATGCTGCTGGTTCCAGGACCACACTTTATGAATCATTGCTTTAAGCTTGCTTGAGTATCTGTTCCTTGAAGCCAAATGTGCCCTGACCAAGACAGATTCTCTGGATTCCCTCTGTGAGGTTTGCTGCTGAATTGCAGGTGTCAGGAAAACTGAAATCCTAGCTGCCTCTAGTGTTCACCCTTACAGCCCATCCAGCAGGGACTCAACTTCTCTTGCCACTGCCTGGGCCACACCTGTACCAAGAACACCCTGAGGACATGCAGTGTTGAGGAAGTGCAGGGCAATGCCCCTGCCCTCCCACCTGGCATCAGGTATTTAAAGCAGTGCGGCAGTATTAAAAAAAAAAAAAAATAGCAGTGCAGTTTGAACTCCCAGCATCTCACCAAGATTGTAGGTCACGCTCAGTTTCTGCATGTAGCTCTCAAATGGAAGGAAGACTCAGGCATACTTCCCTGGAGCTGAGCCAAGTGACCATCTTTCTCCTGGCCAGATCCTTCCAGTGACTTCCCCCAAAAAAACTTCATACAGATTAGCAGTGCCCACTCCACTGACCTTCATACATACCAGACATGTTTAAATCCTTGTGATGCTCACAGATTGGTCCAAAGTAGGGACTTACTCTACCTCCATCATCCCTACATAAGCAGTAACAGATCTCTTGTTCGGCCCAACATCGTAGGTGGGCAATCTCTCTGTGAAGGGCCAGATGGTAAATATGGTAGGCTTTGTGGATAAAAGGTGCCTGTAGCAACCACTCTTCACTGATGGCATAAACAATGACAAAAAGGAATGGATGTACCTGTCTTCCAGTGTAACTTTGTTTACAAAAAAAACAGCAGGCAGCAAGTACGATTTAGCCTAACCCCTGTTCTACCTAGTAGCTTTTTTTCTAATACTAAATGAAGTTAATGAGTCTTTAAACAGATGGAAAGCATATTTAGTGTTAGCAGTTCTGTATTATTATGGGAATCTTTTAAAACATTCTAGGCTATACATGTTTTTCTTAAGAGCAGGCAGTGAGCCCAGCTAATCTTAAATAAACCCAGCCTCTACATTTAAAAAAATGTAAAATTATATCAATACATTGCTGAAACTAAACCAACTTTCTGTCTTCAAAAGAGAAATATTTGAAACTGTTGTTTAAGCAGAAATAATTTTTAAAACAAAAATATGCACATCTTAAAGATTTATATAAAAAGTGGAATGCCAAAACCACCGAAATGAGAAATCAGATTTAGATGATATCCACTAATTTATTCTCTCATCATTTTCATTGTTTATATATAAAAAAGTAAAAACAGCAAAACAACACAACTTGGGCAACACTGACCTATATAAACAGACTTGGTACATTTCACTTTAACATAAAAACCAATTCAATTCCAAAAAGCAGAAACTTTCTCGCTTCTTAAACAAGGTATCAGTTGCTATTTTTTTTAATGGTCAAGATGATTTCCAACGCTGGCTTCTCTTTTTAAGAAATATGTTTTGACAAGTGCCTTTGTAATGAACTAATCCATTTGCAAACTTGACAGGGAAAGATAAAGTCAGTTTCTATTTTTCTTCCAAGAGTTGTTGGACAGTGTGTAACTGCAGAGCTCAGACCCTAGCATGGCCGTGCTTCCTGTGATGTTTGTGTTGTCTGCCTTACTTTTTTCATACATTACACCATGAATTACCCATTCATCAAAGAGTGGTCAGTCTTTCTGCACAGAATCTAAAATGTCCTGGCTTGGGATAGTCTGCCAGAAACTGTCTCATATAAATAAATGGTTGGTCCTAATACCATGGCACAAAGAAGCGGGAAAAATGGTTTGATGGAAGTTTCTTCTGTTTAAAGCTCTATTCAGTAGTTCTCTTTCTTTTGTGGGATTAATTTTTTCCTTAACTAAAATCTTGTCCATAAAATTCTTGATTGGAAGTTTATGCAAAATATTGCCCTGAGAAAAACAGTTAACTAAAATTATGAAGGGTTGTTAATTCATTAATATGAGAAGATCCTCAATTCCCTATTGCATTCATTCAATTAAAAAAAAATTTTTTTTTTTTTAGAAAGGGTCTCATTCTGTTGCCCAGGCTGGAGCATGGTGACGTGATCATAGCTCACTGCAGCTTCGAACTTCTGGGCTCAAGCAATCCCTCTACCTTAGCCTCTCAGGTAGCTAGGACTACAGGTGTGCACCACTACACCCAGCTAACACATTCATTCTAAAGGAACTGTTTTTACTATTTTGACCTTAGCCATTTTAAATTTGCAGGTACCAAATTCAGGTCAGCTTCAAATTTGGGAAGGTACAGAAAATAATTCAATTGTATTTGTTTCTGAGGACAAAATGAGCAACAGAGGAACAAAGGACTTTTTCTTGAACCTAGCTGAGGCCACTCCTATTCTAAACTTGTAACTAGGGTATTTCAATCTGACTTTATATAAATCAAAACAAAAATTTACGCTGAGATTATCACCTGTTTACTCCCAGGTTGATTTAACCAAATTAGAGATAATTTGCATTTTTGATGGCCCTAAGTTAACTTTAATCCCAAACTTGATAAATAACAAGTTTTGATAAATTAACAACTGGGAATACTGCATCTAGGTATTTTTAGATTGTTAAGTGGCTAATCTGTTTTACTAATAATTCTTATATATAATTGCAGACCTTTAAATAAAGCTAGCTTTTGCAGTAGACTGATTAAAGTCCACTGAGTCAAGAAATACCTAAGAATACATTTTTCCTCAATACCATACTATCATGTGGGCTGCTGACTTAAATATGTGGTTTCCTGTTTCAAATAAGATTGCTCATTACATTCCCTGAATCACACCCAATTTATATTTCAAAAATCAGTTAGAAGCTGGATGCGGTGGCTCACACCTGTAATCCCAGCACTTTGGAAGGCTGAGGTGGGCATTATCACCTGAGGTTAGGAGTTCAAGACCAGCCTGACCAAAATGGTGAAACCCCGTCTCTACTAATTTTCTCTAAGAATACAAAAATTAGCCGGGTATGATGGCATGTGTCTGTAATCCCAACTACTCAGGAGGCTGAGGCATGAGAATTGTTTAAACCCGGAAGGTAGAGGTTGCAGTGAGCCAAGATTGCACCACTGCATTCCAGCCTGGGTTCCACAGTGGAACTCTGTCTTAAAAAAGAAGGAAAGATCTGCATTGATAACGAAGTACTCTATAACAACAGCAAAAAAGAAAGAAAGAAAAATAAGAGAGGTTAGAAAAAGTAATTTCAAGTTAATAATATATATTTTTTTACTTTTGAAACAAGTAAAATGATTAAATTGCAATAAACTACAGGACATATATTAAGGAAGTAGACAATGAATATTTTAACTTGCCGTGTGTGTGTGTGTGTGTGTGTGTGTGTGTGTGTGTGTTCCATCATGGTTTATGCTGTTTCAGATATGTTCGGGCATTACAAGACAAAGAAATGAACTCCCCCATGCTCGACACGTGATTTCCCCCTCCCTGTCTAAGCATTACAGGAATGCAGACCATAATCACACAATACATACTTTATCATATGAGGCCAAAACAGCATTTTCCTCTCCTGTGGCTCTGGTATGATGGATACCCATGGAAACAAATGTTATCTATGAATGGTCTTTTCTGCCTGCCCAAACATGTCTGTCTATTATCAGGACTGGCCTGGCAGGACCTGGTTTCTTATCCTAACCAGCTGTGTGAGAACTAAAAACGTCATTCATCTGTCACATGGAGTTGGACTAGACTATCTCTCATGTCCCTTCTTTTTTTTTTTTGAGACACAGTTTCGCTCTGTTACTCAGGCTGGAGTGCAATGGTGTGATCTCGGCTCACCGCAACCTCTGCCTCCTGGGTTCAGGCAATTCTCCTGCCTCAGCCTCCTGAGTAGCTGGGATTACAGGCACGCACCAGCATGCTCAGCTAATTTTTTTGTATTTTCGGTAGAGACGGGGTTTCACCATGTTGACCAGGATGGTCTTAATCTCTTGACCTCGTGATCCACCCGCCTCGGCCTCCCAAAGTGCTGGGATTACAGGCTTGAGCTACCACGCCCAGCCCTCATGTCCCTTCTAACTCTCAAATCTCTTGATTTAATAGTCCTGTCCTATATGTATCCTGATTTCTTTCTTTTTTTTTTTTTTTTCTGAGATGGAGTTTTGCTTTTGTTGCCCAGGCTGGAGTGCAATGGCACAATCTCAGCTCATTGCAACCTCTGCCTCCCAGGTTCAAGCAGTTCTGCCTCAGCCGCCCAAGTAGCTGGGATTACAAGTGTGTGCCACCATGCCCAGCTAATTTTGTATATTTTTAGTAGTGATGGAGTTTCACCATGTTGGTCAGGCTGGTCTTGAACTCCTGACCTTAAGTGATCCACGTACCTCAGCCTCCCAAAATGCTGGGATTACAGGTGTGACCCACCGTGCCTGACGTGTATCCTGATTTCTGAGCTATTAACTAGTTCACACGGCCAGACAAGACCCACTCCAGATGCCGTGGGGCTCCTCCCCATCTGTCACAGTACACTGGATCAACATAATGGGAAGTTATTTGTTGTTGTCACTTTTAATTAAACAATAATAATTTATATACTATATTATTTTTAAAAAGAAGAAAATCATATTATTATTTTATTATTTATGTATTTATTTTCTTTTTTGAGACAGAGTCTCACTCTGTTGCCCAAGCTGGAGTGCAGTGGTGTGATCTCAGCTCATTGCAACCTCCACCTTCCAGGTTCAAGTGATTCTCCTGCCTAAGCCTCCTGAGTAGCTGGGATTACAGGTTCACGCCACTATGCGTGGCTAATTTTTGTATTTTTAGTAGAGATGGGGTTTCACCATGTTGGTCAGGCTGGTCTTGAACTCCTGACCTCATGATCCACCTGCCTCAGCCTCCCAAAGTGCTGGGATTACAGGCCATGCCTGGCCAGAAAACCATATTATTTTTTCAATAAGAAAACCACCTGGCTGGGTACAGTGGCTCCCGCCTGTAATGCTAGCACTTTGAGAGGCAAAGGTGGGTGAATCATCAGGTCAGGAGTTCGAGACCAGCCTGACCAACATGGTAAAACCCCATCTTTACTAAAACACAAAAAATTAGCCAGGCATGGTGGTGCATATCTGTAGTCCCAGCTACTCAGGAGGCTGAGGCAGGGGAACTGCTTGAACCCAGGAGGCAGAGGTTGCAGTGAGCCAAGATAGCACAACTGCATTCCAGCCTGGCAACAGAGCAAGACCCTGTCTTTAAGAAAAAAGAAAACCTGATGCCTGTTTTCTAAAGACTAGGATATTCGGATGTTCTATTTATAGTATAGTATTTTTGCATACCTGAATAAAACAGGTAATTTAAACATTATTAGTGACTGAAGCCACCATGTTTGGGAAAAGGCAAGAAATTTCAGCAACTGTTTAAACTGCTTATAAATATAGTATGCCAAAGCTGGAAGTTTACTCGATAGGAAGAGTAGCTTAGACAGAAAGCTGCTCTGTGGCTCTATGACTGGCTAGGTACTCTACCCACAAATTCTCAGAGAACCCTGTGCTTGTCCTTCTGTCACATCCAGCATGTTGTGTTATAACTGCTTAACAGCTAGTCTCTGTAATTATACACTGCAGGCTCCTTGAGGGCAGCGACTGTGCTGGTTCACTGAAGTACCCTTTGTGCTTGACATACAGTAAGGACTCCATAAATAATTGTTCGATAACTATTGAATGAATCACCAGCCATCTTCTCTCATTGATCTGCTGGGAGCAACAGAAGCAGGCAGGAATAGCATCACGTGACAGAGGAATAAGAGGCATGGTTACCAAGAGCCTTGTGTTTGGTGTTTGCCAGGGGGACAAAGGCTCCCATCAAAGTATGACTGATGGAATACTCAGGCATGTCCATTCGATAGTGTCCCTACAGTATGACATACTATACTTGCCTATTATGAGTGACACCAAAGAATACATGATATATTTCTCATGAGTCAATGTCATATGAAATGACAAAAAAATAATAATAATAATACATGATGTTCTGGCTGGGATCATTTTGACTGTTAAGCCAACTCTTATATACACCTTACCAAAATTCGCAAACTGTGTATTCATCACAAGCAACTGAGCACCAAGAACACTATTCAAGAGAGGAAAATGGGTTAGGGTGGGTTATATTTTACTAGGAAATTCCTCTGGCTATATTCTATAGGAAATAGGTGCAATATCCATTGTGCAATTGCTTAGCATAGTGTTTGGTAAAGGATTAACAAAGCCTCTTTCCCTTCTGCATGAGCATTTGACCTTTTGTTCACTTTCTAGCTCTGTTCCCCTGGCAACCTAATAAAAATTCATATGTCAACTGCTAGGCAACATTACATATGGTAAAAACGACCCCCAATTGGCAAACTGCATCTGGACTGGGATAACTAAAGAAGCCTGATAGGAAGCCACAGCCCTGGGCTTCCCTAAGTACAGTGTGACTCTTGGAACAGGCATGTCTTTTATAGGGACCCTGGAGGCCATGTCTATGAAGCTGTTCTAAGAGATGCTTGTTCCCGTGGGACAAGGGGCTCTTAAGCCAGGGCAGCTTCCAAACTTGCCCCCTGTGGATCTGTCTCCTTGCACCTGAACTATGCCACACAGACAGCTGCAGAGACTTCCAGAGAAGAGCAACTGTTTCTGGCTCGCTAGTAAGCAGTGTTTCCCATCTTATATCCTAAGTGAATCTGACGCCAAGTGTGGCAGTTATAAATTTGAATGTTTCTAAACCTTCAGTTGAGCCTAAGACCCCTGGAGGGCAGTGCAGTAAGTACTATTTGCATGTTTTTCTGATGGCAGTAGATGCTCCTCAGGGGCTCTGGATGGTAAAAGATGAGAAGCTGTTTGGTATGTTTTTCTGCTTCCAAAAGAATCCTGACCATACTCTTCACTGTCTGCATGACAGATAATCCATATCTACTACATGTCACCAAGACCTGTACATGAAATTAATGCTTTCCCTCAAAATCCCCAAGCTTGTAACTACTAAACCTTCCCCATCAAAGCACATAATCCCTGCCCTAACCTCCACTGATTAACTGACAAAGGTCCAGAAATCAAATGACGGATATAAAAATTGCCCCCCAAAACCACAATTGTCAATGAAGAATTGGCAGAAGCGAAATAATCTACCTGGAGGGTCAAGACGATGCTAAATGTTCCCCTTCAGTTATGAAGTTTCCATCTCATCTGATCATGCAATCACGTGAGTTACTGTCACCCTTTAAAGCTGACCTATCTAGGAACCAACCAAACTACGACTAACTCCAAAACACTTTACATTTTTCTCTACAGAAGCGTCATTTAAGAAAAGAATTCAAATTTCCAGCACTGCAATGAAAGGTTTGTGGAACACAGTACTGTTTAGAGGAAAAAGAGAACTACAAAAGCAACAAAAATCAATGAAAACAGTGCCTGTGATATGCACCTGAATAAAGTGCCCCCGTGTCAGGTTAGAAGATAGTGTGATCACATCAAAACACAAGGCAAGCTACCAGAGACCAGCAACAATGGGAAGCACAGTGGGAATGCTCAAAACAGAGCACATAGGAACTTCTCACCCACCCCAATCCTCCCAATCCTTTGCCCCTCCCTATCCCGTTACACTAGACTTCACAGAGATCATTCTCTTAATGCACAAGGGTCACACACAAGAAAAACCCAGAGCTCCAAATAAAACAGTCTGAGTTCAGTTGACCAAAGACCACTCCACTCTTCCCTACAGATCCCAGAATCTTTCTCTCCCTGGGGTTTGTTACGACATCAATTAACAGTAACAAAAAACCCATCTCAGTATTCCAAACCACCAAAATACTTAATTCCATTACATTTTGGAGACCACTAGGCCAGCAGCTTCCTTAAGGAACATTCAAAGTCTGGTGGCCACCAAAATATTTACATCAGAATGGCATCTTTCTGCCAAATGATCAGAATCATGATGCACTATGTCATTTCTTAATTATTATAGGTAAAGCCCTATTTACATGCCTTCTCAACTTTTGAGAAGGGGGTCCTCAACCCCCAAGAGAAATAACTTCTTAAGAATGTCATTTTGGAATTCCATTACAAGTAAGAGTCCTGTTCCCATCTGTGTAATATATCTAATATGAGACAAAAATATCCCTTTGTGAACTTGGGTGGAATGTGCCAGAATAGAAACTAAACCACTAACGGTCTGTGTTGGGCTCAACTGTAAATTTACTTAGTATAAAAATATCACCAACCCCACAAATTAAACCTCAAAGACACTGTGATTATAAATACTGACCACCTAATGGGAACATAAATTTAAAAGAGGACCAATTTATGATCTGATAGTCTAGACAAAGGAAGTATCTCCTTTAAAAGTGACAGAATTCAGGGATCCAGTTATTACCAGTGCCTATACACAAACCCTGAACAGTCTACCAGGAATGCAAGAATCGGAGATATTATGGAAGAAAGAGAATCATTTAAATATCAAGTTTTCCTCCCAGTGATTCTACCTCTTTGAAAATTAACAACAACAACAAAAAATTAACAAAATGATCAGAACCTAGTAATGGTTCTGGATGTATAAATGAATCAGAATTTTCTAAGTTTACACATTATAAACCTAAATCAGATCTTGGGCAAGCTATGAACCATCTGGCCTCAGCTCCTCATTTTGCTAATCCACTGTTTTCTAAAACTTGTGAGAGCATAAGGGCCTATTAAATATTATGAAGGTCAGCCAGACATGGTGGCTCATGCCTATAATCTCAGCACTTTGGGAGGCTGAGGCAGGCAGATAACTTGAGGTCAGGAGTTCAAGACCAGCCTGGTCAACATGGTGAAACCTTGTCTCTACTAAAAATACAAAAATTAGCCAGGTTTGGTGGCAGGTGCCTGAAATCCCAGCTACTTGGGAGGCTGAGGCAGAAGAATCACTTGAATCTGGGAGGTAGAAGTTGCAGCGAGCCAAGATCACACCATTGGACTCCAGCCTGGGTGACAAGAGTGAAACTCCATCTCAAAATAAATAATAAATACATAAAATTAAAAATAAATAAATATGAAGGTAAAAGGTAGCTTAATATAGAACACAAAATTAAGTCCATTCATGACAGATCCCTTTAAAAAATCCTACTTTATCTCACAGCAGAGTTTCTCAACCTTGTTACTACTGACATTTTGAATTAGAGAATTCTTCGTTGTGAGGACTGTCCTGTGCGATTTAGGATATTTGGCAGCTTCTCTGGCCTCTACACACTAGACGCCAGTAGCAACCTGCAAGGCACTAAAATCACCCCCAACTGAGAATCACTGTCCTACCGTGAAATCTCTACTATAAAACGTTTTACCCAGTGATAAGAATAGGTCACGGAATCACTGAAGACCATAGCTCCACTGGAGAAAGCAGGCAGAAAAGCTGAATTATGAGGTAGAAAAGTCATCAAAACATCAGAGATAATTTAAACAGAGAAAGCAAAAATATCAAACACTGTTCCTGGCCAAGTAAATCTTCTACACATCCATTTAGGTTTCCTTTTTGCTGAGGTCCCTCTTTTAAAATAACAGTTAATGTTTTTATTTCGGATAAGCATCTCTGGTCCCTGATAATTTTCCATGTGTGACTCTTGATCTAGAATGATATTTTTCTTTTTTCTTTCTTTATTTTTTGAGACAGGGTCTCACTCTGTTGCCCAGGCTGGAGTGCAGGGCACAATCTCAGTTCACTGCAACCTCTGCCTCCTGGGCTCAAGTGATGCTCGTAGCTGGGATTACAGGCACGTGCCACCACTCCTGGCTAACTTTTGTATTTTTAGCAGAGATGGGGTTTCGCCATGTTAGCCAGGCTGGTCTCAAACTCCTGACCTCAAGTGTCCCACCTGCCTCAGTTTCCCAAAGTGCTGGGATTACAGGTGCGAGCCACTGCACCCAGCCAAGAATGATATTGATCAAACTACCTGTGTTAAAAGAAGTTTTAAATTTTCCAATATACTGCAAACCAATATGTGGTCCTACTATACAGGCTGGTATCCAACCTCTGCACCATGTGGGTCTCTAGCTAAGCAGACCTGAGCTGGTCTATACCCCACTCGAGAAGACAAAACCATGAGTCACAGCAATGTCAAAGTGTTATCAATGTTTCTATGGGCATAGTCTTAATTTCTGACTTTTCTTGTAGCAGACTGGTAGAAAACAATTCACAGAACAGTGCCTATCCGTGGGCCACAGTTTGAGTTGCACCGTTGCAGTTTTAACTACTATTGAGAAGTACCTCTTAAACACTTTTCTAATGCTTTGGCTAACATTTACAAGCCAATTGACCACGTCTTTGACTTTTTTGTTGTTCAAGAGGCAGAAAGAAAAGTGACTTTACCACCTTTTGAAACACAACTACACTTAAAGGAAGAAAAGATTTCTTTTAAAATCCATTTTGGATATTTTAACATACAACAAAACTATGGGAAGTGCCTTCAATTACATTCCTAATTCCTTTTTTTTAATGATATATATACTTTATTATAGATGTTGGATTGCACTGTTACTTATCATCTTACAATGACTTACTCAATGTTAAACAAAGTCAATGTATTCCTAATTCCTAATACTGCCTGCCCTTTAGCCCTTTAGAGTTCAGCCTCTTGTTACAATAATTGTGTGGCTGCAAAGTGGGTGAAAAGTAGACTGCTTTTAAAAGTAGACTACTAACCTTCCCTTTCCCTCAAGAGGATCTTTTAAAAGATGAACGTTTTAGAAATGTAACTTGGTGATATGGGCTTATACTTTCCCTCCAATTAAAATTCTAGGCAATCCGGTAGAAGGCAGGACTCAACTCCAAAGACTGGACTCAGACGTGGACCAAATTGAGGACTAGCTAAAACAGGGCAGTGGTGGGGAGGGGGGGTGCAGGAAGCAGCTTTTCATAAGAAATGCTCATCACTGTACCATGTTAATTACCATTGCCATGGCAACACCTGGAAGTCACTGCCCCTTAACATGGCAACCACTCCGCAACTTATAAGTTACCACCACTTTCCTAAATATTGCTGCATAATCTGCCCCTTAATTTGTATTTAACTAAAAGTGGGTATAAATATGAGTGCCAACTGGCCTCCAAGCTGCCACTCTGGGCACACTGCCTGTGGGGTAGCCCTGCTCTACGAGGAGCGGCCCCTCTGCTGCTGTGCACTACTGCTTCAATACAAGTTGCTGTCTAACACCACCGGCTCGCCCTTGAATTCTTTCCTGGGTGAAGCCAAGAACTCCCCTGGGCTAAGCCCCAATTTTTGGGTTCACTTGCCCTGCATCAGCATAAACTAAGTAAAAGAATGTCACGGATGGCTACATTTCCAAGTCACGCAGCTCTAACTTTTAGAAAATGCTGGAAAAAGTAGGGGAACATTTTGAGTTTTGCCCAAATGACTTGTTTTATGATAACAGAACAGGTTGTATGTATAGAATCGTCAAATACCAAACCAGAGAGCGAAACCATCCAGACCTGGGCTCCCTTTCAGGGCTAACTGAAAATGTAATTCAACTGGGCAAGTCAGGATGCCATAATGAGTCTTTCGGATCACTCCACCTTTGTCTACCCATAAATGCTGCAAGCCTTTAAAACCGTCACCCTAGATTTAGAGAGCACCTTTTATGATCATGTAGCCAGACCTCCCTGCCTGCTTTATATCAATGAAGGTTTCTCTTTAATACTCTGCCAGGAAATTTAATGTGGAATTCATTAGGAAAGGCCTGGCAAAGGTAAAACTGATCCCCAAACTTAATGGTTTTCAGAGAAAGAGGATAACAAAGGAATGCAGAGGACTGAGTCAATATAAAAACAAATGTGGAAATTTTCTTATCTTTCTCCTAACCAGAGTTTGGATGCACAGCAAGAAAAACAAAAGACCTCAGGGCCTGCCTTGATTCACCCAGAATTAAGGAGTGGCCAGCAAAGCCCTCAGAAACCAAGGGCCCCACACAAAAAAGTTATCTGTCCTTTGAGTCACAAAATCCAACCTATATCAGATAGTCCAATAAAAATGCACATATCATTAACAGTGAAAAAATGTTCCTCTCAGGGTTCCACAAAATTGGACAAACGGTGTCTTTCAGCAACAGAGTGAGCACTAACAAGTTCTAAAACTTCTCCCCACCAATTTATTGCTACATAAGTGTCTCTCAGTCTGATAAGTTGGGACGAATTTGTGGTTTGTCATCAGAATCATCTCCAGTGGGGTCATTTTCCTCACCCGACTCCACATAGATTGGCCAGTCATTGTCTGTATCACTCTTTTCTTGGCTTTCGGATGAAGCTTCCACCAAGCTAAGATTGATGGGCATCAAATCATCATCATCGTCAGGTGTGTCTGTAACGCAGGTGCAGCTGTCACACAGCCCAAAGCGCCGCAGCCCCTGGGACAGATGACTTGTGAATGTTCTTCTGCAGCCCTTGCAGATGATTGGACGGTTCGATCTGTGGACCTGTAATCACAAGCAGACACAATAAATGTCACAAAAAAGGAGATGAGCCTTTTCCACAAGGACCCATGTAATCTGGCCCCTGCCTGACCCTCCAGACTCCTTTCTCCCCACTCCACCTGCATTCTCTGCCACAGTCTTTGTGTTAGTCTGTTCTTGCACTGCTACAAAGAAATACCTGAGACTGGGTAATTTATGAAGAAAAGAGGTTTAATTGGCTGACAGTTCCACAGGCTGTACAGGAAGCATGATGCTGGCATCTGCTCGGCTTTTAGGGAATCCTCAGGAAACTTACAATCATGGCAGAAGGCAAAGGAGGAGCCAGCACTTCACATGGCCAGAGCAGTGGGGAGAGAGAAGGGGGAGGCACCACATTTTTTCAAACAACCAGCTTGCACGAGAACTCACTATCATGATGACAGCACCAAGGAGGGATGGCATTAAACCATAAGAAACTGTCCCCATGATCCAATCCCACAAGGCCCCAATTCCAGCATTGGGGATTACATTTCA
Source organism: Callithrix jacchus (assembly GCF_049354715.1). Lineage (NCBI taxonomy): Eukaryota > Metazoa > Chordata > Mammalia > Primates > Cebidae > Callithrix > Callithrix jacchus. The sequence continues at coordinate 69,083,711 of NC_133508.1, read as the reverse complement.
ACATGAAGTTTGGACAGAGATCCAAACACATGAGCCTTCATCTTACCAAGGTTCTTTCCACCCCAGAGCCTTTAGACACATGTGGAACGTTCCCTTCTCCCCATCATCAACCTGTCACACCTAATGAACACTTTGGAAGGAGGTCTTTTCTAATGCTCTAGGACAGTTAGGGCCACCAGCTAGCGATTCTCACCCATACTTCTTCCTTTGTTGTACTTCTCACAAATTGTTGATAAAATTCACTAGAGTGTAAGCTCCAAGAAGGCAGGGACAGAGTCCGTCTCATTCCTTACTGTATCCATAGTGCTTGGCATACAAAGGGCACTCAAGAGAAAGTAAACTGATTAGGACTTTTTTTTCTTTTTCAGAGACAGGGTCTTGCTCTGTTAACCAGGCTAGAGTGCAGTGACATGATCATAGCTCACTAATGGGCTCAAGTGATCCTTCTGTCCCAGCCTCTCAAGAAGCTGGGACCACAGGCACCCATGCACCACCATGCCTGGCTAATTTTTTATTTCTTGTAGAGGTGGAGTATCACTATGTTTCCCAGGCTGGTCTCGAACTCCTGGTCTAAAGGGGTTCCACCTTGGCCTCCTAAGGTGTTGAGATTTCAAGCATGAGCCAGCATACCTGCATAACAGGCCAGGATTTTTTTTTCCCTTTTTAGATACGGGGTCTTGCTGTCTTGCTATGTTGCCCAGGCTGGACTTGAACTTTTGGGCTCAAGTGGTCATCCTGCCTCAGTCTCCCAGGTAGCTGGGAATATAGGTGTGCACCACTGTGTTTGGCTCTCATTAGGATTCTTGACATTTTTCCCCCTCTCATTGGACACTTTTGGTAATTAACGTAGTTTTTTATGTACTTTGGATTGTTTAATTATTAGGAAGGCAGATTTGTTAGAGTAGATAGCTATATTCCCCAGATGTGCCAGCAGCTGCTTTGCTCTTGACTTTCTCATTGGTAAATGTATCACTTACATATGAGAAGAGCTTTGCATACTAGAAAAGGGGACCTGATTTCCTACCCCACACAGCTCTTTCTAAAGGCAGCAGTCCCAGGGGTCCCCTCTGTATAAGGAACTATCTTTTTTTTTTTTTTAATTGAGTGGTATTTTTTTGTTCTTGTTTTTGATTTTTGAGACAGAGTCTTGCTCTGTCACCCAGGCTGGAGTGCAGTGGCCCTATCTCAGCTCACTGCAACCTCCGTCTCCCGGGTTCAAGCAATTTTCCTGCCTCCCTCCTGAGGAGCTGGGACTACAGGCAGGTGCCACCATGCCTGGGTAATTTTTTTTGTATTTTTAGTAGACAGGGGTTTCGCCACATTGGCAAGGCTGGTCTCAAACTCCTGATCTCAAATGATCTGCCTCCCCCTCAGCCTCCCAGAGTGCTGGGATTACAGGTGTGAGCCACCACACTGGGTCTAGGAACTATCTTTTAATGTGTACACTTTTCAGGAACTCCCACCAATAGGGGCTCTGTGAACCAATCACAGCCTTCCTTTTAGAGAGCTCTGGATGCAAGATACACACAAGAGGCAGAGACGGGGAGAGGCTGATGCAAGAGCACCAGTCCACAATTAGAATAGTCCTAGTAGGTGGAAAGCGGCATCTCCTGGTGGCTTTGATTTGCATTTACTCTATGACTAATGATGTTGAGCATCTTTTCATGTGCTTATTGGCCATTTGACTATGTTTTCCCAAGAAACCTATTCAAATCCTTTGCCCAGGTTTAATTGGGTTATTCATCATTTTACTGTTGCACTATAAAATTCTTCATTTATTCTGGATACTAGAATCTTAGCAGATATATGCCTTGCAAATATTTTCTCCCATTCTGAGGGTTTTCATATTCTTAAGAGTGTCCACTGAAGTTCAAACTATTTGTGTTTGAACTTCACTTAGATTTCCCAAACATTGATTGTCTTGCTCAAAGATGATCATAGCTGTACATGGTGGCTCATTCCTATAATCCCAGCACTTTGGGAGGCTGAAGCAGGCAGATTGCTTGAGCCCAGGAGTTTAAGACAGCCTGGGCAACCTGGCAAAACCCTGTCTCTACAAAAAAAATTCAAACATTAGCTGAGTGTGGTGGTGTGTGCCTGTAGTCCCAGCTACTTGGGTGGGGGCTAAGGTGGGAGGATCACCTGTGTCTTGGAAGGTCAAGGCTTCAGTGAGCTGTGATCTCTCCAGCCTGGGTGACAAACTGAGACTCTGTCTCAAACAAACAAACAAATAAGATCATAAAATGCTACATCTGCAGCCATAAAAGGAAACAGATCATGTGTTTTGTCGGAACATAGACAGAGCTGGAGGCTACTATCCTCAGCAAACTAACATAGGAACAGAAAACCAAATACAACATGTTCTCATTTATAAGTGGGAGCTAAACGATGAGGACTTAGGAATACAAAGAAGGAAAGAGACACTGGATCTACTGGACGGTGGAGGCTGGGAGGCAGGAGAGGAGCAGAAAAGAGAACTAATTCCTGGGTGATGAAACAATCTGTACAAGAAACCCCTGTGACATCAGTTTACCTATATAACAAACCTTCTCATGTACCCCTGAACCTAAAAGTTTAAATAGATAAATAAATAAATACAACATCTTTCTAAGTGGCCTGAATGCTTTTCAGCTGGTTGGAATCGCCAGCTCACATGGAGACAATCCTAGGGGGCAGCTCAATAATGGGGAGGGTCTCCTTGGGCAGGAGCCCTCTTTGTCTGCTGCCACAGGTGGCTCTATACATGGCTGTACACCCTTCCCCCACCCCCAGTGCTGGGGTTGAGTGGGAAACTGAGGATGCAGCTTACCTTTGGTATCACACTGGTGGGAAGAGATCCACAATCCTGTCTGAGCCCTGTTGTTCTCTACATTACAATAATCACCTCTTATCAGGATCTAAACTTTCTTGGCTCTTCCCCTTAGAAAACCATCTGTTTTTAAAAAAAAAAAAATGGCTGGGCAAGGTGGCTCACGCCTGTAATTCCAGCACTTTGGGAGGCTGAGGCTGGTGGATCACTTGAGGTCAGGAGTTCGAGACCAGCCTGGCTAACATAGTAAAACCCCGTCTCAAAAAAAAAAAGAAAACTGTCTGTTTTAACTTGAATGTAAAACTTAACTCTAGCACATAAAGTTTTAACTTTCTGTAAGTGCCACCACCTGAGCTTTAATTTAGTAGCAGAAACATATTTTCAAAATTATCTGAAAATACTCCAGTAGACAGAGAAATGAAAAACAACTGGCTTTACCCTGACATTAGATGATATCATGAATCGCTCTTGCCAGGAGGGCATGGCCAGATCGAACTTACACTCAAGGCGTGGCTCCGCAGGTGCTCCTGTCGTGTGAACCTCTTGCCGCAGGTCTCACAGGGGTAGGGCCGCTCGCCCGTGTGTGAACGGATGTGCCGCTTGAGGATGCCCTTCTGTTTGGCAGTGTAAGGGCAGAAAGGACACTTGTGGAGCTTGATGGGGACCACCAGCACATCACCTGGGGAACCAAATGCTTTCATTTAGCTGTGCTGTATGCAGTGACAACCCTGGCTACCTGCCAATGGATGGGATCCACAGCTGGGGAATTCCACCAGCCCAGATGGAGGAGGACACCAACTCCGCCAACAGCCAGCAGCAAGATGTTGCAGCAGACTGCAATTCCAGTCTGGCTCCCATTAGGCCCCAGGGCAGAGTACAGTGAACTTCTTCTAAGGTCAGGAATGCCATAAGGCACCAGCTTCCACACTTCTCTGTGATTCACAGTTAAAAATTCAGCTTACATGACAACCTCAGAACACACGTGCCTTATGAGGATAACTGGAAGCTTCTCAAAACAATACTCACCCTGATAGTGTTTATTCTATTCGGTTTCATTTTAAGACTGCTGGGTGAAACTCCGTTATGGACTGATTTGTGTCCCCCTAAAATTCATACCTTGAAGTCTGTGTTTGGAGATAAAACCCTTAAGAAGGTAATTAAGGTTAAATGAGTTTATAATGATCAACTAATGATAGGACTGGTTTCCTTATAAGAAGAGACACCAGACACCAGAGATTAACTGATTATCTGTCCCCTCTCTGCATTCCCCCCGCCATTCCTCTCATCCCCACCCCTAGCACACACACAGAGGAAAGCCTATGTGAGGACACAGTGGGAAGGCTGCCATCTGCAATTCAGGAAGAGAGGCCTCACCAAAAGCCAACTCTGCTGACACCTTGATCTCAGACCTTGGCCTCTAGAAATATGAGGATACATTTCTGTTGTTTAAGCTTCCCAGTCTGGGGCACTCTGCTGTGGCAGCCTGAGCTGACTAATACAACCCTCTGAATTGATCTCACTATCTTCATAACTTGGAAAACTCAGTTATGATGGATCAGATTTCTAGACCAGAATTCATGCTTTCTTGGACAGTAGTTCCTAAGATTATTTTCCAAGCCTACATAGAAAAGGCTCGCTATGATGCAGACCCTAAATTGTTGTTAATTATATTATCTCTATATATCTGAAATCATCAAATATCCAGGAATTCACTTAAATCTTTCTCTAATTTGTTCCCTCACCTTGCTCATATAACCATTAAGGTGACAATATGATTATCGCTAACATGTATAGAAATTGTTCCCCTCAAGTTCTGTGAGTTACACTTATTGCTATGGTCATCCCTTGGTATCAACTGGGAATTGGTTCCAGTATGCTCCTTGGATACCAAAATCCAAGAATGCTTAAGTCCCAAAGTCAGTCCTGTGGATCCTGTATTTTCCATGCATGGTTAGTTGAATTCACAAATGCAGAAGCTATGGACACAGAGGGCCAACTATATTCCAAGATTTGTTCTTTATTTTATTTATTGAGACGGAGTCTCACTCTGTCGCCCAGGCTAGAATGTAGTAACAAGATCTCGGCTTACTGCAACCTCCACCTCCCAGATTCAAGTGATTCTCCTGCCTCAGCCTCCGGAGTAGCTGGGATTGCAGGCACCCGCCACCACACTCAGCTAATTTTTGTATTTTTAATAGAGGTGGGGTTTCACCATGGTGGCCAGGCTGGTCTCAAACTCCTGACCTCAGGTGATCCGCCCACCTCAGCCTCCCAAAGTGCTGGGATTATAGGCGTGAGCCACCATGCCCAGCCTGAGATTTATTCTCTCCATGCTCTGCAAGATTTACAGACTGGTTATATCATATTGTATCACCCATGAAGGCACTAATGACTCAAGCTTTCCAGGTCCTGGCTCTAGCACTGACCAGCCATGTGACCCTGGACATCTCACTCAGCTTCTCTGTGCCATACTTTCCTCATCTGTCAAACAGCTATGATAACAGTTCCCACTTGGTAAGATTGTGGTAAGAATGACATAAAGTAACACATAAAGCATAGCACGTGGCACATAGTAAACACTTGCAAATGTCAACATTTGTATTGTCGTTTCCCCGGAATTTCTTTTTACCAGGTAAGCAGTCCAGGCTCTTGTCATCTCTGTCAACACTGGAATAACTAACTCTTTTTATCTGGGGCTGGCTTGGGAAACCTAACTGGCTCTGTTTTTCCTGAGGTGCTATGAAAAGTATGGCACACCGAATTGAATGTGAGAATCCAACATCCTTTACATAAGGGTGGAAACTCTCTTTGGTTTCTAGTTCCTATCCTAATAATCCCTAACATTTTGCATAATCTACAGTGACTCCAAAATCTGTTTCCCAGGATAGAAACAGCAGCTCAAAGCTCATCACTGCTCATATACGTGGGATTGTTAAATCTCTCACTGCTCACACTGATCCTGAGGTACAAGTAAAATAGGAATGATTATATGTTTTGTTTTGTTTTCCTGAGATGGAGTCTTATTCTGTCACCCAAGTTGGAGTGCAGTGGCATGATCTCAGCTCACTGCAACCTCCGCCTCCTGGGTTCAAGTGATTCTCCTGCCTCGGCCTTCGGAGAAGCTGGGATTACAGGTGCACACCACCACACCCGGCTAATTTTTGTATTTTTAGTAGAGACAGGGTTTCACCATGTTGGTCAGGCTTGTTTTGACACAGGTTCTCCCTCTGTTAGCTGGGCAGGAGTGCAGTGGCATGATCATGGCTCATTGCAGCCTCTACCTCCCAGGTTCAGGCGATCCTCCCACCTCAGCTCCCCGAGTAGCTGGGACTATAGGCTTGTGCCACCACATGCAGCTGATTTTTTGTTTTTGAGATGGAGTTTCACTTTTGTTGCACAGGCTGGAGTGCAATGGCATAATCTCAGCTCACTGCAACCTCTACCTCCCAGGTTCAAGTGAATCTCCTGTCTCAGCCTCCCAAGTAGCTGGGATTACAGGCACGTACCACCATGCCCAGCTACTTTTATCTTTTTAGTAGAGACAGGAGCTTCATGATGTTGGTCAGGCTGGTCTCGAACTCTTGACCCCAGGTGATCCACCAGTCTTGGCCTCCCAAAGTGTTGGGATCTCAGGTGTGAGCCACAGCGCCCGGCCATGAAGACAACCTGTTTCCTAGGATCAAAGCAGCAGCTCATAGCTCATCACCCTGCTCACTCCTCTGGCATTGTAGAAACTCCTTGTTATTTACCTCCATCACCTTGGCTTTGTGCCACACACTTCTTCCTGATTACCTACAAAAGCATAAAGTAAATGGGTCTGGTGTAAGTCCTTGGAAAAAATAACCATTCACTATTTCTCCAACAGAAAAGTATGGATTGTCTCACTTTCTTCCTCTTTCCTGATCTCACTTCCCCGACATAATAGTTCACCTGAATCCTCTTACATGCCAGGCATTGTAAGACACCTGTTTACTACCTCAAGAAGTTTAGCAGGAAAGACATGTAAACATATTCATACAATATGATGCACACCTGCAAAGTTCAAAGTGATGAAGAAATATAAATTAAAAAGTGATGACTTTCCCTAGGAGTTAAGAGAAGATTTCACAGAAGAGGTTAACTTTGAGCAAGGTTTTAAAAGATGAACAGGAGTTTACTGGGAGTTCAAGACAGAGAAAGGTATCTCGGGCAGAACAACAACATATGCTTAGAGGTAAATGAGAATACGAAGTACAAAGTGGGGGTTAGGAATGAGAACAAGGAAGGGACAAGAACTAGATTGTGAGACTGGGCACAGTGGCTCTTACCTGTAATCCCAGCACTTTGGGAGGCAGAGGCAGGTGGATCACAAGGTCAGGAGATCAAGACCAGCCTGGCCATCATGGTGAAACCCCATCTCTACTAAAAATACAAAAATTAGCCGGGCATAGTGGTGTGTGCTTGTAATCCCAGCTACTCGGGAGGCTGAGGCAGGAGAATTGCTTGAACAAGGAACCAGGAGGTGGAGGCTGCAGAGAGCAGAGATCGTGCCACTGCACTCCAGCCTGGGGAACAGAGCAAGACTCCATCTCGAAAAAAAAAAAAGAACTAGATTGCGATAGTCACATACATTCATTTATTCAGCAAATTTATACTGTGCACTATGTGTCAGGCTCTGTTCTAGGGTCCTGGGGAAACAACAGTGAACAGAATAGACAAAAGTCCCTGCCCCTCATGGAGCGAACATGCTAAGAAATTTGGACTTTACCTGTAAGCCTCTAGGATTTTTTTTTTTTTTTTTTGAGACAGAGTCTCGTTCTGTTGCCCAGGCTGGAGTGCAGTGGCGTGATCTCGGCTCACTGAAATGTCTACTTCCTGGGTTCAAGTGATTCTCCTGCCTCATTCAGCCTCCTGAATAGCTGGGAATATAGGCCTGAGCCACCGCTCCTGACCAGCTAGGATTTTAAGCAAGGAAGGTACGTGGTCAAATTTTCATAGTCAGATTTAACTTTTAAATGATCCCTCTAGGCACAATTCAGGAAAAAGACTTGAGAGAGGCAATATTAAATGCAGGAAGTCCAGGTGGGAGGAGACCATGAGTCTGCATGAGAGACGACATGAGCTAAAGCAGTGGTTGCGGAGGTGGGGAGGAGAAGACACACTGAGGAGGAGTGAAATTAACAGGAGGAAAAGCAGGTACATGAGGAAACAGGAGTTCCGTTTGGATTTTACTGGGATTAAGGCTTGTGCAGAGCATCCAGGTAGGAATAAAAATTAAAAAGCAAAAGAAACTACCCAAAACTCCCCTGTGGCCAGGCGTGGTGGCTCATACCTATAATCCCAACACTTTGAGAGGCTAAGGCAGGAGGACCACTTGAACCCAGGAGGTCGAGGCTACAATGAGCTGTGATTGCGCCACTGCACTCCAGCCTGGGTGACAGCATGAGACCCTGTCTCAAAACAAAACAAAACCTGGCCAGGCACGATGGCTCACACCTGTAATCCCAGCACTTTGGGAGGCCAAGGCGGGTGGATCACTTGAGGCCAGCAGTTTGAGACCAGCCTGACCAACATAGTGAAACCCTGTCTCTACTAAAAATATAAAAATTAGTTGGACATGGTAATGCACGCCTGTAATCCTAGCTACTTGGGAGGCTGAGGCAGGAGAATCACTTGAACCTGGGAGGCGGAGGTTGCCGTGACTCAAGATGGCACCACTGTACTCCAGCCTGGGCAACAGAGTGAGACTCTGTCTCAAAAAAAAAAACAACAAAACCAAAAACCAAAAACCTCCCCTGTGCCTACAGATAAAACACCCCACCCTCTTTGCATTTAAGGTTTTCCATGATCTGACTCCAGTTAATTTTTCCCTGTCCTCTCTTCTTACCTTCAGATGGCACTTTCAGGATGCCTCCCTGATCTCCCAGTAAGAAGCCAGTTCTCCTTCTGGACTACTGTGAATTCATACTCTGAGTGTTTTTCAAGCCTAGTACCTTTCTAGCATGTGACATCATTTATATCTGTGTCTTTTTTTTTTTTCTTTAAGAGATGGAACCTCGCTCTGTTGCCCAGGCTGAAGTACAGTGGAGCAATCTCAGTTCACTGCAACCTCCGCCTCCTGGGTTGAAGCAATTCTCCTGCCTCAGCCTCAAGAGTAGCTGGGATCACAGGCATGCACCACCACACCCAGCTAATTTTTTTATTTTTGTATTTTTATTAGAGATGGGGTTTTATCTTGTTGGCCAGGCTGGTCTCGAATTCCTGACCTCAAGCGATCCACCTGCCTCTGCCTCCAAAAGTGCTGTGAGCGACCATGTCCAGCCAACGTTTGTGTCTTATCTCCTGTAACACACCATCAGCTTTTGAGGGCAGCATCCATGTCTGACTTATCTTTATGACTTCACACAAAAAGTGATCCAATATTTGAGCAAATAAAGGAATAACCAAACAAATCAATTCTAGTCTGTGCCTTTGCACTTGGAAAAACTGTACCCTGGAGCCATATGAATGAAATAAAAACACAGTAGACAACAGGCATTGCCCGGGGCCAGGGCGGCTGCCTTGCCACAGCACCGTGTAGCAAGAAGCCTGACTTTCTAGAACGATAAGGACAGGACTTGAATGTAAGTGGCACAGAGTCAAATGCCTATTTCATGATACTTCTTGTGTTAACATGCAGAGGAGTTCAAAGAAAAAATCATTGCACTGAAATCCTCTATTATGTTGCTTTCACCGTTTGTTTAATGAACGAAATGAAGCCACCCCAGGTTTCTGGTTTTAGCTGGGCCACTTAACTTACTACTGCATTCTTACGAAACTCACACCCCTCTGGGTCTCAGTTTCTCTGTATTTCCTCTGTCAAACACATGGGGCATCATGAGAGTCTCATGGATGTGAAAGGGTCACAGTTTGTGAAATGCCATTATACACATGACAATGAGAATTTAAACAAGTTCTCAGGGTGTGTTCATGGAAGCAGCCACTATCTTCCCAATGCTGGTGAAGCCAGTGTTTCTAAGAACTAGAAACAGCATTTTTCAAGTGTTTCTTTTTTCTTTCTTCTTTTTTCTTTAAGACAAAGTCTCAATTTTGTCATCCAGGCTGGAGTGCAGTGGTATGATCACAGCTCACAGCAGCTTCGACCTCTCAGGCTCAGGTGATCCTCCCACCTCAGCCTCCCAAGTAGCTAGGACTATGGGCGCATGCCACGATGCCTGGCTAATTTTTAAATTTTTTTTTGTAGAGATGGGGTTTTGCCATGTTGCCTAGGCTGGTCTCAAACTCCTGGGCTCAAGTGATCCTCCTACCTTGGCCTCTCAAAGTGCTAGAATTATAGGTGTGAGCCACTGCACCTGGCCATTTTCAAGTTTTTCAAGTTTAGTTTTAATGAGACATACTGAGTGCTCTTGCTTTTAAAAAATGAAATTTGAGGCCAGGCATGGTGGCTCATGCCTATAATCCCAGCTACTCGGGAGGCTAAGACAGGAGACTCACTTGAACCCAGGTGGCAGAGGTTGTAGTGAGCCGAGATTGCACCATTTCACTCCAGCCTAGGCAACAGAGTGAGACCCTGTCTCAAAAAAAAAAAAAAGAAATTAGAAAGTTTCAAGACAAGCCAAGCACAGTGGCTCACACCTGTAATCCCAGCACTTTGAGAGGCTGAGGTGAGAGGCTCTCTTGAGCCCAGGAGTTTGAGACCAACCTGAACAACACAGGAAGATCTCATCTCTACTATAAATCAAACATACAAAAATTAATTGGGTGTGGTGGTCCAGGCCTGTAGTCCCAGCTACTTGGGATGCTTAAGTGGGAGGATCACCTGAGCTCGGGAGGTCGAGGCTGCGGTGAGTTGTGATTGTGCACTGCACTCTAGTCTGGGCAACAGAAGGAGACCCTGTCTCAAAAAAAAAAATTCATAAGACTGCCATTCAGTAATGAATAAAAATAGCTGATCTCCCTTTATTCAAAAAACTTTCACTTCAACCAGAGAATCAGAAGCTAAAAAAAAAAAGGGAAAAGACTTTCACTACTCAATATTTCACTGCTAGACAGCAATTCATTAATTTCTTGGCTTGAGATTCTATTTTTTGTTGGTTTTTCTTTTGTTTTTTGCTTTGAGAGGGAGTCTTGCTCTGTCACCCAGGCTGGAGTGAGGTAGCACGATCTTGGCTCACTGCAACCACTACCTCCTAGGTTCAAGATATTCTCCTGCCTCAGTCTCCTGAGTAACTGGGATTACAGGCCCATGCCACTGCGTCTGGCCTTGGCTTGAGGTTCTGGAAGCCAGGTTTCATCAGTAAGGTGGGAGTCAAGTTTATTTTTGTCTCCTACAAGACACCTTGCAACACAATTAGCTCACCTGTTGAGAGGAGTTAACCATGTTAACTCGACTCTCAGAATTGTTCAAGGAAACAACCAGGTTCTCTTAAAATGCAAAAGCCTACCAAAGGGTATAAAAAATTAGCTCACATAAAGCCAAACACTGGCTCTAAATAGTCTCAAGTTGTCCAGGTGCAGTGGCTCACGCCTGTAATCCCAGCACTTTAGGAGGCCAAGGCAGGTGGATCACTTGAGGTCAGGAAGCCGAGACTAGCCTGGCCAACATGGAGAAAGCCTGTCTCTACTGAAAATACAAAAATTAGCTGGGCATGGTGGCATGTGCCTATGGCAATCCCAGCTACTTGGAAGGCCGAGGCACAAGAATCACTTGAACCTGGGAGGCAGAGGTTGCAGTGAGCCATGATCGCACCACAGCACTTCAGCCTGGGTGACAGAGCAAGACCCTGTCTCAATAAATAAAAAATACATAAATAAATAAAATAGTCTCAAGTAGATGGCATCATCAAGCACACCAGGCTGAGTGCCTACTCTATGCCAAGCACTCCGGCTGACACAGAGCAGTATAAATCTCTAGAGTGTGTATCTCTGAACATCACTTCAATCACATTTTCCCCACACAAATACAACTTCCCAGAATAGAGGAAATGTAAGACGATATGTGAGAAAAGGTTCTGAAAACTCTCTCATTTGATCCCCACAACTAACCTGTGAGAGAGGTAGGGCAGGGATGATTATCCCCATTTTAGAGATGACAAAACAGACTCAAAGAGATTCGATGATTTAACCAAGGTCCCACTGCTGGTTACTGGAAGAGAGTGGGTTCCTCCCATGTCTCCAAAATGCCCCCAACACGCTTACAGTCTAGTTGTAGAGGTAAAACACAAACATACATGAAGAAACAATGCCTTGCAAACAGCAGGTGCTCAATTAATGCATATTGGTGGTGCAGGTGGTGGCAATGGTGACTAATGATGGTAATAATGATGATGATGGTACTGGTGATAATGGTAGTGATGATGATGGTACTGGTGATGGTAATGATGGTACTGGTGATGATGGTAATGATGATGGTACTGGTAATGATATAGTGATGATGGTAATGATGATGATGGTACTGGTGATGGTAGTGATGATGTTGGTACTGATGATGGTAGTGATGATGGTACTGATGATGATGGTACTAGTGATGATGGTAGTGATGCTGATGGTTATAATGGTGATGATGATGATAGTGGTGATGATGGTAGTGATGATGATAGTGATACTGGTGATGAAGGTAGTGATGATGATGGTACTGGTGATGGCAGTGATGATGGTAATGATGATGGTACTGGTAATGACAGTAGTGATGATGATGGTACTGATGATGATAGTGATGATGACAGTGATGATGATGGTAATGATGATGGTATTGGTGATGATGGTTGTGATTGTACTGGTGATGGTAATGATGATGGTGGTACTGATGTACTGTAATGATGATTGTACTGGTGATGGTAATGATGATGGATGGTAATGATGATGGTGATGAAGGTAGTGATGATGGTACTGGTGATGATGGTAATGATGGTACTGGTAACGACAGTAGTAATGATGATGGTAATGATGATGGTACTGGTGATGCTGGTACTGATGATGGTAATGATAATGGTGGTAGTGGTGATGATGGTAGTGAAATGATGGTACTGATGACGATGGTACTGGTGATACTGGTAATGATGATTATGGTACTGGTAATGATGGTACTGATGATGTTGGTAGTGACAATGATGATGGTGATAATGATCATGATGATGGGAGAACACATGGAACAGACAGTATATACTAAATGACTGGCAGGGCTGATGAATGCTAAGGGGACTCACCTGAGTCCTCTCCATACCAGTCAGTCTGGACATCCATCATGGAACTCATGGCTACTCCTGAACTTTCTGGTCTTCCCTCCAAACTCCGAGAAAAGTGATGGTCCGCATCATCTTTGCTTGGGGCAGCGCTGTTGCGCAAGAGCGCCTCCAGGAACTGCTTCATGTGATAGTTGCTGTAAGCCAAGTCAACCGCCTGGCCGCTGGGCAAGGCCTCCTCCACGTGGGCCAGGCTCAGTGGGGCAGCATACTGCTGCAGCTGTTCACCAACATCCACCTCCACTTCATCAGCATCAAATTCCACCTTGGGCTCTATCTGTTTGGGTGGAGTAGAGAGATCACTGTCAGCGGAGCCACAGCCGAGGCTGTCTTTCACCACCAGTTCCAAGGGGTGGCAGTCTCTGCAGTCACCACAAGGGGACACTCTCAGGTAGTCTACACTCTTTTCTCCTTTGGCTGGAGAGGAGACCAAGCTCTTGGTACCACAGGAGGTCCCCTCTCGGCATGAACTGGGGCTTCCACTGTCAACCTGATGAGCTGCCGCTGCTGCCGCCGCCGCTGCAGCCGCCGCCGCCGCTGCCACCGCTGCAGCCACAGCAGCCTCCTTCTCCATCTTTCGGCAAATGTCGAGGGATGACCTGATATATGCCTTGCAGAAGTTCACCACGTCATTCATCTGCAGGTAGCTGGCAGCTGACATCACTTCAATCACATTCTCCCCACACAAATCCAACTTCCCAGAATAGAGGAAATCTAAGATGATGGAGAAGGCATCAGAGGTGACAATGTCCAAGGAAGCAGTGCTATGCCGCCCGCTGTCCTGGATATAGTGAATGAGCAGGGCTCGGAAGTAGCCACTGTTAGCAAACAAAATGTTCCTGTGGGCCTTGAAGATCCGCCCTTCCACAATGATGCTGCAGTCACAGAAAAAGTCCCTCTTTCTCTGTTCATTCAGCTCCCCCAAAAGCTTGGCATAATAGGATTGCATCTCCATTGCTCCGCCAGCTGCTGCTGCTCCGGAGTAAACCTGTATCTCTGCCAAGATTTTTCTTAAGTTAAATCACAAGTCCCAACCTTTACAGATAAGATTTCTTTTTAAATTTTTAAACAATTTTTCCAAAACCAGTGGTCCAATAGTGTCTTCAGGATATGGGCTTCCCAGCACTTTGGGAGGACAAGGCAGGTGGATCACTTGAAGTGAGGAGTTTGAGACCAGCCTGGCCAACATGATGAAACCCCTCCTCTGCTAAAAATACAAAAATTAGCCAGGCCTGTAATCCCAGGTACTAGGAAGGCTGAGGTGGGAAAATTGCTTGAACCCAGGAGGTAGAGGCTGCAGTGAACCAAGATCGCACCACTGCACTCCAGCCTGGGTGACAGAGTGAGACTGTCTCAAAAATAATAATAATAGTAATAGTAATGATAATAATGGCTGCTTTGGCTCTAACAAAAATCAGAGGCTATCAACTGCGTTAATTTATGAAAAACAACCAAACACAGCTATAGCTAACTGCATGTGAGCACAGTGCTGTTTTACATGAATTCTTTCGATGAATTTTTATAAAAACCTTATAAGTAAATATTATCTCCCTTGTGCTGATAAGGAAATTGAGGGTAGGAGATGACCCAGCTATAACAGATCCAGGACTCAAAATCAGGTCTATTAGCCTCCAGAGCCAATGCGCTAATGTACTACAATCTACTTTCTTCCAGACTCAAAATATAGAAAATATCCACATCTAAGAATTATAGTTGAGGCCGGGCATGGTGGCTCACACCTGTAATCTTAGCACTTTGGGAGGCCAAGACAGGCGACTCACCCGAGGAACCCTGTCTCTACTAAAAATACAAAAATTAGCTGGGCGTGGTGGCAGGCGCCTGTAGTACCAGCTACTCGGGAGGCTGAGGCAGGAGAATTGCTTGATCCTGGGAGGCAGAGGTTGCAGTGAGCTGAGATCACACCACTGCACTCCAGCCTGAGCGACCAAGAGAGATTGTGTCTCAAAAATAAAAAATAAAAAAAAGAAGTACAGTTGAGTCTTTAGTGTATCAATCTGAAACTGGTTTTCTTTCTTAGAGACAGGGTCTTGGTCTGCTGCCCAAGCTGGAGTGCAAATGGTATAATCATAGCTCACTACAGCCTCAAACTTCTGGGCTCAAGCAACCCTCCTGCTTCAATCTCCCAAGATCTAGGACTAGAGGTACGTGCCACTGTATCTGGCCAATTAAAAAAATTTTTATTTTGTAGAGATGGCAGTCATGCTATGTTTCCCAGGCTGGTCTCAAGCTCTGTGCCTCAAGTCTGCCTCCACCTCCCAAAGTCCTGAGATTACAAGCAGAAGCTACCACACCGAGCCTCCAGTGTTCCAATCCAGAACTTTGAGTGCAATGGCATGATCTCAGCTCACTGCAACCTCCGCCTTCTGGGTTCAAGCGATTCTCCTGCCTCAGCCTCCCGAGTAGCTGGGATTACAGGTGCATGCCACCATGCCCGGCTAATTTTTTGTATTTTAGTCGAGATGGGGTTTAACCATGTTGCCCAGGCTGATCACGAATGAGACTGATCTCCTTTTATCATCATTACACTGAAGTATTTGGTGGGTTCTTGGGCAGCCAGCATGCATTCCCCATTCTTTTGGTTCTAGTGCCCTTTTTGGCTTTGATGGAAGCGTCCTTCCTCCATTCTTGGCCAACATGCTTTGCGTAAAGCTGATGCCATTCCCAAGCACCAGGTGTAAACTATATAATGTAGGCTAATACAATTAACGCATCCTACCCCCTGACCACCGTGATTGGCTCGGAGATGGCCATGTGGCTTTCAGAGCCAACGAAAAGCAATAAAACATTTGCTGGAACTTCTAAAAAAGAGCACTCTCCGCTCTGTGGGATACAGGATGTGAAGGATGCTGCTGCTACACCACCAGGGAAACCAGCCTAACAAAGATGACTGCCCAGCTCAGGCTGATGGAACCTGGGGACAAGATGGGAGCCCCAACTCAAGCACTGCCAGAAGCCAATTAAGTTCCTTTTCGCTTTGGCTGGTCTGAGTTGGGTTTTCTTTTCTTTAATATTATTATTATTATTTTTTGAGATGGGGGATGGGGTCTCACTCTGGTACCCAGGCTGGCATGCAGTGGTGTGATCTTGGCCCTCTGCAACCTCCATCTCCCTGGCTCAAGCAATCCTCCTACCTCAGCCTCCCGAGTAGTTGGGACTACAGGTACCCACCAAGCTAATTTTTTGTGTGTTTTGGTAGAGACAGGGTTTTGCCATGTTGCCCAGGCTGGTCTTGAACTCCTAGCCTCAAGTGATCTGCCTGCCTTGGCCTCTCAATCTCAAAGTGCTGGGGTTACAGATGTTAGCCACCATGACTGGCCTCTGAGTTGGGTTTTCCATTTCATGCCACTGAGAGACTCCTAACTGACTGATTCCACTACCCTTGGTTAACTCCTCCTTGTGATTTATGTCCTGATCCTTCTCTGTCAGCGAACTACAAGCCCTTTGAAAGCATGAGCCATGTCTTAAACAATTTGATGTCACTTACAGTATCTGGCAGAGTGCTTTGGACAAAATAGATTTGTTTTTGTTTTTTTTTTAATTCAGTCTCTGTAAAGACTGTCAAAAATTGCCAGTACCAACTATATTTCAAGTCGTCATCATGGGGTATTGGGAAAAATTTTCAATTAGCAATAATCACGATACTGCCACTGTGCAAAGCTACAAAATTGATTTGTTAAGCAACAAAAGGAATACTCCTTTCTTAACTGCTTAGTAGATAAACTATAAACCAAGTTTAAAATCCATTTGGGGTGGGCAGGTGGCTCACACCTGTAATCCCAGCACTTTGGGAGGCTGAGGTAGGCAGATCACCTGAGGTCAGGAGTTCAAGACCAGTGTGACCAACATGGCAAAACCTCATCTCTACTAAAAATAGAAAAATTAGCTGGGTGTGGTGGCAGTTGCCTGTAATCTCAGCTACTTGGGAGGCTGAGGCATGAGAATCACTTGAACCCAGGAGGCACAGGTTGCAGTGAGCTGAGGTCGCACCACTGCACTCCAGCCTAGGTATACAGCGAGACTGTCCCCAAAACAAATAAATAAATGGATAAAATCCACTTGGTAATGAGGAGGACAGAGATACTGACCTGTTCCCAAAACCCTCCCCTCCATCTTCCTCCATCACAAAAACCACATAACCATCCATCAACTATTACCTCTTTACTTACTGACCCATTAAGCTCAGAGAGGTTTCTATAGCCAAGTGCATCCCCTCTACTGGAATCACAAAAGGCTTAGCTACGGCTGAAACCACTGCTAACAGCTCTTTAACCACTCTTCCTCTCCACAGATGGAACACACCAATACCTTTCCCAATAAGAAATCAGGCAGCCCTTGCCCGAGTAAAGGGTCCCTCCCCTGGCAAAATCCAAGGCTTATGCATTAATTGTGCAAGCTTTACCCATGAAAGACTTACTGCAACCTTATTAAATGTCAACTTATACCTACTTTGTCTGTATTTATAACAAGTGATAAAGTTTAGATACTAGAGAACCAATTCAGAGGAGACTGGAGAGAAGCCTCTGTAAGCAAATACAGTAAACTGACAAAGTTAAAAATGAAAACTGACAGTTACAAAAAAGTAAAAAAGGTATAAAAGGTATACTTAGAAATTTTTTCAAAATATCAGCTGGAGGCCATTTAGCTAAGGATATTAAATGCTTCTACATATTCAAAATGGCCTAAGGACATCACTAAATTATAGCCCAGGGCTATAATTGATGGGCCTAAGGCATTAAGAAGATTCCTATCTTAATATTCATTTTAAACTCAAGAAAGTTATATCATAATTTTAGGATTTTTTTTCCTATCCAAAGTAGTTAAAGTTAACATTTTGGTTAAAAAAAACGTACTTTCAGATATCTGGAAAATTCTGCTATTACCAAATAAATCAATCAAAACTTTTTAATTTTAATTTTTATTTTTTTTAGTAGAGTCGGATTTTCACTGTTAGCCAGGATGATCTCGATCTCCTGACCCTGTGATCTGCCCACCTCAGCCTTCCAAAGTGCTGGGATTACAGGCATGAGCCACCACGCCCGGCCTCAATCAAAACTTTCATAGGACTAAGGTTTCACTGACAGTCTCACCCCTTCCCACTGCTCCAACCTATTAGGGTCGCAGCAAGGCAAGCCCATAGACCCCCCTCCCTGTTCTCCCCTGCTAAGCCTAGCTCACAGCAAAAACAGCCTCATGCATTGCAAACAGGGAACCTGGGTACCAGGATGTGGTTGCACCCAGCTCTTGAATCCAGGATGGTGACCCAATTAAGCAGGATGTTAGCACTTAAGAACCAAGAGGCAGTTTCTCTTAGATTAGCACCCAGCCACCTGCAAACGCCCTATATAATCCCCATTGTCTGTACTATGTCTTGCACACAAGCCTTCACTGCTTGTGGTGAGGCAGCCAGCCTGGCATGTTGAAATAAACTTGCTAAACCTTACCCTGGGTCTGTCTCTCCATCCTTTTGGTCAACCTTACATTTTGGTGCCGAAATCCAAGACAGGAGTAGGTGCTGGCAGCTCTTTCTCTCTCTCTCTCTTTCCCTGCTCCAAGGCTACCCCCACTACCCACCACCACCCATCCTGAACCCCTTTCCAGACCCAGGAAGGAAACCCCAGACCTCTATTGCCAACTGTGGTTATCTCCATCCAAATTATCACCTCCCAGCTGGTAAGCTGGATAGAGGTTTGCCTTTACCCAGGTTCCTCAACTGTCTGTCCATTTTCTATCCAAAAGTCTCAGTGTTGGGCCGAGGACACCCTTCTGGCCCCAGGGGCCTCAATCCTGTCATCTTGGGGATGCCTAATTTGACAGCTACTATTTCAAATTCACTGTCTATGTGAAGGAAACAGGGCAGAGGATGCTCTCTCCTGTCTTCCTTCTCTTTGGCAGCCTCCTTCTCTTCCAATCTTTCACCCTGGGGTCCAGACAGTCCATTCCATCTAAAACTATCCCCTTAGGATGCCTCCTCTGAAATCTGGACACCATTGATCTCCGGTCTGAAGTCAGGCCCAAGAGATTAATTTTCTATTGTAATATGGCCTGGCCCCAATATAAATTAGACAATGGTTCTCAGTAGCCTGAGAATGGCACTTTAAATTTCAACATTCTCTGGGACCTTGACAACGTCTGCCACCTCAATGGTAAATTGTCTGAGGTTCCCTATGTTCAGCCTTTCTTTAGCCTCTGCAACCCCACCTCCCTCTGTCAGTCCTGCTCCACTTTGCAAATCCTCCTCACCCAATCAAAACCCAACTCAACCCCTCCCACAGCCCTGGCAGTCAATGCGTCCATCCTCTTTCAACCCAGCTGATTCCCTCTTCTCTGCCAACGCCCCGAGCCTCCAGCAGGACCCCTGAACCTCCGCCTGATGCCCCAGCTCCAGCTATTCCCTTGTCCCCTCCACTCTCCAATCCCCCTGCTTCTGACTCCAACTCCTCTCCATCTCCACCCCATACCCAATCCTAGGCTCAGCATCCCCTGCAGCCAGCTCCCTTACTCCCCCTTTAACAAGTAGCAGGGATAGAAGGCATTGTTCAGGTTCATGTCCCCTTCTCTCTATCCGATCTCTCCCAAATTGAAAAGTGCCTCAGGTCCTTCTCCTCCAATCTAGACACTTACATCAAAGAATTTAAATATCTTACTCAGTAGTAGTAAGAACTCACTTGGCATAATCTCTGTATTGTCCTCTCTTCTACCCTCCTTCCAAAAGAGAAGGAAAGAGTGTGGCTTGCAGCACAGGCACATGTTGATGACCTTCATCAGCAGGACCCTACTAAACCCACAGGGGTGGCTGCTGTCCCCCAAGAGGAGCTGGCCTGGGAAAATCAGCCTACAGATTCCAGCCAGGCATCTCATAACCACAGGATTACTTGCCTCATGACAGGCCTCAACAAAGCTGCCCATATGGCTGTAAATTTTGAAAAATTCCAAGAAATTTCCCAAAAGGCAAACAAAAATCCTTTCCAGTTTCTTTCCTGCCTTACAGAGGCCCTCCAAAAATACACCTGTGTTAATCCTGCCCTGAAGAAGGCAATATGGTTCTTAACACTCATTTTATCTCCCAGTCTGCTCCAGACATCCGGCACAAACTTAAAAAGGCTGAATATGGCCCTCAAACCCCACAGCAAAGCCTTCTCAACCTGGCCTTCAAGGTCTTCAATAACAGGGATGAACAAAGTAAAATAAACAAGGCCCAGAGAGATTGTGGTAAACACCAGCTTCTGGCAGCAGCCATCAGCCAACCTAAACAGCCTGGCTATGGCACCCAGGGGCACAAAAGACCCAACAGCAGTGCACCTCTGGGGTCATGTTTCAAATGTAGCAAGGAAGGTCACTGGGCGTGGGCCTGTCCCAATCCACAGGCGCCAAAGAGCCCTTGCCTCATCTGCCAGCAAACAGGCCACTGGAAGTCCATCTGTCCTCTCAACAGGCAGACAGAAAAGCCTGTAGCTCCAACCCGCAACCCTTTCACCAAGACAAAAGGTGAAGAATCGCTTGCATGCCCATAGCTCCTTAGCCGCTGAAGAATGACAGGGCTCAGGGCCCCTGGCCACATCAGCCATTACTGTATTGGAGCCCAGGGTAACTCGGTTAGTAGCGGGTAAGCCGATCTCTTTTTAATCAATACCAAGGCCACCTGCTGGGTTTTACCTTAGCTTTCAGAACCAATTCATCCCTCACAGGTCTCAGTTGTGGAGGTTGACAGACTCGTCTCATGTCCACAGGCCACCAGACCCCTTACTTGTTCCTTATTTAATTCCTTCTTCTCACACTATTTCCTTATCATGCCTTGGTGTCCTACTCCCATTCTAGGCAGGAACCTCCATCACTAATGGTCCCTTATTTACCAAATCCTCCAAGCTGCACACCTCCCAGCTAAGGCAGGAGTTATACACTACTGAGGACACCAAACAGGATCAGATTAAATGTCAAAAGGAGCAGAAAGGCCTACAAGGCAGCAAAATAGCCTCCCTTTCCTCTGCCCCTGCCCCTCTCCTCCTCATCACCCCCACAATCCAACCTCAGTATTCTCTCCCCAAAAAAGCTTCATTGTTACAATAAAAAGCCTCCTTCCAAGGGAACTGGATAGTCAAAAATTAAAAACTCATCAACCCTCAAAAACAAACCAAGGAAATTCTAACATCTCTTCACCAGTCCTTTCATATCAGCACACGCCCTCTGTACCTTTCTCTTTGCCCTTACTTCTCTTCCCCTCGCATATTTACCACACTAAAGGACATAACCTCAAACTGTCATGTATGCTCTGTAACTTCCTCACAAAGGGCCCTCCACCCTCCTTCCATCCCCACACACCAGCTAAGAGGATCACTCTCAGGAGAAGACTGGCAAGTAGACCTCACCCACATGCCTCCTGTCAAAAAAACCTAGGTTTCTTCTTACCCTCACAGACACCTTCTCTGGGTGGGTGGAAGCATTCCCCACCACCTCAGAAAAGGCTGCAGTAGTCTCTCAAATTCTTTGAACAGAAATCATCCCTAGACTGGGTCTCCCGTGGTCCATACAATCAGACAACGGCCCTAGCTTCATCTCCCAAATCACCCAACAAGCCTCTCAGTCCCTTGGCATCCAGTGGCACCTACATATCCCATACCGACCCCAGTCATCTGGAAAAGTGGAAAGGGCAAATGGAATCCTTAAAACTCAGTTAGCCAAACTCACTCTCGAAGGCCAAAAGCCCTGGACCTCCCTTCTGCCCATAGCTCTAGCCCGAATCAGAGCCAGCCCAAATGCACCCATCTTCCTCAGCCCATTTGAGTTAATGTATGGACGCCCTTTCCTCTTACAATACAGGCCCCCTCCTAACTCTCAACTAGGAGAATATCTCTCGACACTCTCTCTCATCTGATACCTCCTCTGCCAACACACCGACCAGACCCTCCCAAGGCCTCACGAAGGCCCAGTTAACCAGGCCCTACTCCCAGGAGAATGTGTTTTTCTAAAAACACATTGATCCCACAAGCCTTAAACCAAAATGGGAAGGCCCCTTCCAGGTTCTCCTCACTACCTCCACGGTGGCCAAACTGTCAGGACACACTTCTTGGTATCATCTCTCCAGGTTAAAACAGGCCCCTGAGGCCCCCACTGGTCCATCTACTCCTTCCCTGCCAACTACTCGTCAATACTCCAGTGTCATTCTCAGGCCAACCAGATTCTGCCTCACATCCATTCCAGAGGGACTGCCACCAGACAATTAGGCAAAATCACCCCCTCTCTATTTGTTCCTGCTCCTTTCTTACAAATCAAGTGTTACAACACCCTTAAATGGAAATTGCTTACTACATCTTTCTTAGGGGAGCTGCCTCACTCACCCTTGTTTGCAGTAGGTGTATATACTGTAGCCCCCTCAATGTGGAACAGCAAGCACAGAGCCTTCATCACCATAATTTTTTGCCTAATCATTGCACTAATAGCAGGAACAACAACTGCTGGTAAATAACTGCCCCGTCTTTTTTTTAATGCCCTGTCTCTGTTCTTCTTGTCGCTTCATTCTCCTCCTTCACCATCTCAGGGAGGATATTACATGGTTCTTTCCAAAAGAACCTACTCTCTCCCCATTTCTAGACTGGATAACTGACCTTATCTTCCAAGGCACCCTCTGCAATTTCACCCCAAATGAAGTCCAGTGTTTTACCTTCATCCTTACCCTGTGCTTATTTGCTATTCCTACCCCCTCTCACCAACACCTACCCCATTCCCTTGGCACGCTACCTTCACCACAGTCTCAACTCAATTCAGTGCCAACCAAACCAGACTAACCCAGCTCTGGCAAGCAACTGTTGGCTGTGCCTCTCTGTCTCGGACACTGCCATCCCTGTCCCCACACAAGACTAGATCCATACCGAGTAACCTATCACCCCCACTTTCAATTAGGAAGACCTTTCCAATATAATTTACAGCAAATAATATGACTCTCTGAATCCTTCACAGAACATAATAAACCTCCATCTCCCACTGGACAAGCAGTTCTGTTATTACACCCATATCTCACCTCCCTTACTCCCAATATCAATCAAACTCAGCCTCTACTAAACCCCGTCACCACACAATCGGCTCTGCTCTCTCAGGCCCCACTGAGCTTTCAACGCCATTCCCCAACCAGCCACCTCCTAGGCCACCTGCCCCGCCAACAGTGTAAACTTCACTTTACCACTCAAACCCTCCACTGGTCATACCAACCAAAACATATTCAAAACTACTCTCTGCTTTTCAAGCCCCCCAAAACTCAACATCACCCTACTCCTTAATAAGAAGTCAGCCTTCTGCAACGGCAGACACCTTTCCTGCTTAAATCTCCACCCCGGCTGCCCTCCTGTGAAACTGAGTCATCTAAAACTCCAGACTGCCTCCTCCACCCATTCTTTGCCAGTAACTCCTCTCACTGGATTCTGGTAGACACCAAACGCTTCTTACTACACTGGGAAAAAAAAGGCACTGCAGGGCACTCAAACCCCTCATAATGCACCCCTGCTCCCACTCACTGCGCCACACTTGCAGGGACGTTAGGAGTATGGCTCCTAAAGAACAACAAATTTTCACATCTTTTTCAGCATACACAGCCAATTCCGTCTGCAAGCCAAGGTCTCTTCTTTTTAAGCGGCACCTCCACCTATATTTGCCTCCCCACTAATTGGACTGGCACCTGCACCCTAGTGTTCCTCAGCCCAAAAAATTAGTATAGACCCAGGTAACAATCCTTACCCATCCTGGTCAACACTCCTATCTGGCACCGCTGGGCGGTGCAGCTCATACCTCTGCTTGTGGGACTAGGAATGGCTACAGGACTGCAGGCGTTGCAACAGGAACTGCTGGGCTTTCCAACTCTCTCCTACTATCCCTCGCTCTCCAAAGACCTTACAGACAGTATAGAGGACATGGCCAAGTCCATTTCTAACCTCCAAACACAAAGGGATTCACTGGCTGCAGTTGTCCTCCAGAACCACAGAGGCCTCGACCTACTTACCGCTGAAAAAGGAGGTCTCGGCGTCTTCCTAGATGAACAATATTGTTTCTATCTCAACCAATCCAAATGATGCAAGATGCAGTCAAAAGACTTGACTGAGCCCCAAAAATAAAAGAAAACAATTCTTCTGCCTGGCCCTCCGAGCCCAGCTGGTCTCTCAGCTCCTGGGCCCCTTGGCTGCCTCCCCTCTTCGGCCCTGCTATAACTCTCCTCCTCCTCTTGGTCTTTGGCCCTTGTCTCTTACGCCTTTTCACCCAGTTTTTGCAGAATCAATTATAAGCCTTTACTCGAAGCACAATACAAAACACGATGGTATTCCAGTTGCATCCCTGGTACTACCAACTTGCAAGCCAGCCTCACCCCAACCAGCATCCCTACCTAGCATGAAGCAGCTAGAAACAAATGCTACCCCTTCTCCCTTTCTTTTATAGATATAACAAAAGGCTGGAATTTGTTAGGGTCACAACAAGGCAAGCCAATAGACTGCCCTCCCTGTTCTCCCCTGCTAAGCCTAGCTCACAGCAAAAACAGCCTCACGCCTTGCAAACAGGGCACCTGGGTTCCAGGATGTGGTCACACCCGGTCCTCAAACCCAGGATGGCAACCCAATTAAGCAGGATGTTAGCATTTAAGAACCAAGAGGCAGTTTTTCTTAGACTAGCCCCTGCCACCTGCAAACCCCCTATATAACCTGTAAGCCAGGCTGCTGCCTTCACTGCTTGTGGTGAGGCAGTCAGCCTGGCAGGTTGAAATAAACTTGCTAAACCTGACTCTAGGTCTGTCTTTCCATCCTTCCAGCCAACCTTACACAACCAAGCCTTCTCAGCGGTGTCTGCTATTGCCTTTGACAATCAAAATACTACGGGAAAAACAAGAGACAGAAAAAAATACTACATTTTATTTTTTCTTAGAACTGAAAGAAAACATATGAGACTGGTAAAATCACATTTCTCAATGTAATAATGTCTAGTATTGGTGGGAACACAATTTGGAATACCACAGCAGAGGGGAATTTGGCAATATTTATCAAGCTTTAAATATACACACCTTTTGCCCTGGCAAATTCATTGCAATAAAGTTACTCATTTGAATATATTCCCCAAAATACATCAAATTATCAATTCAGGGCCATACACAGTGGTTCACGCCTGTAATCTCAGCACTTTGGGAGACCAAGGGGCAGATCACTTGAGGTCAAGAGTTCAAGACCAGCCTGGCAAACATGGTGAAACCCCTTCTCTACTAAAAATACAAAAATTAGCTGGGTGTGGTGGTGAGCACCTATAAACCCAGATACTCGGGAGGCTGAGGCAGGAGAATTGCTTGAACCTCGGAGGTAGAGGTTGCAGTGAGCTGACTTTGCACCACTGCACTCCAGCCTTGGCGATAGAGCAGGACTCCAATTCAAAATAAAAAAAATTGTAAGTTCAGGACTGGGCAAAGTGAATCATGCCTGTAATCTCTACACTTTAGGAGGCTGAGGTGAGCAGATCATTTGAGCTCAGGAGTTTAAGACCAGCCTGGGCAACGTGGCAAAACTCAGTATCTATGAGAAATTTAAAAGATTTGCCAACTGTGGTGGTGCACACCTGTGGTCCCAGCTACACAAAAGGCTGAGGCAGGAGAATCGCTTAGGCCTGGGGGGGTAAGGCTGCAGTGAGCTATGATGGCAACCCTGCTCTCCTGCCTGGGGGACAGAGCAAGACCCTGTCTCAAATAAATAAAATAAGCAAGTTTGGAGATGTTTGTTGCACCACGTTTTTGTACTAGCGCAGAAGTAGAAACAATGCGAACATCCATCAATAGAGGACAAGTTAAATCAATGACTTTACAGTCACACAATGGAATATGCAACCGTGTAGAGTTGCCTGTGTTCATGTGAAAAAGTCACCAAGATATATTAAAAGAAAAAAAATGCAAGATGCAAAACAAAATGTATAGTTGATCCCATATGTATACGCTTTTGCTGGTAAATATGTTTTGCTAGAAGGCTGTATAAGAATTAACAGCAGACACCCTTGGGAAGAGGGAGTACAGAAGTGGGTGGAGGGACTTTTGCCTTTCATTTTAAACCTTTCTGATGGAATGTTTTACTATGTACATGTATTCCTTTTCTTTCCTTTTGAGACAGGGTCTCACTTTGTCACCCAGGCTGAAGTGCAGTGGCATGATCTTGGCTTTTTGCAGCCTCAACCTTCCAGGCTCAAGTGATCCTCCTGCCTCAGCCTCCCAAGTAGGCGCAACTACAGACATGCAGCACCACACTCAGCTAATTCTTAACATATTTTTTGTAGAGATGGGGTCTCGCTACGTTGCCCTGGCTAGTCTTCATGGTCTCAAACTCCTGGACTCAAGTGATCCTTCTGCCTTGGCGTTTTTGTTAACTAAGAAAAAACAGAGGCAGGGCAGAGGGGTAAGGAGTTGGTAAGCCAGGTAGAAAAATATGGAAGTATGCACAACACTTCTTAACTTGTCATATGGTCTGATCTACAGGGCCTCTTCTCAGGGCACTTCCATCTTTCACTGGAAGAGCCTCCTTTCCAGCAATAGCACCTAAAACCAATTTTTTTGGCTTTCTCACTGCAATTATTTTTTTCTGTTGCAATTATTTTTATTCTACTTCCTGACTTTGCAAAAATCTATCCATATGGTACTTTCTTCAAAACTTTCCCCAGTCCTGTACTTGGTATATATTGTGATATATTATCTATATCAACCCCATTTGCCTGAAGTGTGCTGCTTCCCTGGGGAGTGCTGAGGATCACCACTTCTCCCAGAAAAGCTGCTCTTAGGGCAGAGTGCTCTCAGAAGCACATCTATCCGCACTCTGGCAGGGAACCTCCCAACCATCCCATGGTTCCAATTCAATTCAACAATTACCCACTACATACAATGCCTGACACAAGGAAGATGCCAGGAATAGAAAAATGAACCAAATACAGTGCTTGTTCTCTGGGAGACAGTAGATGCCAACACAATTACCTGCAATACAAACTCTCATATACCTTTGAGGGAGTCCTAGCCAGATCACATGACTGTCTCCGTCCAGAGGCCAAAAGCAGCCTTGAATTCCACCCCCATCCCTTTACGTCCCACCAACCTGAGAATAACAAAACATGCCCCCCAAGTTTAGCAAAATATTGGACACTATTACTTATGAAACACTGTATAAAGTACAAGCATATTCATTTTACTTTTTAAATTAATTTTTTTAAAGAAGCAGAGTCTTGCTCTGTTGCCCAGACTGGAGTGCACGATCCTAGCTCAATAAAGCCTGGAACTCCTGGGCTCAAGACATCCTCTCACCTCAAGCTTCCCGAGTAGCAGGGACTACAGGTGCCCACCACCATGCCCGCCTTTTACAAGCACATTAATTTTCACCTCACAATAACCCAGTAGGACAGATATTCTACATCCTCATTTTTCAGAGGAGGAACTGAGATTCAAAGACACAGATAGCATCACCAAGCTAGGAATGGAACGGAGAACCGACTGACTCCAGGGTTGACATCCTTAACCGCTGTGCTAACCAGCCTCCCCAAACCCTCCAGGACACGGTGCGACAGGTTGGGGAAGTCACTCCTTTCTTTTAGGCACGGATCGGAGGAGAACGACACTGGAGAAGTTTCCATTTCCACATGAAGAATTTCAGGGTCAACTGCATCTAAATTGCACGCAAGACAGGTGGACCCTCCCCTATCCAGCACCAGACGACCTGCGGAGGCCACCAGAACCAGCTACAGTGTACGGCGCCCGAGGGTGGGGCCCCGAGGCCTAGCCATTCCAGTGGCCTCCCGCGGACAAAGTGACCATCGCTGCGGCAGGCACTTCCCTAGTGTGGCCGAGTCCCCGCGCCTGGGCACCATTCACCGTGGAGAAAGGAGTCGGCGCCGCGACCCCCACCTGGACGACGCGGGGGGCAGCCCAATGCCAGGGAAGCTGGGGGTCCACGGCTGCGCCCGCCTCTCTCCACTCTGGAAGGGCTCGCGCAGTGGAGGTCCCAGGAGTTGCCAGGGCCAAGTGGACCGAAGGAGGATGACTGGGAGGGAGCAACCCTGCCCGCTAACCCCAATCTCGGGCCAGCCTCCCGAGCGCTCCGAATCCTCCCCCAAACCAACGAAAGCGGCAGCGCCAACACGCTTCTAGGCGCTCACCTTCTAGCGAGTTCCAGCCGCGCAGCCACGGAGCACCGCGCACCGACACGCCCCCCTTTCATTCACCTGGCGCCCTCCGATGAGAGGCGGGGTTGCTGGCCAATCGCAGGAGCGCCTGGGTTCGTGAAGGCGGGCCCTTCGGCCAGCAGGGTGGTCAATGGCGCTGGCGCCCCTCGGAGGATGCGTTCTGAAGGCGCCGGTGCTCGTAGGGTGATGGGAGTTGTGGTCTCAGTTGTGGCTTTTCGGGTAAAGACAGAGTGGACAAAACTACAAGTACCAAGATGCCAAAAGGGGCGAGGACCAACGATAGCGAAAGGCTGCAGCTCGGTTCTGTCTTTTGAGTCCCACTTGAGGGACCTGCCAAGTACCGGTCTCTTTGTCTAGAGAGCGAAAAGCACGTCGTGGGTGTTAATGGAGCCCAGGGAATAAGAGCTGTGACTCATCAGTCCGCACACATTTCACACCGGCGCTCTCTGCAAAAATCTGGGAATAAGTGAAATGGTTTCATCGATTCAACAGGTTTTTATTGCATACCCGCGGTTACCTTTACTGGGTAGTCGTTGCAAAAGATAAACGATTCAGCTCTTCCCTTGACACGCTCTCCGGTTTATACATACTAGTGAAACGGATAAATGGCAGTACTAGGTGCTAAGTGACCGTACGGGCGCGTTCTGGGACAGCTGTGAGCAAAACAAGGCAGCTTACCGCTCTGAGGGAGCTTAGTTCTAACGAGGGTGTATTCGTTTGCTAGGGTCGTTGTACCTGTGTCACCAACCGGGTGGCGTCAATGACAGATTTTATTGTCTCACAATCCTGGGGGCATCTGAAAGCAAGATGTTGGCGGGGTTCGTTCCTTCTGGGCGCTGGGAGGGAAGGGTCTGTTCCAGACTTCTCTCCTGGGCTTGCAGATGGCCATCTTCATGTTCACAAGGCATTTTCCCTGTATATGTCTCCATATCCAAATGTCTCCTTTTGCTTGCAATAAGCCGGGGTCATGCCACTACACTCCAGCCTGGGCGACAGAGAGAGACTACCTCTCAAAAAAAAAAAAAAAAAAAAAAAAAAATAGTATTTTTACAGGGATACCAGCCATATTGGATTAGGGTTTCACTCTACTCCAGTATTACCTTTTTTTTTTTTTTTTGAGACGGAGTCTCACTCTGTCACCCAGGCTGGAGTGCTGGCGGGTGGATAACCTGAGGTCAGAGTTCGAGACCAGCCTGGCCAACATGGTGAAACTCTATCTCTACTAAAAATACAAAAATTAGCTGGGCATGGTGGTGTGTGCCAGTAATCCCAGCTACTCAGGAGGCTGAGGCAGGAGAATTGCTTGAACCTGGGAGGCGGAGATAGCAGTGAGCAGAGATCCAGCCACTGCACTTCAGCTTGGGCAACAGAGCAAGGCTCTGTCTCAAACCAAAACAAAAAAAAGGCTGCGGTGGCTCACGCCTGTAATTCCAGCACTTTGGGAGGCTAAGGAGGACAGATCACGAGGTCAGGAGTTCAAGACCAGCCTGGCCAACATGGTAAAACCCCGTCTCTACTAAAAACACAAAAATTGGCTGGCCATGGTGGCGCACACCTGTAATCCCAGCTACTCAGGAGCCTGAGGCAGGAGAATTATTGCTTAAATCTGGGAGGTGGAGGTTGCAGTGAGCCAGGATCACACCACTGCACTCCAGCCTGGGCAACAGAGACTCCATCTCAAAAAAAAAAATGACTACCCTTTCCACTAAGGCCCTGTTGAGGAGTAGTGAGCCATGCTAAGATGAAACAGAAAACCGGTTGGTACATGTCTAAGAAACAAGAGGATGCCATTGGGATGAGGAAGTAGATGGCAAGTAGACCAGCTTCATGGGTGTGCAACCCATGCGGTGGCACAGGGCTGCACACTCAGAAAGGGCTGGTGCTTCCAGGTGAGGTTTCTTACTTTAAAAAAAAAAAGAGGCCTGCGTCCACCCCTCTCTCCCAGGGCCAACCTGCTGCAGGCCGCCTAGGTGCCTGGGGTATCCATGGGCAATAGCAAAGGCCACGATGACAGATTACAGTGAGGAGCAGTGCAAAGAGCTGGAGACTCTGGAGTCCATCTACCCTGACTCCGTCACAGGCAGATGTCTCTCAGCTACCCCTGTATAGCTCCAGTCCTGTGCACATTCTCTCTCACCAGCAGTACACTTGTGCTGTGAGGATGTTAAGGGGATGAGAGAAGAGGGGTTTGAGAGTATCATTAACTAGCTTGATTGCACATTGATCCAACCCTCCTAACAACTAGTCTTCCAAACATAAATGGACTCTTCTGATACCACGTTCTCCTTCAGTAGTGCTTCACTTGACAAGGTCCTGCTAAGTGTTATCAGAAAATCCACCCAGCTTTGCCATTACTGTGACATCTAGGCTGGAGAAAATGATGAAACTGTCCAGACTACCCTCAAGTTTACATGCAGTGAAAAATATCCAGATGAAGCTCCTCATTATGAAATATTCTCCCAGGAAAATCTAGAAGATAATGTCTCAGACATTTTAAAATTACTAGCATTATAGGCTGAAGAAAATCTTGGTGTGGTGATGATCCTTATTCTAGTGAGAGCTGTACAAGAAAAATTAAATGAAATAGTAGATCAGATAAAAACCAGAAAAGAAGAATCAAGGAAACAGAAAAGCAGAAGAAGGTGGAAACCAATTATTTCGTGGCACTCCAATTTCTTAAATTGGAAGGCCAAGTTTGATGCAGAACTCTTGGAAATTAAAAAGAAAAGGATGAAAGAAGAAGAAGCAGGAAAAAATAAATTAAGTGGGAAACAACTATTTGAAATGGATCATAATCTTGACACATCTGATATCCAGTTCTTGGAGGATGCTGGAAATAACATGGAGGTAGATGAGTCTTTGTTCCAAGAAATGGATGACTTGGAGCTGGAGGATGATGAAGATGATCCAGACTACAATCCTGCTGACCAAGAGGGTGACTCGGCAGACTAATGGACTGTCCCCATCTGCAGAGAGGCTGGACTGCTACAGCATCTGTGGCTGTGCTCAGAGGGTTTTGATTTTCCTTTTTTTTTCTAGAAAAAAAGATACTTTCAGGAGAATATTCTTCTGATAGCTTTCATCGTCGAACTTAATAAACTTACTTGAAATTTAAAAAAAAAAAAAGACCCAGGTGCGACAGCTCACACCTGTACTCCCAGCACTTTGGGAGGCTGAGGTAGTAGGATCAGTGGAGACCAGCCTGGGCAACATGGCAAAACTGAGTCTCTACTAAAAATACAAAAATTAGCTGGGTATGGTGGCACATACCTGTAATACCAGCTAATTGGGAGGCTGAGGCATGAGAATCACTTGAACTTGGAAGGTGGAGGTGGCAGTGAGTGGAGATTGCACCACTGCGCTCCAGCCTGGGCGACAGAGTGAGACTCTGTCTCAAAAAAAAAAAAGAAGAAGAAGAAGAAAGAAAGAAAATTAAATTACTAATAAATAAAAAGAACAAAATCTAAATAAATATTTAAAAAAATTTTTTACTGGGGGCTGGTCACTGGTTTAATGCTCTGCCATTGCCCTCTTACTACCTTTTTTTTTTTTTTTTTTTAAGACAGAGTTTTGTTCTATTGGAATCTTGCTGTGTCTCCCAGGCTGGAATGCAGTGGCATGATCTCGGCTCACTGCAACCTCTGCCTCCCAGGTTTAAGCAATTCTCCTGCCCCACCTTTCCAAGTAGCTGAGATTACAGGTTCATGTCACCATACCTGGCTAATTTTTTGTATTTTTTAGTGGAGACGGGATTTCACCATGTTAGTCAGGACAGTCTCAATCTCCTGACCTCATGATCCACCCACCTCTGCCTCCCAAAGTGCTGGGATTACAGACGTGAGCCACCGTGCCTGGCACCCTCTTACAATTCTCAATAGTTTTGAACAAGAAACTCTGCATTTTCATTCTGCACTGGACTGGAAATATGAATGGATAAAGAAGCAAAGGCCAGATTACATAGGAATTTGCAGGCCACCTTAAGGAGTTTGGATTTTTCTTTTTTTTTTTTTTTTTAATTTTTTATTGGATTATAGGTTTTGGGGTACATGAGCAGAGCATGCAAGACAGTTGCGTAGGTACACACATGGCAGTGTGCTTTGCTTTTCTTCTCCCCTTCACCCACATTTGGCATTTCTCCCCAGGCTATCCCTCCCCACCTCCCCCTCCCACTGGCCCTCCCCTTTTCCCCCCAATAGACCCCAGTGTTTAGTACTCCCCTTTCTGTGTCCATGTGTTCTCATTTTTCATCACCCACCTATGAGTGAGAATATGCGGTGTTTCATTTTCTGTTCTTGTGTCAGTTTGCTGAGGATGATGTTTTCCAGATTCATCCATGTCCCTACAAACGACACGAACTCATCATTTCTGATTGCTGCATAATATTCCATGGTGTATATGTGCCACAGTTTTCCAATCCAGTCTATTATCAATGGGCATTTGGGTTGATTCCAGGTCTTTGCTATTGTAAACAGTGCTGCAATGAACATTCGTGTACATGTGTCCTTATAGTAGAACGATTTATAGTCTTTTGGATATATACCCAGTAATGGGATTGCTGGGTCAAATGGAATTTCTATTTCTAAGGCCTTGAGGAATCGCCACACTGTCTTCCACAATGGTTGAACTAATTTACACTCCCACCAACAGTGTAAAAGTGTTCCTTTTTCTCCACATCCTCTCCAGCATCTGTTGTCTCCAGATTTTTTAATGATCGCCATTCTAACTGGCGTGAGATGGTATCTCAATGTGGTTTTGATTTGCATCTCTCTGATGACCAGTGACGATGAGCATTTTTTCATATGATTGTTGGCCTCATATATGTCTTCTTTCGTAAAGTATCTGTTCATATCCTTTGCCCACTTTTGAATGGGCTTGTTTGTTTTTTTCCTGTAAATCTGCTTGAGTTGTTTGTAAATTCTGGATATCAGCCCTTTGTCAGATGGGTAGACTGCGAAAATTTTTTCCCATTCTGTTGGTTGCCGATCCACTCTAGTGACTGTTTCTTTTGCCGTGCAGAAGCTGTGGATTTTTCTTATAATGTGAAGGGACACCTTTGAAGGGTCTTAAGCAGGAAGGAATTAAGACATGATCTCTCTCCCCTGCTGATAGATGCTGATAGCTGGGGATAGGGTAGAGGTGGTAGAGATGGAGGAGTTGGTTTAGGAGCTACTTTAGACCTTTCAGAAACGTAATTGCAATTCACTCTAAAGGTAACAATAATTTTAGGTGGTAAAATGTCAGCCAAACACCACTGTAGTATCTATCAAAGAAAAGCAGTTTACATGTCTTTTGTAAAGCTGGATACCCAGAGAAGGACACAGCAGTTACATCTTTCCTCTTAGTGTGACTCTCCTTCCCGCCCAGTTCCCAAAGGCCGGCTTGGGTGCTGAGAACTTTTGATCATCATGGCAGCAGGGAAAGCATCAGAAGTGAGGAGCACCAAGGTTCTCTGGGCTCAGGCTTTTGTATCTTCTAACCTGGGAAATCATGTCATTGATGCCTTCACCTTAGTTATGACTCTACCCAGAACTCACCCTGGTATTCATTCCACATCTCCTGCATCCAGGCTCCAAGTTTCAGGTCCCAAATTTTATGACTATGGCACATATATCCTAGCCTAGTAACATTCCAGACTGCTAAAGTAAAAGGGCTTTTTAGGGTGACCTGCATAGGACATGCCCCTGGCAACTAGGCATAGGGAATATCTGGGGACTTTATGATGTGTACATCTGATGTGATCTGCTGTGGGACTTACTATCTCCACCTAGACTAGCACAACCTTTAGTATTAGATCCTCTGAACTTTAGTATATCTTTCAAGGTTTAGTTGAAACCAACCTGGCTAGTTTAAGCAGAAAGCAACCTGGTTAGTTTAAACAGAAAATAATTCATATAAGGAATTAGGTAATACAAATTATCAGGGAGGCTGAGAATGACTTCAGGAATGACTCCAAACTGTCCCACCATGGCAGCTACCCATTTTTGCTACAATCAGGAAGGTAAGAAATCAGGGCATCATCACTGTACCTGTTAAGCTCAACAACACACCGCCATGGCTGTGATTCAGGAATTGGCAGTTACCATTGCTGCCCCTGAAACAGCCTCTCAACCCCCACAAGGCTAGTAACTGGACCCTGCAACCCTGCTGCAGAGACTCCTCGTACCTCGTACTTTAGCAGCAAGCAGCAGCGGGTGGCCTCCACCTCATTTCACCTTCCAAATCTTGGCCATGACTTTTTAACTCTCCAGATTCTGCAGCACAGGAAGGGACACTAGAAGGAGATAGGAAAGGATACTGAGTGCCAATCGACAATCCCCAGCACACCCAGCAGCATGAATGGCTCAGCAACGTGTCACTGAATCTAAAATTTAGGACCTCCAGAATAAAAAGTAGAGAATTGAAAATTGCTGGCTGGGCGCAGTGGCTCATGCCTGTAATCCCAGCACTTTGTGAGGCCGAGGCAGGTGGATCGCCTGAGGTCAGCAGTTTGAGACCAGCCTGGCCAGCACAAAACCCCTCTCTACTAAAAATACAAAAACATTGTATCCCAGCTACTCAGGAGGCTGAGGCATGAGAATCGCTTGAACCCAGAGGCAGAAGTTACAGTGAGCAGAAATGGTGCCACTGCGCTCCAGTTGTGTGACAGCGCAAGACTCCATCTCAAAAAATAATAATAAGTAAATAAAAATAAAAACACAAAAATTAGCTGGGTGTGGTGGCACTGACTGTAATCCGGTTACTTGGGAGGCTGGGACATAAGAATTGTTTAAGCCTGGGAGGTGGATATTGCAATGAGCTGATATGGCACCACTGCACTCCTGGGTGACAGAGAAAGACTGTCTAAAAAAAAAAAAAAAAAAAAAAAAAAGACCAGATGTGGTGGCTCATGCCTGTAATCCCAGCACTTTGGGAGACTGAGGCAGGTGGATCATGAGGTCAGGAGATCAAGACCGGTATTTTTTGTACTAAAAAGACAAAAATTAGCTGGGTGTGGTGGTGCACACCTGTAGTCCCAGCTACTCAGGAGGCTAAGGCAGGAGAATTGCTTAAAACTGGGAGGCAGAGGTTGCAGTGAGCTGAGATCACACCACTGCACTCCAGCCTGGGCGACAGAATGAGACTCTATCTCAAAAAAAAAAAAAAAAAAAGATTTTCTAAGGGAAGACTTTTTGGAAAACAAGTAACCCTATCTTCCCAAAGGGAAATGAGAAAGTGTTGCAGCAGGCACTATTTGTTTCCCTTGTCTCTTCCTGAATTGTTTTGATTTAAGACATCATAGACTGTTTGGAGCTGTTTATTGGTTTCTACATTGCCAGAGTAATTGATTGAAGTATCAGGGTGTAACCCCTTCTCTGGTAACTGACACATTACTGAGTACTGACTGATGCTGGGAGACAACTTCTGTCAAGAAGTTGACTTTCTGGAGTGCTGCAAAGGATACATTCATGAAAACCTCTAGTGGTTAGGGACAAACTGTGAATGCCCACGGGGTGACTTTTACACTATAAAAAGGCAAAAAAACAGGCTGGGCGAGGTGGTTCACACCTGTAATCCTAGCACTTTGAGAGGCTGAGGCAGGTGATCACTTAGGTCAGGTGTTTGAGACCAGCCTGGCCAACATGGCAAAACCCTGTCTCTACTAAAAATAAAAAAATAAAAAAATAATTAGCCAGACATGGTGATGCATGTCTGTAATTACAGCTACTCAGGAGGCTGAGGCAGGAGAATTGGTTGAACCTGAGAGATGGAGGTTGCAGTAAGCTAAGATCACGACACTGCACTCTAGCCTGAGTGACAGAGTGAGAGTCTGTCTCAATAAATAAATAAATAAATATTTAAAAAGCAAAAAACAAACTGCCTACCCCTAACATCAGGGCATGTTCTGGCCTGACAGTGCCCTGTAGAAGCACTTGCTCTAACTGGGTAAAGGGACAGTGTCATGATGCCAGCAGGCTCCAAGTTCCTAATGGTACAAGTACTTGACCCAGGATAGGATGCTATTGACTTATTTCTTACCAAACCACGACAGTGCTCCCACTAATATATGCACAGAGCCAAGAGCTTTGCTTGAGTAGGATGGGGAGCATGCTCCGTTTCATGGCAATGCTCTGCATGAAAACATAGCAGGAAAGTGGTATGGCTTGCTGTGTCCCCACCTGAATTTCAACTTGAATTGTATCTCCCACAATCCCCAAGTGTTGTGAGAGAACCCGGCAGGAGGTAATTAAATAATGGGGGCAGAGTGCTGTTCTCATGAGAGTGAATAAATCTCAGGAGATCTGATGGTTTTATAAAGTGTGGTTCCCCTGCACACACC
This sequence comes from Callithrix jacchus, assembly GCF_049354715.1. Lineage (NCBI taxonomy): Eukaryota > Metazoa > Chordata > Mammalia > Primates > Cebidae > Callithrix > Callithrix jacchus. The sequence goes on along the minus strand of NC_133508.1, from coordinate 69,047,179 downwards.
CTCTCGCCTGCCGCTATGTAAGGCGTGCCTTTGCTTCTCCTTCACCTTCTGTCATGATGGTGAGGCCTCCCCAGCCATATGGAACCATAAGTTCATTGAAACTCTTCTACTTTAAAATTACCCAGTCTTGGGTATGTCTTTATTAGCAGTGTGAGAACAGACTAATACAGAGAGAAATGACGATGTCCTGTTTTCTGACCTGTGGGAACGTATTCCTCAAGTGATGGAAGTTAGTAACGATCAACTTTTTTTCTACCTTAGGTGGCCCAATCCATAGGCTGTGAAAAAGAAGTTTCTAGGGAAGAACATAAGGGTGGCACTTTGTGATGATACTCAGCAGGCTTCTCCCATGGGTCTGTTCCAATTGCAGTGTCTTCTGTGTGGATGATGCATTTACAAGATGTTCACATTCATAACTTGGTGCCTATGGATTGTAGATAGAGATGCACAGAGGCCATTAGTCCCACCAGAGACTGGGTAAAAGTAAATCATTGAGGCCAGGTGTAGTGGCTTACACCTATAATCCCAGTACTTTGGGAGGCCAAGATGGGCAGATCATGTGAGGTCAGGAGTTTGAAACCAGCCTGGCCAACATGGTGAAACCCCATCTCTACTAAAAATACAAAAATTAGCTGGACATGGTGGAGGGTGCTGGTAATCGCAGCTACTCAGGAGGCTGAGCCAGGACACTTGCTTGAACCCAGGAGGCAGAAACTGCAGTGAGCCGAGATTACACCATTGTACTCCAGCCTGGGCAACAAGAGCGAAACTCCGTCTCAGAAAAAAAAGAAAAGTAAATCATTGAACAAAGTCATCACAGGACAATATATGTTCCCTCAGACTGAAGAAGGACATGACAACCATAGCTGCATGTTCAGGGCATGCAGTGTATATGGACATACCCAGCCACTGGATTGTATACATTGGCTGTATTTGATTCCCATATGGGGAAGACAGAAAAAGGCTACACCCCCTCACTAAGACTGTCTGTGTTGCTCCCCATAGCAGGCAGGGCCAGGATAATTGCAAATGGCACTGTACCTGTAGCCACCCTGGAAAATCACAGAGCATTTTCTGATGTCCGGAAAAAGGCCACCAGCAAAACTTCTCCAGTCAACATTCAGGCAGGATAGGCAATGAATAAAACTGAAGACATTGAGGCTGTCACTGGGGAGACACATTACTGTTGCCTTCAGGACTTGGGATGTGTGTGGTCTATTACAGGGCCATTTATGAGGAGGTTGTCATGGCAGCTGCTGCGGTGCTAAACTTAAAATCACAGACAACGCTATTCCTTTTTTTTTTTTTTTCCAGAAACAGGATCTCACTCCCTCCCCCAGCTGAAGTGCAGCTGGAGCAACAGATGTGTGCTCCACCTGCCTTCATCCAACAAGGCACTACAGTGTCCTTATGTGTTACTGATACCAAAGGCAAAGCCATCCCCTCTGCATCTCCAGGTTCTGGGCCACCATTTCTCCTCTCCTGGGAGGAATCATGAAGTGGTCACCACAAAAACATGTTGCACCTCAATAGAAGTTAGTGTTTGTTTGTTTTTAGAGATGGGGTCTCACTGTGTTGTCTAGGCAGGAGCACAGTGGTTATTCACAGGCATGATCCCACTGCTGATCAGCACAGGAGTTTTGACCTGCTCCGTTTCCAACCTGGGCCAATTCACCACTCCTTAGGCAACCTGGTGGTCCCCCGCTCCCAGAAGGTCACCATATTAATGCTAAACTAAATGTAGACAACCAATCAGCATAGTGCATTACAGCCCAGAACTCCTGGGCTCAAGTGATCCTCTTGTCTCAGTTTCGTGAGTGTCGGGTCTGTCCCACAGACCCTGGCCGAGTGACAGATGCAAGGAGTACTCAGACACAGGTATCTGGTGAAAGAGTGGCTAGGGGACTGCCAAAGAGGGAGCAGCCTGGATAAGCTGGAACTGCTCGCTTTTATTCAGTACAGACGTAATGCCAAAAGCCTGGAGCCAACATGATCTGTAGGTAATTAACATTGTTGTCACCTTTGCAGGGAGCAACCTCACACTTAGATGATCAAAGGTCGGTTTCAACAAAATAAACAAGCCTATTTAGATAAACTCCCCTATATTTCCTTGCACCTGCTTCTCGCCCTCTGCCTTCAGCTTACTCTCTCCCAAAGCATTGCAGAGCCTTCTGACCTTTCAAAAGGTTCGCTTCTTTCCCTATAGCTTTTTCTACCACTCTGACCAATCCCCCCACACTGAGTAGCTGGGACTACAAGGCACGTGCCACTGCACTCAGCCAGGTTTGTTATTAATATTAGTTTAGGCTGTAACTGATGTCTTTTCATGGTGTCACGTGTCTGTAGTCCCAGCTACTCAAGAGGCTGACGTGAGAGGATCATTTGAACCCAGGAGTTCAGCACTAGCCTGGGCAACATAGTGAGACCCTGTCTCTTTAAAAAATAAAAAATTACTCAGGCATGGTGTCACATGCTTGTGATCCCAGCTACTCAGGAGGCTGAGATGGGAGGATTGCTTGAGCATGGGAGGTCAAGACTACAGTGAGCTCTGATTGTGCCACTGGACACAATCCAGCCTGCATGACAGTGAGGCCTCAAAAAAAATCCATTTAATCCAAGGGCAACTCTGGGTTGACCTGCCAATGTAGGGTGCTCACATTTATTCCTAGGTGTACGCATTTTCCCCTGGATTAGATACAGTGGCCACTGCCTCCTGAGTCAATTCCAAATGCCCTCTCAATCTATATTTTACTCCCAGTTGAAACCCTGACTTTATAGAAACTGTTATAGGTGGACTTTTAGACATTATGGCAGGCACAGGAATGGTCCTCTGGTGTGACTGCCTCAATTTGGTGGTTGCTGCTTGATTGTACCTGTTTTTTTTTTTTAAAGACGGGGTTTCACCATGTTGGTCAGGCTGGTCTTGAACTCCTGGCCTCAGGTGATCCGCCCGCCTTGGCCTCCGAAGTGCTTGGATTACAGGCGTGAGCCACCATGCCCGGCCTTGATTGTACTTTTTATTACGGAGAATTTTTAATATACAAAGTATATTTATTGTAAATATCCTTTATGAGATAAAAGAAGTTCCATTATGGGACAGAAAGACTTAGCAGCAGGGTTGCAACCCATTCCCTCTTTCCTGGGGTCTGGGGAAAAAGAAATGATCCTGGTCAAATCCTACAAACATGCTACTAACTCATACCCTTAGTAAACACATGAATAGAATTTACTGGCCAAAAAATAACCGAAAATCCTTATTTATGAAACCGGATATACCTGGTCTATCTAGGTTGCTTACTATACATAACCCTGGAACTTATAGATTTATGGGGAACTTGGCTAGTCAGAAAATGGAGGATAGTCATATAAACTGTGTAATTAAGTGGATATAAGATGGAGATGTTCCATAACTAAAGTGTTGCCCTTTGTATAAGTAATGGCATCCACTCCTCGTCCTTGGCCTTGCTTCCGCATGCTCCACAGCTGGGCCCCACCCCGGCCACACCAGCCTCAGCGTCACTACAGAAGCCTCTGCTGAAAGTTGCTGCAGTTTCCCATTCCAGGGCCCCTACAGCTTCTGGGCCCACCCACTGCACCAGCGTCATCTGCCATTTGGTGTTTTCTCAGAGAAGATGCAATTCGCTAATAATTTGTTTAGGATTTTTGTATTGATATCCATGATTGAGAATGATCCTTCCTTTTTATTCTCATCATATTCTTATCAGGTTTGGTTTCATGGTTATGGTGCAGCACAGGTGAGCCCTGTCCTATATCATAACCATGACACCAAACGGTGCTTTTAAAAAGTCTTGAAGCAACTTTTATCAAAGCAGCAGTGCACAGCAGCAGCAGAGGTACGACTCCTTGCAGAGCAGGGATACCCCATAAGCAGTGTGCCCAGAATAGCAGCTCAGAGGCAGGCCTGCACTCATATTTTTACTTTTAATTATATGCAAATATAATCTTTGCATATAAAATAATAAGGGGAGTTTGTGCAGAAATTTCTAGGAAAAGGATGGCAACTTCCCGGTTATCAGGGTCATTGCCGTGGAAAGGGGCGGTAAATTCTGGGTATTGCCATGGCAATGGTAAACTGACGAGACATACTGGTAGGCATGTTTTATGGAAAGCTGTTTCTGCCCCAGACCTGTTTTAGCTAGTCCTCAGTTTTGTCCAGCTAGTCCTCAGTTTTGTCCAGCTTCAGAGCCCCAGCTTCAGAGTCCAGTCCTGTCTCCTACCTCAGTTATGCCAACTTCATGCAATGCACTGGAGAGTTCTTACTTTTTCCTCTTCTCTGGAACAATTTGTATAGGATGGTAATTACTCAGTCTCTGCCACAGTCTACTTTTTGACGACTCAACATCCACACTCATTCTTCCTCCAAAATATAAAACACATTCATCTTCCCCTTGAGGGGTAAAGTTCCATAGAAGTTACTGCATCATACTTAAAGTCTCTGTATGACATGAAGTCTTCTCCATCAAATTCAGATGTGTGAAGATGTTATCTGTCTATCATTCAACACTCCCAATATACAATGATAGAGAAGAAAGGATGACTACAACTTTTTAAAATCCTATCATTCGGCCAGGTGCAGTGGCTCTCGCCTGCAATCCCAGCATTTTGGGAGGCCAAGGTGGGTGGATCATCTGAGGTCAGGAGTTTGAGACCAGCCTGATCAACATACTTAAACCCCATATCTACTGAAAATATAAAAATTAGCCAGGCATGGTGGCACATGCCTGTAATCCCAGCTACTTGGGAGGCTGAGGCAGGAGAATCGCTTGAACCCAGGAGGCAGAGGTTGCAGTGAGCCTCGATTGAGCTGTTGCGCTCCAGCCTGGCAACAAGAGCAAAAACTCTGTCTGAAATAAATAAAATAAAAACCAACACGGTGAAACCCTGTCTCTACTAAAAATACAAATTTAGGCAGGCGTGGTGGCTCATGCCTGTAATCCCAGCTACTTGGGAGGCTGAGGCAGGACAATCACTTGAACCTGGGAGGGGGAAGTCATGGTGAGCCAAGATTGTGCCAATGCACTACAGCCTGGGCAAAAAGAGTGAAACTCTGTCTCAAAAAAAAAAAAAAGTTAAACATAGGATTAGCATATGACCCAGTAATTCCACACTTAGATATATACCTAACAGAAATGAAAACATATGTCCAGGGTAATGTGTTACATTAATGTTTATAGCAGCATTATTTATAATAGCCAAAAGATGGAAATAGCCCAAATATCCACCAACAGGTGAATGAGTGTAGCACAGACATACAATGGAATATTATTCAGCCATAAGGAAGAGCAAAGTATGGATATATGCTACAACTTGGATAAACCTCAGAAATATGCTAAGCGAAAGAAGTCAAACACAAAAGATCTTTTTTTTTTTTTTTTCTTAAAAGAAAAAAATAAAATAGGCCAGGCACGGTGGCTCATGCCTGTAATCTCAACACTTTAGGAGGCCAAGGTGGGTGGATTGCTTGAGTTCAGGAATTTAAGACCAGCCTGGGCAACATGGTGAAACCCTGTCTCTACAAAAAGTACAAAAAGTAGCAAGGTGTGGTGGCATGCACCCATACTCCCAGCTACTTGGGAGGCTGAGGTGGAATGATCATTTGAGCCTGGGAGGTCAAGTCTTCAGTGTGCTATGATCACACCACTGTACTCAAGCCTGGGTGACAGAGTAAGACCTTGTCTCAAAAACAAAAATAAATAAATAAAATAGAATTGAGGTCTCACTATATTGCCCAGGCTGGCCTCAAACTCTTGAGCTCAAGTAAGCCTCCTGCCTCAGCCTCTGAAAGTGCTGGTATTATAGATGTGAGCCAAAAGGTCACTTTTGTATGATTACTTTTATGTAATTTATTTGTTGAGATTCTCCAAAAAACAGAATCAAAAAGAGAGAGAGAGATTGATTTATTATGAGAAATACCTCATGGTGAAACCCCCTTTGCAAAAAATTATGTCAGTGAGAAAATGATGGCAATGGGCAAGATCTAGCCTAGCCAATCAGCTTCTTACTTTTAGCCTTACTTTGGGAGACATTTAGGTTACAGTGTAAATAATAATAGCCCTTCCCCAAAACTCAATCACCTTTGTAAAGCTAATGAGAGACCACTAGAATAGGAGGAAGAGAGGAGCCTGAATTTTTCTAAAGTGTAGACATAAATGATTGCTAGCCATTATTTCAGAAGTCACAAGATATACAACTTTCCCAATTACTCCTGCAAATAACATCACTATTGTAGAACCCAAGATTGGCCTTGTGAGATATCTTTTCAGGTTTTTTGCATGTGTGACACCTAGTTCCATCTGGACCCACCTGCTGATAGCTCCTGTAGCACTACCCAGAAGTGTTTTGGCATGCAGAAGGATGATTTCCCACACCCCTATAATTACACCCCAACCAATCAGCAGCAAGCACCCATTCCCTTTCCCCCAAACTGCCTTTGAAAAATCCCTAACCTATGAGCCTTTGATGATATCGATTTGAGTAATAACTCCATCTCTTGCATTACATTGAGAGACTGTGTTAAGGCAAAAAACTTCTCTTCCCCCAGCCATGAGGGGCCTGGTTTCAAAGGCAGGAGTTTTCCATCGCCATGCCTCCAACCACGCCATCATCCAGGATGATCCAGAGTTCTTTGTCTGGGTTTCTCCTGCGGGCTAGGTAGAGGAATCCAGGTGGGCTACTTCATCCAAAAAGCCCCCAGAAAGCTCTGGGAGGAGTGGGCTCTGTTGTGGACCAAGCAGCCAATCCAGTATCAGAGTCAAAGATCAATCACTACAGAGGACGTTTCAAAGAACTCCTCCCATTTGATGAGAACGTGAATGAGGAGGGAATAACTCCAGGGTGAAAACTCTGCTGCTCTTAACTATACGGATTCCTTCTTTGGATTACCTCCCACGACAGCATGGGAGCTGTCTCTCCTTCTCTCTCTCTCTCTCTCTCTCTCTCTCTCTCTCTCTCTCTCTCTCTCTCTCTCTCTCTCTCTGCCTAATAAATTGCTTTTCTGCAAAACTCTTTGGGTCCATGAAGCTCACTGCTCCTATGGGTCCCCTTTCCCCATTCTTTGGGATAACAGAGGCCAAGAACCTCGGATTGGGGAATTGGGAACATCTTCCAGCTACCCATTCTCTCCCCCGGTTACATCTTGACCAGCCTGGCATTAATTAAACACTTTCTCTACTGCAGTACTGTAGTCTTCATTTGTGCAGTGGGCAGGAGGAACCGGTCAGGTTGTTAAAATGGAATTATAAAGGCTGAGAAAGTCCATGAGCTGCCATCTGTAAGCTGGAAACACAGAAAATCAGTGGTGTAATTCAAGTCAAAGGCAGTAGAACCAGTAGAGATGAAGGTATAAATTCCAATATAAGTGTATAAAATAAGATGTTCCAGCTCAAGAACTAAGGCAGAAAAGAAGCGGTGGGCTGGGAACAACGGTTCATGCCTGTTCCCATGCATGTCATCCCAGGACTTTGGGAGGCCAAGGTGGGAGGATGGTTTGAGGCCAGGAGTTGGAGACGAGCCTGGCCAATATAGCAAGACCACTTCTCTACAAAAAATTTAAAAATTAGCTCATTATGGTGGCACACACTTGTAGTCCCAGCTACTTGGAAGGTTGAGGCAGTGAGTTCAAGGTTGCAGTGAGCTATTGTCAATGAAAAGAATGCTGTAAAATATTTGAAGACATTTATTCTGAGCCAAATATGGGTGACTAATGGTTCATGCCCATGAAACACCCCCAGGAGATGCTGAAAACATGTGCCCAAGGTGGTTGGACTGTAGCTTGGTTTTATACATTTTAGGAAGACATAAGACATCAATCAATACATGTAAGATGTAACCTTTCTGGTCCAGAAAGATAGGACAACTGGAGGTGGGGTGGTGGAGTGACTTCTAGGTCATAGGTAGATTCAAAAACTTTCTTTTCTTTTTTTTCCTCCTATTCTGTTGGTCCTCAGGATCCAAAAATATTCTGATTGGCAATTGATTGAAAGAGTTTACCTAAAGACCTGGAATCAATAGAAACCTATGTCTGGGTTAAGATAAGGGGTTGTGAAGACCAGAGTTTTATCATACACATGAAGCCTCCAGGTAGAGAGAATAGATTGTGAATGTTTCTCATCAGATTTAAAGAGTCTGTTCTGTCCCAGCACTTTGGGAGGCTGAGGAGGGTGGATCACCTGAGGTCAGGAGTTTGAGACTAGCCTGGTCAACATGGTGAAACCCCATCTCTACTGAAACTACAAACAATTAGCTGGGCACAGTGATGGGCACCTGTAATTCCCATTACTTGGGAGGCCAAGGCAGGAGAATCGCTTGAACTTGAGAGGTGGATGTTGTAGTGAGCTGAGGTTTTGCCGCTGTACTCCAGCCTGGATGACAGAGCAAGACTGTCTCAAAAAAAAAAAAAAAGTTGGAACTAAGGAGAGTTGGTGATTGTACAACATTGTGAATGCACTAAATGCCACTAAATTGTACACTTTAAAATAGTTAATTGTATGTTACATGACTTTTACCTCAACTTTTAAAAAAGCATACAAAACTCTTTCCCTGCCATTGTATAGTTATGCAGAGGCAAAGGCCTGGGGGCATTCAAGATTTGGCTTCACCTGTAACCTACCACCGTGGCTGAGGAAGACATTGCTGCAGGAGCTGTGTAGACATTAATACTGCTTTCTTTACAAGAGGCTCTGAAGGCTGCGCTCAGCCACAATGTCCTACCTAGCACATGGAATTTGGCTTTTGTTTTATGGATTTATTTATTTTTATTTGACAGGCTCTCACTCTGTTGCCCTGGCTGTAGTATAGTGGCCCAATCATGGCTCACTGCAGCCTGGACCTCCTCGGCTCAAGCAATCCTCCTACCTAAGCCTCACCAGTAGCTGGGGCTACAAGTGTGCACCACCACACTGGCTAATTTTAATATTTTTTGTAGAGACAATGTTTTGCCAAATTTCCCAGGCTGGTCTTGTACTCCTGAGCTCAAGTAATCCATCACACCCAGCCTGATCCTCCTTTAATTGGGAAAATTATCCTCATTGCAGGGGAAAACAGGTCCCTTTTTACTCCTTAGCCAGAACCAAAGTCCACACCTAACCTCTCCTAGGGGATGAAAAGTAGACAAATATAGGGCAGAATAGGTCTTCCCAAAGAAAAAAATTATAGGAATTTGCTATTTTATTTAAGGAGAAGGCAGGGGACTATTTATAGGGGTGGATTTGGGAGGTTCTCAACTAAGGAAAATCTGAATATGATTTTAGATCAAAATGAATTTGTCTATTTGGGTGTACTTACTTGCAACTCTGCACCCAATGTTCTCCCACTGACAGCTGGCAACCGTTATTCTAGAAATTTGAAGTGTTGGTTTATGCAAACCTGGATATGATTCTGGCCCATCATTAATTTGTACAACAGTGGAAGTCTCTTGGCATAAATTAGAGGAAGAAATTTAAAGAACTCAGGAGGCAAGAATGATTTACTGAGTCTATATATGCATCTTGCTGAGCAACCCAATAATTATATTCCTTGAAAAGGCCCAGAATTCACCTTCATTACCAAAACTAGAGGACAACTGATGAAGGAAGTGCCAAAATCATTAAAAAGCACTTTCCTGACCATCCTCTCTAAGCCCAAAATAGTTGTGGATGGGTTGACCATTGAAATGGCTCTGACCTCAAGGAGGATGGGAGGATTCTGGGTTGACAGAGGCCTTGTGGTGACAGTGAAGTGGCTACATTGTCTGAGGTATATACCCTGGGGTTCGTTGTCATATGCCAGGAAAATTTAGGACACGAACACACAAGAGTTTAGGAATGGAGGTTTAATAGGTAGAAGAGAAGAGAAAGATAAATAGCTTCCTCCATAGAGGAAGGGATCTCCAAGTGGAAAGGACTGAGCAGAAAAGGACCAGCTGTTGGTAGATATGCCAAGTTTTATAGTCCAGTTTGAGGAGTCAGTGTCTGATTTATGCAGGGCTCAATTGGTTCAATCAGGTATGACGTTTACATAGTGCACAGGGAAGACTCGTCACCTCACCTTAATCTTTTTTTTTAACCCTAATCTTTTTATTCAAATGGGCTTTCCAGTTGATTGGCACCATCTTGTCTGCTCCTTTACAGTGTATGTGCCTGGCAGAGAAGGGAAGATGGAGCTGCCATCTTAAACATGTCTAGTCCTTAGTTCCTGCGAGCATTCACCCATGCAGACTCCCAGCTTGCAGGCTGCTCTTTGTTAGAAAATGATTTGGGGGGAGGGGCTGGGCACAGTGACTCACACCTGTAATCTCAGCACTTTGGGAGGCCGGCAGATCACTTGAGATCGGGAGTTCAAGACCAGCCCAGTCAACATGGTGAAACCCCAATTCTACTAAAATTACAAAAATTAGCCAGGTGTGGGGGCACACACCTGTAGTCCCAGCTACTTCGGAGGCTGAGGCATGAGAATTGCTTGAACCCAGAGGCAGAGGTTGCATTGAGCTGAGACTGCACCACTACACTCTAGCCTGGACCACAGAGCAAACTCTGTCTGAAAAATAAAATAAAAGAAGGAAGGAAGGAAAAAGAGAGAAAGAAAAAGTGATTTAATGATTTGGGGTTGCTTTTCACTAAACATAAAAGAAGGACTCCCATACCCTTACTATCTGCCTATTTTTTTTTTTTTTTTTTGAGATGGAGTCTGGCCCTGTCACTCAGGCTGGAGTACAGTGGCAAGATCTCGGCTCACTGAAACCTCCGCCTCCTGGGTTCAAGCGATTCTCCTGCCTCAGCCTTCTGAGTAGCTGGGATTACAGGTGCATGCCACCATGCTCGGCTAATTTTTTTTTTTTTTTTTTTTTTGTATTTTTAGTAGAGACAGGGTTTCACTATTGTGGCCAGGCTGCTCTTGAACTCCTGACCTTGTCATCTGCCCGCCTCAGCCTCCGAAAATGCTGAGATTACAGGCGTGAGCCACCATGCCCGGCCAGTAATTTCTTCTTATTTCCTGTATCATTCCCCACCTCTGGAGTGGTAACCCTAACTGCTGTTAGTGGGTGTCGAGCAAGAACTCTTTCTGGCTACTTTCTTCTGAAAAGGGGCATGATGTGGGGAACAGGGCTCCTCCTGGGGTTGATCTAAGGGGTCCTTGGAAGAAAGGCTTGCCCAGGTATTGTTTGGTCTGCAGCACCATTTGGAGTTTGATTGCTTCTAGGCAAGAGGAAACAATTTGAGTTATGATATAGAGCAGACAAGGTCCAAACATTAATATAAAACACATGATTAAGCACGGTGGCTCACACCTATAATCCCAGCACTTTGGGAGGCAGAGGAGGGTGGATCACCTGAGGTCAGGAGTTCAAGCCCAGCCTGGCTAACATGGTGAAACCCCGATTGTACTGAAAATACAAAAAATTAGCCAGGCACGGTGGCACACACCTGTAATCCCAGCTACTCAGGAGGGTGAGGCAGGAGAATCACTTGAACCCGGGAGATGGAGGTTGCAGTGAGATTGCGCCATTGCACTCCAGCTTGGGCAGCAACAGCAAAACTCCATCTCAAACAACAACAACAACAAAAAAAAAAAAACCATGAGCAAGAGGGGGCTTAATAATGGAGCTAACCAGTTCCACAAAGAAGACTGAAATTCATTAAAGAGAGATTGTAGCCATCCAGGCCTGGAGCCTGCATTTTCCCTTAACCTGTCAATGATTTTCACTTGATCATTAAGCACCTGTAAGTTTTCTTCGACTTGACTAGAGGTGTTTCATTTAAGACTGCACAGGTACCCGATACCTTGGCTGTAAGGACATCCAGGGCTGGTCTCTTCTGTGTTACTACTGAGGCTGAAAAGTCTATGGACTGCTGTTGTGATTCCATGGCTCCTACTGTTGCCTTCCATCCTCGTTGCATCGTAATGGAAATATTAAGTGCTGACCTTCAAGGAGAGGAATGCCAGCAAACCAGAAGGGGCCTCTGGTTATGGAATTCCCCATCCATGATCTTTCTGAGACTGCCATGTGCATGCCCTCCCAATCTTCTCTTTTGGTTAAATCTCCATGTGAGGGCATGGAAATGATAAGTCTCTTTGTTCGGCATATTCAAAATGGTGCACTTTTTTTGAGAATCGTAATAGGTACCTTTTATCGAAAGCTCACTGTTGCAAAGCAGTCTACATTCATTATCAAATTAAATCATCAAAAAGCCCTAAAAGGTAGGTCTCAATACCACCGCACTTCGTGATTGTGCCAGACAATGACTAATAAAATAGGTAAGAATGGCTGTGGGGAAGTCAGCTGGGTTCTAGTTACAGTCCTATTTCAGGAAATTATTTAACCTAAGCGTCTTCTCCATGTGCGCACACAGGGTAGACCTCTGAAGAGCGGTGCTGTAACTTCTTTTTCCCTTTTTCTTTTATATCTTGGTTCAATTCAGGTATAGAGTGGTGCTGTAACTTCTAGGGTCATGGCTGTGTTGAGGCAGAATGACAGTTCAGCCTCCTCCCAGGCCAGTGCAAAGGGTTCTTCACTCGGATTAAAGCTGTCTCTCCCGGACTGAATTGCCCACCCCACAAACCCCTCTGCCACGCCCACACTTCACCCCATCCCACCACAACATGCTGTTGAAGTCCTGGGACCACCCGGGACTGCGGCCCAAATCCTTCCTCGCTTAGGGGAGGTGAGGGGTGTTCCTGCGGGGCGGGGTGGGAAGGGAGGCTTGGGCAAGACTGTGGGATAACGTCGCCCTGGTGACGCGTAGCTGATCTAAACCCCGGCCTAGTAAAGGTTGCCTAAATAAAGGTGCTGTAAATAAAGAACGGGGCAGGGGCTGCGGTTGCCAGGGACGCGAGCGTCTCAGGGCCGCCACAATGGCTCCCGTTCAGTGGCGGAGCCAGCGTGTCACGTCCCGGCTGTGTCTCTGGGTCCCACGGCCCCCTCCTCATGTGGCAACTATTGTGGCTACTAGTCTAGGCAGCTCAGCCTCTGGGGTGGGTCCAGGACCCGAGCTGACCTCCGACGCCTTCGGGCGGATGAGCCTTGGTCTTCCAGTTGCTCAGATCTCCCACCCAAATCGCCCCATGCGCTTACCGCCCCCCCTCCCCCGCCCACCACGCAGACCGGGGACTTTGAATACTGAGGGTCCCCTACTTCCTCCCAGATGTCAGCTCTGCCTCCGGAATCAACTGAGACTTTGACCAAGATTTTGATTCCATTCCTGGACATGGATTCAGCTGGAGGGGCGCCCCAAGGGCCAGAGCAGCCCAGCTGCACACGCGGATCTGAATGACGAGCTGACTCGGCAAGAAAGGCTCCCAGAGGTGGTCCCAGTGCTGGACTGGAACCAGAACCAGACCCTAGCTCGGCCTCCTCGCCTCAAAAGTAAGGTTCAAACTGCAGATCTAGATCAGGCTGCAGATCATCAGGCAGATGAAATACTTGTCCCACCTCTAGATAGAACTCAAAAGCAACAAAGTTTATTGTTTGACTCAAGAACATGAAGAAATGTCTAGCTCAGCACGGGAGACTTAACAAGGGTTGCGATTGGAACTCCACACGGATTTGTATCAAAACCTCAGTGTCAGAAACAAACTTTGCAGGACATTTAGATTCAAGTATGGATATACTGTATCCGGGCAGCCTGCCTCCAGAACTCCAGGTGAACTCAGATGACCCTCCAGGGCCCTCTGAGCAAGTTGGCTTTTTCAATTTCATTTAGAGCCCGAAACTCAAAATCCAGAGACCCTTGAAGAGATCCAGTCCTCTTCACTCCAGCAAGAAGCCCCAGCACAGCTTCCACAACTCCCGGAGGAGGTAGAACCTTCAACCCAGCAGGAGGCCCCAGCTCTGCCTTCATAGTACCATGAGGGGGTCCGCTCTTCTTCAACAGAGCAGGAGGCCCCAGCACGGCAGCTACCTGCCTCTGAAGAGATGTAGCTCAGCCGTCAATACATCATGAGGTAAATGTTCCATTTGAAAGCTGGAATGAAGCTCAGCACTCACTCTTGCCCAATGTCACAGTCAAACCTGTGGATATGGAGCCTACAGTAACTCCACAGCCAGGTAAGGAACTTACATCAAGCCAGGTCCCAGCAGGGGACCCCAGCTCAGCCTCCAGAGTCCTCTATGGAGAGTCATGAGGTGACAGTTCAACCTCCAGATGAGGATCAAGCTCATTATAACTTGCCCAACATTACAGTTAAACCTCGGGATGCGGAGGTTACCATAACTCTAGAGCCTACCAAAAAGACTGAATCCTCTCCAGCCCAGCAGGAGGCCCCAACTCAGCCTCCAGAGGAGATGGAACCTTCTGCAACCCAAGACGAGGCCCTAGCTAAGCCTCCAGGTCCTTCTGTGGAGGCTGAACCTTCCCTGAGAGAGCAGGGAGCCAGCTTAGCCTTCTGAGTCTTCTGGGGAGATTGAACCTTCTCCAGCCCAGGAGATCTCAGCTCAGCCTCCAGACATCATGAAGTATCAGTTTTACCTCAAGCTCAGCATTCAGATTTGCCCAATGTCACTGTTAAGCCTCTGGATATGCAGCTCACCATAGCGACGGAGCCTACTGCAGAGGTGGAAACTCCTCCAATCCACCAGGAGGCTACAGCTCAGCTCTCAGGGCCAGTTAATGATGTGGAACCTTCTGCCACCCAGCATGGGGCCCATCTCTGCCTCCAGAGTCATCAGAAAGGCTGGTCCTTTACCAGTTCAACAGGAGACTTCAGTTCAATCTCCAGAACCTATTAAGGATGAGAACCCCTCTCTAACCCAGCAGGAGGCTACAGCTGATCATCCACAGACCCCTGAAGAGGTTGAGTCTTCTCCAACCCAGCAAGAGGTCTCAGCTCAGACACCAGAGCTCCCTAATGAAGTTGTAGCTCAACCTCCAGAACATCATGAGGTAACAGCTTCTTCTCTAATTCATGATCAAGTTCAGCCTCCAACATTGCACAATGTCACTGTTAAACCTATGGATCACATGGTTGCCATGACTCCAGAGTTCACAAATCAGGTTGAAATTTTAACACAACAGGGGGCCCCAGCTCAGTCCTTAATGTCCCCTGAGCAGTTTCAACATTTGAAAGACCAGCAAGAGACTATAATTCAGCAGCTAAATACCCCTGAAAATGATGAACTTCCTCCAATCCATCAAGAGCCCACAACTCAGTCTCCAACTCAGCTCTCCTCAGACTTTAAGTTCATTGAATGATGAGATGGCATTTTCAACTCTAGATCTGTCTTTAACGTTCAGAAGTAGTTCAACTTAGCCTAATACTACAGTTAAAAATGTGAATATGGGCCCAGAGTGGTGGCTCACGCCTATAATCCCAGCACTTTGGGAGGCCGAGGCAGGGGGATCACCTAAGGTTGGGAGTTCAAGACCAGCTTGGCCAACATAGTGAAACCCCATCTCTACTAAAAATACAAAAGCTGGGTGTAGTGGCGGGCACCTGTAATCCAAGCTACTGGGGAGGCTGAGGCAGGAGAATCACTTGAAACAGGGAGGCGGAGGTTGCAGTGAGCCAAGATTGCACTGTTGACCTGCAACCTGGGCAACAAGAGTAAAATCCCATCTCAAAAAAAAAGTGGATCTGGAGCTTTTCATACCTACAGCAGTCACTATGGAGGTTGAACCTTCTCCAGTCCAGCAGGACAACCCTCCAGTTCCTACTGAGCAGGCTGACTTTTCTCTAACCCAGCCTTATATTCCTTCCCCACCTTTGGATTCTCCTGAAAAGACTGAATCCGCAGCCCAGCAAGAGGTCATAGCTCAGACTCCAGATCCCCCTAAGGAAGTAGAACCTTCTCTAGTCCAGCAAGAGTTTCCCGCTGAGCCACCAGAGCCCCTCAGGTGGTTGAACTATCTGCAATCCAGCAGGAAGCCTCAGGTCATCCTCCAAAGTCCACTAAAGAGATTGGTTCTCCCCTGCAGCAGGAGATATCAGCTCAGCCATCAGAGCCACTGAGAGGGTCCAACCTTCTCCAGTCCTACAGAAGGCCCCAACTCAACTTTTAGAGCCACATCCAAAGTAATTAACTGGCTGGGCATGGTGGCTCATGCTGACTTTCTTTTTCTACTAAGTGCTCAAACTGCTTGTCTGCCGTCTCCAGGCATCCCATGTGAGACTGGATCTCGTGGACCTGCTTGTGGGTTTGCTGGTACAGGGGTTCCATGTCACCCGCCCAGCTTGGCCTGGATCCAGCTCTGGCTTCCAAGATAATGCACTTTTTAAAAGGGAACCTAGGTTAGGGATGTTCCCAGATGACACAGCCATGTCAGTGCCATTTAAAAATAATAGGTTGGGGGCCAGGCACAGTGGCTCACGCCTGTAATCCCAGCACTTTGGGAGGCTGAGGCAGGCGGATGACGAGGTCAGGAGTTCAAGACCAGCCTGGCCAAAATGGTGAAACCCTGTCTCTACTAAAAATACAAAGAATTAGCCGGGCATGGTAGTGAGCGCCTGTAATCCCAGCTACTTGGGAGACTGAGGCAGGAGAATCGCTTGAACCTGGGAGGCAGAGGTTGCAGTGAGACGAGATTGCGCCACTGCACTCCAGCCCGGCAACAGTGTGAGACTCTGTCTCAAAAAAAAAGGTTGGGAACCATTGCTACTCTAGTGCAGGTTCCTTAGTGTTATTATGCTATTAAACTGAGCAAATGGCTCAGGACAGACCCAGCAATTGGTCTTTTTATACAAATGGGCCTTGGCTGATATTGTAGGAGCTAAAGGGTATGATGTATCGCTAAACCCAATAAAAAGTCCCAGCAGATTCTGTGATAGCATAATTTTCATGCTTCCTTTTTGTTGGTAACTATTATCCCTGTCATAAGAATAATTATTAAGCAAAATACTATGACAATGGAAATTCTCTAATATTTCAGTTCGAACTTGCTATTGTGTAAGCTCTGCTGCAAACAGTAGAATGAGAACAGCCATTCCTGCAAGGGTGATGTACTGGACTATTTCCATCTAAAATTTTATTTGCCAAGACATAGAATTGCCCTTTGGGGGGTCTATGAAGTTTCTTGGTTTTATTTTCCCAAACAAAGAAGTCTCTGGGTTATGGGCCCCTACTCACTTTCATTACCTGGCAGAATTTGCAGGATAATTGCCAGAACTAGCATGTTGATCCAGATATTTACATTATCCATCCCTTTTTGTTTCTTCCAAGCTGCAGGAGATCACCACTTAATTCACAGGTATAAGCAGGGTTAGTCTAAAATGTAGGCAAAAAGCTCAAAAACGATTAATGAGACTAGGATTTAATGACAAATATATGATAAGCTTGGGAGCATAATTTCTCTCTCTAGTCCTCATTTTTGGTAAAAAACAAATTATGATAGGACTGTGTTGTTCGTGGAATAAACTTGAGTCTTATAATTGGCCTGATGAGTTGAGTAAAGTTCAGCAAGAATAGTTATTTCTATGTAGGCCTTTTGGATTGCTTGAACCCAGAAGGCGGAGGTTTCAGTGAGCCAAAATCGTGCCACTGCACTCCAGCCTAGGCAACAGAGCATCTCAAAACAAAAAAAGAGAAAGAAACATTTTTTTTTTTTGAGAAGGAGTTTCACTTTTGTTGCCCAGGCTGGAGTGCAATGGTGCGATCTCAGCTCACCACAACCTCTGCCTCCTGGGTTCAAGTGATTCTCTTGCCTCAGCCTCCCAAGTAGCTGGGATTACAGGCATCTGCCACCATACCTGGCTAATTTTGTATTTTTGGTACAGAGGGAGTTTCGCTGTTTTGGTCAGGATGGTCTTGAACTCTTGACCCCAGGTGATCCACCTGCCTCGGCCTCCCAAAGTGCTGGGATTACAGGTGTGAGCCACTGTACCTGGCTGACATTCTTTACTGACCACAGGCTACGAACCCTGTGTGGGGACTGTGTAGACAAGGTATGAGACCTTGTCCTCCCCATGGGGCTTTTATCAGCTCAGCAAGTCAAGATTGACTCCTTAAAGGGAAGCATACCCTTCCAGTCAAAGCTTTGATAAAATAACCAATTATGTCCTGTTGCAAAAGAAAAATGGATTCTGGCGGGGTGTGGTGGCTCACTCCTGTAATCCTAGCACTTTGGGAGGCCAAAGGCTGAGGCAGGCAGATCACCCGAGGTCAGGAGTTCAAAACTAGCCTCACCAACATGGAGAAACCCCATCTCTACTAAAAAAACAAAATTAGCTGGCCATGGTGGCACATGCCTGTAATCCCAGATACTTGGGAGGCTGAGGAAAGAGAATTGCTTGAACCCGGGAGATGGAGGTTGTGGTGAGCTGAGATCACATCATTGCACTCCAGCCCAGACAACAAGAGTGAAACTCTGTCTGAAAACACAGCAAAACAAAACTGGCCAGGCACAGTGGCTCATGCCTGTAGTCCCAGCATTTTGGGAGGCTGAGGTGGGTGGATCACAAGGTCAAGAGACAGAGACCATCCTGGTCAACATGGTGAAACCCCATCTCTACTAAAAATACAAAAATTGGCAAGGCGTGGTGGCTCAGCCTATAATCCCAACACTTTGGGAGGCCAAGGCGGGTGGATCATAAGGTCAGGAGTTTGAGACCAGCCTGGCTGACACAGTGAAACCCTGTCTCTACAAAAAATACAAAAAATTGCCGGGCGCGGTGGCTCAAGCCTGTAATCCCAGCACTTTGAGAGGCCAAGGCGGGTGGATCACAAGGTCAAGAGATCGAGACCATCCTGGTCAACATGGTGAAACCCCGTCTCTACTAAAAATACAAAAAATTAGCTGGGCATGGTGGCGCGTGCCTGTAGTCCCACCTACTCAGGAGGCTGAGGTAGGAGAATTGATTGAACCTGGGACGTAGAGGTTACAGTGAACCAAGATCACACCACTGCACTCCAGCCTGGTGACAGAGCGAGACTCCATCTAAAAAAAAAAAAAAAAAAGAGAGAGAAAAATGGATTCTTATTGCACTCATACAAACAACTATATTGCCATAATTTAAGAATACTTGCAGATAGTTTCCAGATTCTAGAGGAACAAAGCAGAAAGAAACATGATCCAAATTTTGTTCAGAAAAGTATACCTTACTCAATTATAAAAGACCTTAAATAGTTCAAAATAAGTTTCCTTGACTCTGAAAAACAAAACAAGGATCAGCAATATTTCAAGCAAAAGTCAAAAAAGTTTGCTTTAGCTTTCTGAGTGCAGTCCATTTTGTTAGCTCTTGTTTTGCTTGACATTCGAAAACATTTCGGTTCTTCATGAGTCTCGTAATTATTTCTCTATTCCAATGTTACAATCTTCAAAGCTATTAAAAACCTGCATTTGAGAACACCTGTTACGGTCTTATAGCTTGATTATAACCATCTTTTGAGAAGGAACAAAGCAAGACAAAAATTATCTGCAAATGACAAAATTTTCAGGGTAGTTACAGTTAAAAATATGACTGACAAAGAAGTTTAGTTATCTTTGTGGTTTACAATAACTTAACAACCTTAATTATGATTGATAGCATATACTCAGACATTAGAATTTTAGACATCCCATATATTTTTGGTACATATATTAGTATGATTCTCCAAAATATAACTTAAGGAAGATTGGACATCATTTTGGCAATCTCATGTCAAATAATCTTGTTTACCTCTTCTCTGGATGATTCAGGGGCCCTCTGAACCATCCAGAATGCAAGGCAGCAAGAAAGATAACTTTGAAACTTAAAGTTTGATTTTGGGATGCCTGTTAACTGTTAAAGGTTTAAAACACTTGATGTAATGAAATAGAATTCCAGATTGCCCTAAATTATTTATTTTGCCAAAATGATGACTCAGAAGGCAAAAAAACATTCATTAGCCTTTACTATTACATAAAAATTCTGTTTAAAGCCAAATTTTATTTGCATTAGTTTGTTAGTGTTAACCCCAATTTGTTTAAATGAAACTTTATAGACGATTCCACCTAATCTTTTTTTTTTTTTTTCTGAGACGGAGTTTCGCTCTTGTTACCCAGGCTGGAGTGCAATGGCTGATCTCAGCTCACTGCAACCTCTGCCTCCTGAGTTCAAGCAATTCTCCTGCCTCAGCCTCCTGAGTAGCTGGGACTACAGGAGCGCCCCACCATGCCCAGCTAATTTTTTGTATTTTTAGTAGAAACGGGGTTTCATCATGTTGACCGGGATTGTCTCGATCTCTTGACCTCGTGATCCACCCACCTCGGCCTCCCAAAGTGCCAGGATTACAGGTGTGAGCCACCGCAGCCGGCGGATTCCATCTAATCTTAACCAATTTGACCATGAGGTGAAATCTTTACAAACCCTTTATAACCTCTTTTGCTAAAGGGCAGATTAGTGTCTTAAGATAACCTTGCTGTGCTTTTATTTCAATGCTTAATTTATGAAAAGACTATATAATATCTTTTTGAATTAAGTTAATGTTTACATATTTTTTCAAGATTAATTTTTACAATTTTCTATAACTTGCTTAAACCTCTAGCTCTCTAATTAAATTTAACATAATCTCTCACGCCAGGACAAAATTTACATTTCCATGCTTTCTTATAATTCTTACTAAAAAACATATTTTACTGTTTTTATACACCTTGCATGTAAAACTGCTTAGTGATCTAAAATACAGGCTGCACTATTGACTCTTAGCAACTTTTACTTTTGGCAAAAAACGTGGTTAGTAAGCAATTTTAATTATGTACCAAGTGTGAACCTAGGACCCAGACAGAAAGAAGTGCAGATGAGGTCTGACTCTTTCCAGCATCGAACTCCACGTGTCCCAGGCCTTACCTATCTGCAAAGCAGGCAGTGTACAACCTTGGAACATTTAGCAAACCTAGTATCCAAGTTGTATGATTTAGACCACCTACTTGCATTTTACCAATAATCTTTATGACTAATTTCTTAAAGATTAAAGTCAAGATAAGCTAAAAAAGTTTGATTTAAGTGCTTATTTTTCTTTCAGTCAATCAATTAGAGCTTTTTTTTTTTTTTTGGAGGGGGGAGGAAGGCAGGAAGGAAGGGAATAAGGACGGTAGGGAGGAAGGAAGGGATGAAGGAAGGAAGGAAGGGAGGAAGCGGGGAGGGAGGGAGGGAGGGAGGGAGGGAAGGGAAGAAAGGAAATCAAGCAATGAAAGAGACATTGCCGACCTGGATCTAGAGGTTTACAAGTTGATTTCTTTTTTTTTGAGAGAAGGAAAGAAAAAAAAAATAAGTAAAGGAGAGGAAGAAAGAGGAAGAGAAAGAGGGAGAGTAAATGGAAATATTGCTTTATTTTGAAAAAAATTGGGTATTAATAATGGCCAATCAATGTTTCATTTAAACTTATGGGTAGGTGTGATGTGGTATTGACAAGAATGTATATTTTGTGTATTTGAAGTGGAGAGCTCTATAAATATTTATTAAGTTTACTTGTTCTGAATCTGAGTTCGAGTCCTTGATATCCTTATTAATTTTCTGTCTCATTGAATCTAAGTCTCCTATCTGGGTGTTAGGATCGTTAGCTCTTGTTGTTGCATTGATCCTTTTACCACTATATCTTTGTTGCTTTAAAATCTATTTTATCTGATACAAGAATTGCAACTCCTGCTTTTTATTTATTTATTATTTATTTTTGCTCTCCATTTGGTTGGTAAATCTTTCTCCATCCCTTTGTTTTGAGTCTTTGTGTATCCTTGCATGTGAAACAGGTCTGGATGTAACATGCCGTTGGGTTTTGGCTGTGTCTTTTGATTGGGAATTTAGTCAATTTAAATTTAGGGTTACTGCCATTTGATGTTGACTGGCTGTTTTATCCATTCGTTGGTGTAAATTCTTCTTTATGTTGGTGCTCTTTACTTTTTGGTGTATTTTTAGAAAGGCTAATACTGGTTGTTTCTTTCTGTGTGTAATGCTTCTTTCAGAAGCTCTTGTAAAGCAGGCCTGGTGGTAATAAAATCTCTGAGTTCTTGCTTGTTCATAAAAGATTTTATTTTTCCTTCAGTTGTGAAGCTTAGTTTGGCTGGATATGAAATTCTGGGCTGAAGGTTCTGTTCTTTGAGGATGTTGAATATTGGCCCCCACTCTCTTCTGGCCTGTAGAGTTTCTGCCGAGAGATCTGCTGTAAGTCTGATAGGCTTGCCTTTGTGGGTAATCTGACCTTTCTCTCTGGCTGCCCTTAGTATCCTCTCCTTCGTTTCAACCCTGGTGAATCTAACGATTATGTGCCTTGGGATTGCTCTTCTTGAGGAATATCTTTGTGGTGTTCTCTGTATTACCTGGGGTTGAATGTTGACCTGCTTTGCTAGTTTAGGAAAATTTTCCTGAATAATATCCTGAAGGGTATTTTCCAGCTTGGATTCATTCTCTCCGTCGCATTCAGGTACACCTATCAAACGTAAATTTGGTCTTTTCACATAGTCCCACATTTCTTGGAGACTTTGATCATTCCTTTTTATCCTTTTTTCTCTAATCTTTTCTTCACGTTTTATTTCATTAAGTTGGACTTTGACCTCTGATATCCCTTCTTCTGCTTGAACAATTCGAGTGTTTAAACCTGTGCATACTTCTCGGAGTTCCTGTATTGTATTCTTCAGTTCCATTAATTCACTCATACTCCTCTCTAAGTTGTCTATTCTCAATAGGATTTCATCAAACTTTTTTTCAAAGTTCCTAGTTTCTTTACGTTGGGCTACAACATGGTCTTTTAACTCACCGAAGTTTGTTATTATCCATTCCTTGAAGGCGCTCGTTCTCCATCAAGCCTTGTTCCATTGTTGATGTGGAACTGTGATCATCTTTAGAGGGAGAGGCGTTCTGACTTTGAGTATTCTCAGCTTTTTTACGCAGGTTTCTTCCCGTCATTGTAAATTTATCCTCCCGTCGTCTTTGAAATTACCAACTTTCAGATTAGGTCTCTTGAGTGGACGTCCAGGTTGTTAGTTCCCAGGGCCAGAGCAGCGGCGTTAAAACTGATGGTGCTTTTCTGCCCAGGATTCTCCTGTCGGGCTTCCTTCTTGTTTCCGTAGTAGGCGACTCTGCCTTCCTGGGGCTCCAAACCTCGGTCAGAAGGGGAACTGGTCCCGTTTACTCTGCGCCGAGCGCTGCCGCGTGGAGGTGCCGACAGAACCGCTGCGCCGACCACGAGAGTCACTCTGGCGACTCCTGTGTTTCCACCACTGGGGGATCTTCTGCTTCGTGAGCAACCAGACTTTGTCTGAAAGTGTGGCGTCCTCTAGTTCTCCGCACCTTCCCTGAGAGCTGCAATCCCGGGATGTTAGCGATTGGCCATCTTGGATCGTTCCCTCTTAGAGCTCTTTTTATAGACATTATGCACAAAACATATATAGTGACACAGAGAGAAGATTCAGCCCTTGTAAGATTTTTCATTTGCTGGTTTCTTAATTGGATTACTGGCTTCAGGGTGGAGCCCTTGGAAGAACAGGGCCAGGAAGGCATGCATTTCTAGGGCATAATAAGCAGGTACAGCTGAAGGCAAAGACAGAGCCCCAAAATTAAGGGATCCATTTTGTATTAAATCTTGGATCCTCTTTTTTTTTTTTTTTTTGATAGAGAGTCTTGCTCTTTTGCCAGGCTGGAGTGTAGTGGCATAATCTTGGCTCACTGCAACCTCCATCTCCCAGATTCAAGCGATTCCCCTCCCTCAACCACCTGAGTAGCTGGGACTACAGGCACAGGCCACCATGCCTGGCTAATTTTTTGTATTTTAGTAGAGATGGGGTTTCACCATGGCCAAGATGATCTCAATCTCCCAACCTCATGATCCACCTGCCTCGGCCTCCCAAAGTGCTGGGATTACAGGCGTGAGCCACCATACCCAGCCCTTGGATCCTCAAAACGAGAGAGATACTATGGGACCAGACAGTGCAGTGCTTCTACTATGCACTTCATTGCAAGGCAACCCAAAGCCAGTCAGCTTATTTTATAATTAGCCCATCCCCCATGGGAATCTCATTTCTCAGTGGAGGGGAGGGGGAATGTTTCCGTTTCTTTCAGGTGACCAAGAGCATGCTTCTCTGATTTATAACTACTATTAGCCGTCCCTTAAAGTGTATTTTCTACCTAGTTGTTACACACCAAATCTCTCTCCTAATGTAATTTGATGCCCCCAAAACCCGAAACTGTCAGATAACACAATGCAAAACAGAGCAGAGCCTTTGATTTTGACAGAACTCTCTGTTTTTAGTTCCTGGGGTTTCATGGGGAAAACAGAGGTCTTTCCAAAACAGGGTCTGTGGTGCCTCCTCTGGTTTTCCCAAGGAGTCCATGCTATCAGAAGTTATCTTAGGGCCTCTCATTGTGCATTAAGAGTGGCAAGGTTTAAAAAAATGGAGAATAATAATTCAGTCAAGAGAGAAGAAAAAACCGTTTTTCCAGAAAAGCAAGATCCAAAAAGAGAGAAACATGAAGGCATTTTATATATGCCTATAACTTGAATATCCACTTTTAATTAGCCCGAGCACTCTTTAAGAAAATCCTTTTGAATTCCTTGTTACTTGACTTTAGCCACAGCAGTTAAGATTTTTGGCTTTTGAAATTTATAAAATTTTGTAATTTGAAAATTACAAAAAGTAATTTCACAGGTGAAATGAAATCATACAACTTGGATACTAGGTTTGCTAAACGTTCCAAGGTTGTACACTGCCTGCTTTGCAGATGGGTAAGGCCTGGGACACGTGGAGTTAGATGCTAGAGTCAGACCTCATCTGCACTTCTGTCTGGGTCCTAGGTCCACACTTGGTACATAATTAAAATTGCTTACTAATTTTACAGGCTTGAGTCACTGAACCTGGCCAGCAGCAAAACTCTCGATGTGATTTCATACCTTGAGGGAACAAACCAACTCTTTGGTGGCAGATCAATGTCCTTTGTGAAGAAGGAACAATTTGTCTCACTGGAGACAGTGCTTATTTTTACTCTGGGTTTGAATTTCCTTTTCCTGCTTCTCATTCTCTCAGAGCCTCCATCTATGGACATAATACACAGTCTTAGTGTCCCACACAATATTGTTTCTGACCATGAAATTCACTTCACAAGAAAAGAAGTGAGACAGTGAGCTGATACCACAGGCTTCACTGGTCTGACCTGAGCTCCATCAGCCAACTTTCTAGAGTGGTGGCAAAGCCTACTGAAGTCCCAGGTCATGTACCAGCTTTTAGATAGCACCCTGGGAGATACATCACTGTTGCGTGGCTCATGCCGATAATCCCAGCACTTTGGGAGGCCAAAGCGGGCGGATCACAAGGTCAAGAGATCGAGACCAGCCTAGCCAACATGGTGAAACTCCATCTCTACTAAAAGTACAAAAAAACTAGTCAGGCGTGGTGGTGTATGCCTGTAGGCCCAGCTACTCGGGAGACTGAGGCTGGAGAATCCCTTGAAACCAAGAGGCAGAGCTGTAGTGAGCCATTGCACTGCAGTCTGGGTGACAGAGCAAGACTCAAACAAAAAAAGAGAGAGAGAGAGAGATACAGTGCTGTTAAATGTAGTATATGCTCTGACCAGTATACCCTGTCTCCCTTAGCCAGATACAGAGTTCAGAAACCAAGGGCTGAATGTAGGAGGGGTTTCTCTCACACTTAAACTTTTTAATTTATTTTCTGAGACAGGGTCTCCCTCTGTCACCCAGGGTAGAATGGAGGGCCACAATCTTGGCTCACTGCAACCTTTGCTTCCCGGGCTCAACTGATCCAAGTAGCTAGGACCACAGGTGCAAGCCACCACACCTGGCTAATTTCTTTGGTACTTTTTTTAGAGATGGGGTTTTGCCATGTTGCCCAGCTGGTCTTGAACTCCTGGCCTCAAGCGATCTATCCTCCTCAGCCTCCCAGAGTACTAGGATTACAGGTGTGAGCCACTGCACCCAGCCCACAGTGAAACTTTTTGACTCTCTCATAAGTTATTTGGTTCTTGACCCTATGACTGTAGGGAGGGGAGGTATGTTAAAAGCTTTTAGTGTCCAAGGGAGAAATACCTCCATCAAGTGACACAAATTTTCCACCAAACTGGAAGCTGAAATTGCCACTCAGCTTTTTTGAGCAAGTCTTGCCACTGAACAGACAGGCAAAAAAAGAAAATCGAGGTATTTCCTATAATTTTAAACTCTAGCTACCAAAGGGAAATCGGTTGTTACCACTGAGTGGAGGCAGTGAAGTTTAGTGATAGACTTTGCGGTACTTCCTAAGGATCCCACAACTGCTGCAATATTCTGTGGTCAAAGTCACTGCAGTTCTATAGAGGAGGATCTTCTAGGGCACAAATCGCTCAGGAATAAAAAAGTGATCTCTCCTGTGGCTAAGTAACTTGACCATCTGTTGCTGACTGAAGGCAGATGGAACCTAGCATGGATGGTGAAGAAAGAAAGTCATAAATACAAGATCAGCCTTAGAATGCTTTACAGACCAGGTGGGAGGGATCATGGTATCCACTTGAATTTCTTTCCTTGATGTAGATACTTACATATTTTAAATACTTTTGCTTCTTTTTCTTCTCCCTTTCTGCCACTATTGTCTCTAGGTGGTTTTATAGGGAGATTAACTTCACCATTCAGTCATGGATTGCAGACTCCTAAGCAGGAATTGTGAGAGAGATGGAGGACAGTCATCAAGGCTTTGAGATGCCTTCATTGGAGAGTAATTTAACAATGTTTTTAATTACAGAAGTGGTAGCTACTTTATGCTAACGGGGAAGCAAGTCTAAGTTCAAAGCACACAGCATATGTGTTTGGTGGCAAATGGGGAACAGGACAATTGATATTCTGGCTATCTGCATCCAAGCAGACAGCCCCTTAGAAAAATTTTGGAGATTTTTGGAAAAATATTTCCAAATTTTTTGGAAAAACCCTCACTGTCGTAGTAAAAATAATATTCCAGTTCCCACGTCCACCTCCCTTACACAGAAGTCAGAGGGAGCTGATCTTTCCCCACTCCCAGATACAGCCAAGAAGGCTTATGGTGTGAGTCCCCAAAACAATGCTGGAAGTGTCTGAAAGAACCGAACGCGGTGTGGCTCACGCCTGTGATCGCAGCACTTTGGGAGGCAGAGGCAGGTAGATTGCTTGAGCCCGGGAGTTCAATATCAGCCTGGGCAACATGGAAAAACCCTGTCTCTGTAAAAATACAAAAGTTAGACAGACATGGTAGCATGCGCCTGTGGTCCCAGCTACTTGGGAGGTGAAGTGGGAGGATGGCTTGAGCCTGGGAGGCAGAGGTTGCAGTGAGCCAAGATCATGCCACTGCACTTCAGCCTGGAAGACAGAGTAAGACCCTGTCTTAAAAAAATACATACATACATATATATGTATATGGTTGTTATTATCCTTTAACCAATGTAGAGAACATGGCACTGAAAGACAATGTGGCTTGTCCCTCTGAGCCAGTACACAGTGCCATCTTTTGGGAACTCTGGTAACAGAGCCACCCTGGAGCCAAAGTTCTTTGCTCTTCAGGCTACAATATTCTATCCCCAGGGTGTTTCTAAGAGTTCCATGAGACAACAGTGCCCAGCACATGAATGATGCTCCCCCTTTTCCATTATAAAGTGACACATAAATATACGGGAGGCTGGGAAAAAGAGGGCTTTGCTCAAAATCACATAGCACATTAGGAGTACAATTAGGACCCCAGGTATTCTGGTAAAAGTTAAACAACTGGTTTGGGAGAAGAAGGGGCATGATTTGTAGTATTTGTGGATTTCAGTGATATCAACACTCCCACCTCCATCAGTTTTAAGCTGCCAATGTGATATCACTGAATGCAGCAGAGTAGAGGAGAGATACCATAAATAGTACACTATTAGGCTGGGCGCTGTGGTTCACACCTGTCATCCCAGCACTTTGGGGGGCTGAGGCAGGCGGATCACCTGAGGTCAGGAGTTTGAGACCAGCCTGACCAACATGATGAAACCCTGTCTCTACTAAAAGTACAAAAAATTAGCCAGGCATGGTGGTGTGTGCCTGTAATCCCAGTTACTGAGGAGGCTGAGGCAGGAGAATTGTTTGAACCCGGGAGGCAGAGGTTGCAGTGAGCTGAGATAGTGCCACTGCACTCCAGCTTGGGCAACAAAAGTGAAACTCCATCTCAAAAAAGTACACTATTATATAGTATTTCCACCATATAGATACAATAATGTAAGTCATTTCAAGAGCACAGATGAACTCTCTGCTCTTGCCATACCACATACAGACATGTCTTCTTGTGTAGTACTAGCAGCAGACCTGAGACATGGTGTGAGTGAAGGCCGTATTGAACCGTATTGGCAGCCTGTTTACCAGGGTGCTTTTAACTCTGGCAAAGTGGATAGTGTCACCATTAATGACCACTTTACTCAGTTCAACTCCATGACCTACATGTTCCAGCATGATTCCACCCATGACGAGTTCCATGACATCATCAAGGCTAAGAATGAGAAGCTTGTCATCAATGGAAATCCCATCACCATCTTCCAAGAACAAGATCCCATCAAATCAAATGGGCTGGTCCTGATGCTGATAATGTTGGAAAGTCCGCTGGCATCTTGACTGCCTTGGAGAAGGCTGGGGCTCGCTTAGAGGGTGCAGCCAAAAGGGTCATCTCTGCCCTTTCTGTTGATGCCCCATGTTTGTGATGGGCATGAACCTTGAGAAGTGTGAAAACAACCTTATCATTGTCAGCAATGCTTCCCCTACTGCCAACCGCTTAACCCCTCTGCCCAAGCTCATCTATGGCAATTTTGGCATCATGGAGGGACTCATGACCACAGTTCACACCAACACTGCCACCCAGAGAACTGTGGATGTCCTCTCTAGGAAATTGTGGTATGATGGTCTCAGGACTCTCCAGGAGATCGTCCTCTGCCAAGGCTGTGAGCAAGGCCATCCCTGAGCTTAACAGAAAGCTCACTGGCATGTCCTTCCATGTCTCCACCGCCAACATGTGGGTTGTAGACCTGATCTGCCATCTAGAGAGAGCTGCCAAATATGATGTCATCGAGAAGGTGATGAAGTTAGCATCGGAGGCCCCCTTGAGGGTCTCCTGAGCCACACCAAGCACCAGGTTGTCTCCTCCAACTTTCACAGTGACACCCACCTTTTTCACCTTTGATACTGGGAATGGCATTGCCCTCAATGACCACTTTGTCAGGCTCATTTCCTGATATGACAATGAATTTAGCTACAGCAACAGAACAATGTACCTTATGGTCTACATGGCCTCCAAGGAGTAAGAGCCCTTTGGACCACCAGCCCCAGTGAGAGCACAAGAGGAAGGGAGGCCCTCAGCTGCTGGGGGGAGTCCCTGTCAAACTCAGTCCCCCATCACACTAAGAACCTCCCTCTTCTGAACATAGTTTCCATCCCAGGCTCCCTGAAGAATGGGAGGGGACTCTGAGACCCCATTTTATCATGTACCATCAGTAAAGTTCCCTGTACCCAGCCCCAAAAAAAGTGAGCTTAAATGATAGTAAAATATATAAAAATAGTTACATAGTGATGAGTTTGGGGTATTTATTACGTTTGTTTTTATTTAATTAATTTATTTATTTATTAGAAATGAGCTCTTGCTCTGTCACCCAGAGTACAGTGGAGCAATCATACCTCATTGTAACCTTGAACTCCTGGACTCAAGCCATTGTCCTGCTTCAGCCTCCCGAGAAGTTGGGATTATATGTGTGAACCACCACACCCAGCTCTATAACTTATTTAATTGTAATTTTATAAAATTTAATTAAATAATGGCTGTATTCAACAATCAGCTCTCAAAATTCCTTTTCTTTTTTCTTTTTTTTTGAGACAGTTTTTTGCTCTTGTTGCCCAGGCTGGAGTTCAATAGTGCAATCTCAGCTCCCTGCAACCTCTGCCTCCTGGGTCCAAGCGATTGTCCTGTCTCAGCCTTTCAAGTAACTGGGATTACAGGCATGAGCCACCACACTCAGCTAATTTTGTATATTTAGTAGAGATGGGGTTTCTCTATGTTGGTTAGGCTGGCCTCAAACTCCTGATTTAGGTGATCCTCCCACCTCAGCCTCCCAAAGTGCTGGGATTGCAGGCGTAAGCCACCATGCCTGGCTTGCCTTCCTTCCTTCCTTCATTCCTTCTTTTCTTCCTTCCTTCTTTCTTTGAGACAAGTTCTCCCTCTGTCACCCAGGGTGGAGTGCAGTGGCTTGATCCCTGCTCACTGCAACCTCCATCTCTCAAGCTGAAGTGATCCTGCTGCCTCAGCCTCCCAGGTAGCTGAGACAACAGGCGCGAGCCACCACACCCAGCCAAAATTCCTGAAATGTTAACAATCAGCTCTAGAAGGCTGAACTAGAACCGTTCTGTGGGCTTTTAGGCATTCCCTGTGCTGCCTACATCAGCAACTTAGGCATTTTCATTTTATACTGCATTCCACAAATTACGCAGCCAGTCCTCCTGCCAACTCTATGCTGGAATCTGCACAGCCAAACCAAGGGCGGGCTTGGGCTTTGGAAATTTCTGAAAGGCTTGAGTCACCTCCCAGGATTCTCCCAGGCCTAGCTGCCTTCCACGGAGGAACCCCACCCTGTCCAGAGGAGCCAGAAGGCCTCTCCTAGGACCACTCCTGCCAGCCCTGCGGGAGCCAGGAAAGCTGCTTCCCATGAATGAGTCCACAGCACCATCTGGTGGCACCTGGGTGTTGGGGCTTCCTGGGATAAGAATCACCTGCCAATTCTGATGGGGGTGAAAAATCATCTGCCAAAAATGGTCTAGCAGTGTCAGTGGGGGATTTGGGTCAAAGAAGGGTCTGAGGGTGAGGGATGGGGTGAATTTACCTGAATTCGTACTTTGCCTAAGAGCTCCAAGAGACTGTAGAGTCTCCAAGGACAGTGAAAAACATTTCAGAGAGAAAAAGTGACAACTGCCCATAAACCAGTATTAAAATCTAGCTCTGCTGACTCCCAATCCAGTGTTCTTTCAACATGCTGTTTACCTCAACAGATGCCCAGTAGCTCTCTACCGGTGCGTAGCATTGTATTAGGCTCTGAGGACGGGGTAAGGAGGTAAGACAATGATAATCCCCACATGAAGAACTTAATGCCTTGCAATGTGCTAGGTGTTTTACTCATTTTCTTTAATCCTCACAACAACCAGAATTAGTATCCCAGTGTTAAAGATGAAGACATTGGCTGGGCGCAGTGGCTTATGCCTGAAATCCCAACACTTTGGAAGGCCAAAGCAAATGGATCGCTAGATCCCAGGGATTCATAGAGCAGCCTGGCAACATAGCAGGACTCCATCTCCACCAAAAAAAAAAAATTGTTTTAATTAGGCATGGTGGTGCATGCCTGTGGTCCCAGCTACTCAGGAGGCTGAGGCGGGAGGATCACTTGAGCCTAGAAGGTTGAGGCTGCAGTGAGCCATGATCATGCCACTGCACTCCAGCTGTAGTAACAGACTGAGACCTGTCTTAAAAAAAAAAAGGGATAAATATGTTTGATGCCAGAGGTTATGTCAGTGAAAGGAGCCAAGAGTCAAGGTACCGGGATAAAGAAATAAGGAAGAGGGGAAACAGATAAGGAAGACCAAGAAAAACCCAAGCAAAGGATCCCGCTGAATCCACAGTTACTAGGGACTTCATGGGTGAGCACTATGCTGGGCCGGGGGTGGGGAATGAGACAAGGTGAAGATAATGAAGGACAGGATGACTGCAGCTATCATCTGGGTGGAAGAAGTTAACAATAGCATGAAATGCACACAAACTTGATTTTATTAGACAGCCTTGGGTTCAGATCAGAGTTCTGCCATTTCCTAGGCGTGTTACCTTGAGAAAGTCACTCCATTTCTCTGAATCTTACCTTTTTGTTTTTTTTTTAAATTAATAGAGGCCAGGCACAGTGGCTCACACCTGTAATCCCAGCACTTTGGGAGGCCGAGGCAGGCGAATCACCTGAGGTCAGGGGTTTAAGAGCCTGGCCAATATGGTGAAACCCCGTCTCTACTAAAAATACAAAAATTAGCCGGGTGTGGTGGTGTGTGCCTGTAATCCCAGCTACTCAGGAGGCTGAGACAGGAGAATTGCTTGAACCTAGGAGACTGAGGCCACAGTGAGCCAAGATCATGCCACTACACTCCAGCCTGGGTGACAGAGTGAGACTGTCTCAAAATAATAATACTAGAGATGGGGTCTCACTATGTTGCCCAGACTGGTCTCAAACTTCTGGGTTCAAGCAATCCTTCCATCTCAGCCTCTCAAAGTGCTGGGATTACAGGCATGAGTCGCCATGCTTGGCCACCTTCTTCATGTATAAAATGTAGATTAGTCTGGGTTCGGTGACTCACGCCTGTAATCCCAGCACTTTGGGAGGCTGAGGCAGGTGGATCACCTGAGGTTGAGAGTTGAAGAGCAGCCTGACCAACATGAAGAAACCCTGTCTCTACTAAAAATACAAAATTAGTCGGGTGTGGTGGCAGATTGCCTGAGGTCAGGAGTTCAAGACCATCTTGGCCAACATAGCAAAATCCTGTCTCTCTAAAAACGCAAAAAATTAGGCCATGCACAGTGGCTCATGCCTATAAATCCCAGCGCTTTGGGAGGCTGAGGCGGACGGATCACCTGAGGTCGGGAGCTCAAGACCAGCCCGACAAACATGAAGAAATCCCGTCTCTACTAAAAATACAAACTTAGCTGGATGTGGTGGCACGCATCTGTAATCCCAGTTACTCGGGAGGCCAAGGCAAGAGAATCGCTTGAACCTGGGAGACAGCAGCTGCGGTGAGCTGTGCCATTGCACTCCAGCCTGGGCAACAAGAGCGAAACTTTGTCTCAAAAAAAAAAAAAAAAGGAAAGAAAATACAAAACATTAGCTGGGCACAGTGGCGGGCACCTGTAATTGCAGCTACTTGGGAGCTGAGCCAGGGAGAATTGCTTGAACCCAGGCAGTGGAGGTTGCAGTGAGCTGAGATCGCACCACTGCACTCCAGCATGGGCAACAGAGCGAGACTCCGTCTCAAAAAAAATTAAAAGGGTAGATTGAAAATAGTTCCTACCTCGTTGAGCTTTTGGGAAGATACACTATCTGAAGTTCTCACCTATTTAACCAATGGCACTGTTAGACCTGTTAACAGTAGCATTCAATCATTTGATCACATCATCTTCACAACGCAAGTCATCGCCTGATTCAGAACCTTTGGTGACTCCTCTATCCATGAATTTTAAGTCCTGCATTCAAGGCTCTCAAGGATTGAGATGTTAATGACCTTTACAACCTCACCTCCGTCCTCGCTTTTCCTTTTTCTTTTTAGTTACTCCACATTGCTGCAAATTAGTCCTGTCTTTATCCTCACTCTACTTAACATTTATTCTTTCATTCATTGAACGAATACTGAGTGCCTATTATGTACCAAACACTGTTGTAGATGCTAGCCGTAGACAGGTGAACAAGACAGACAAAAATCCTGCCTTCATGGAGGTTGCACTTCTACTGGGAAAGAGGCAAACGATTTTTAAACAAAATATAATATATCAGAGAAGAGAAGTGGGGGTGCTGGTTATGCAACTTCCAATTTTAACCATGTGGTCAGGGTGAGCAAGATTACATCTGAGTAAAGATCTGAATGGGATGAAAGTCAGAAGCACATACATATCCGGAGGTAAGATCTAAAGAACAGGAACAGCAAGTTGAAAGGCCCCAAGTCCGCCGGGTGTGGTGGCTCACACCTGTAATCCCAGCACTTTGGGAGGCCGAGGCAGGTGGATCATGAGGTCAGGAGTTCAAGACCAGCCTGGCCAAGATGGCAAAACCCCACCTTTACTAAAAATACAGAAAATAGCTAGGCATAGTTGCAGGCACCTATAATCATAGCTACTCGGGAGGCTCAGGCAGAGATTTGCTTGAACCTGGGAGGCTGAGGTTGCAGAGCCAAGATCCGAGTTCCGAGATGGGCAGATCATCTGGGGTCAGGAGTTTGAGACTAGCCTGGCCGAAACGGTGAAACTCCATCTCTACTAAAATTACAAAAAAAATTAGCTGGGGCCGGGTGGGGTGGCTCACACCTATAATCCCAGCGCTTTGGGAGGCCGAGATGGGTGGATGGCTTGAGGTCAGGAGTTCAAGACCAGCCTGGCTAACATGGTGAAACCCCATCTCTAATAAAAATACAAAAATTAGCTGGGTGTGGTGGCGGGCACCTGTAATCCCAGCTACTCAGGAGGCTGAAGCAGGAGAATTGCTTAAACCCGGCAGGCCAAGGTTGCAGTGAGCCAGGATTTTGCCACTGCACCCCAGCATAGGCAACAAGAACAAAACTCTATCTCCAAAAAAACAAAACAAAACACCAAATATCTGTTTGAGTACTTGCTTTCTATTCTTTCGGGTATATACTCAGAAGTGGAAGTGCTGGATCATATGGTAATTCTGTTTAATTTTTTTGAGGAAACGCCATACTGTATTCCATACCAGTTGCACCATTTTGCATTCCCAGTGACTTGTGCCTTTTATAAGGTTATTTTCAGGACAAATGAAGACTAGACTTAAGGAAGGCAAGAGTGGATGCAGAAATATCTGTTAAGAGGCTCTTACAATTAACCATGAGATTGATTATTGTAGCTTGTATCTACATAATAGCAGTGGAAGTGCTAGATTCTGGTTTTGTTTAAAAGGCAGAGCCAAATGGATTTGCTGATGGGATTAGTTTGGGAGTATGAAAGAAAGTGAGAAAGCAAGGATGACTCCTAGGTTTTTGGCTTGAGCAACTGAAATAATGAGGTTTCCATTTACAAATGTGGGAAACTTTGCAGAAGTTGAGGTGGATAAATTAGGAGTTTGTTTTGGGACATATTAAGTTTAATATACCTATTACACATCCAAATAGACAAAATGAGCCTGATGTTCAGAGAAAATGTGTGGGTTGGAGAGAAAATTTGAGAGCCATCAGAATATACATGGCATTTAAAATTATGAGATTTGGGCCGGGCACGGTGGCTCACGCCTGTAATCCAAGCACTTTGGAGGCCAAGGCGGGTGGATCACCTGAGGTCGGGAGTTCAAGACCAGCCTGACCAACATGGTGAAACTCCATATTAATTTTAAAAAATAAAATAAATAAAATTATGAAATTTGTAAGATAGCTCATGCCTGTAATCGTAGCACTTTGGGAGGCCAAGGTGGGTGGATCACTAGAGGCCAGAAGTTCGAGACCAGCCTGGGCAGCATAGTGAGGCATTGCTATGGAAAAATTAAAAGTAAAGCAACACAGAGAGACCTCATCTCTATTTAAGAAAATAATAATAATAGCTGGGCTTGTTGGTGCATGACTGTAGTCCCAGCTACTCAGGAGATTGAAGCAGGAGGATCACTTGAGTCCAGGAGGTCAAGACTGCAGTGAGCCATGATCATACCACTGCCCTTCAGCCTGGGCAACTGATAAGGTTTGGCTCTGTGTCCTCACCCAAATCTCATCTTGTAGCTGCCATTAATTCCCACATGTTGTGGGAGGGACCTGGTGGGAGATGGGAATGGTGGGAGATGATTGAATCATGGGGGACAGGTCTTTCCCATGCTGTTCTCAAGATAGTGAATGGGTCTTACCAGGTCTGATGGTTTTAAAAACAGGAGTTTCCCTGCACAAACTCTCTTCTCTTGTCTGCCGCCATGTGAGACATGGCTTTCACCTTCCTTCGTTGATTGTGAGTCCTCCCTGAACACGTGGAACTGTGAGTCCAATAAAACTCTTTCTTTTGTGAATTGCCAAGTCTCAGGTATGTCTATCAGTAGTGTGAAAACAGACTAATATTGTTAAAACCGAGTGAGTTACAAGGAAAGAGCCACACTCTGTGTTCCAACTGAGGGTCCTTTATTGCCCTGGACTGAGAGTCAGCTCCCGCTCAAAATCTCTCAGCCTCAAGGAAGGGGCTTGATTCCTTTTTATACCTTGCTTAAGAAAGGGGAGGGGGAGCCTAGCTGAAGCAGAATTTACAGAAGCAGAGCAAGCAAGTTAGATAAAGAGCCTGGTAACAAGGAGGCAGGAGGTTCCCATGATTGCTGGGTACCAAGGGGGGGTATTCAGTACTTGCCATACAATCAATCAAGGGCGTATTCACAATAGCAAGTGGGCTTGCCAAGCAGGATATGGTTACAATGGTTATATGTCTCTATAGTTCTAAGCACAGCATGACTCAGCACAGTAGCATGACCCAGGTATGGGTCATTTCTCCCTTTTGCTCAAGGGAGAAATGGCAGGAGCTGTGAGTTGGAGGTTAAGATGGAGTCTGTCAGGCTAACACAGGGTAGGTTAGCAAAATATGGTGACAGAGTAACAGCCTGTCTTAAAAATAAAATCAAAAATAAAATCATCTGGGCATGGTGGCTCGAGCCTGTAATCCAGCACTTTAGGAGGCTGAGGCAGGTGGATCACCTGAGGCCAGGAGTTCAAGACCAACCTAGCCAACATGGTGAAACCCCATCTCTACTAAAAATACAAAATTAGCCAGGTGTGGTGGTGGGTGCCTGTAATCCCAGATACTCAGGAGGCTGAGGCAGGAGAATCACTTGAACCCAAGAGGCAGAGGCTGCGGTAAACCCAGATTACACCACTGCACTCCAGCCTGGGCAACAGAGTAAGACTCCATCCCCAAAAAAATAAGATAAAATGAAATAAAATACATCAAAAAGGAGGACACCAAGGGGTGAACCCTCTCCCAGGGAATGTCCCATTCCGGCAACAAGAAAGTGGTGAGAAAACAGCAAAGAACATTGAGGAGACGCCAATGATCAGGGAAGAAAGTCAGGAGGGCATGATGTCCTGGGAGCCAAATGAAGAAAGTGTTTGAAGGAGCCAGGCGCAGTGGCCAATTTTCAATTTCTCGAACTGGGAGTTCGAGACCAGCCTCGCCAACATGGCAAAACCCTGTCTCTACTAAAAATACAAAAATCAGTCGGACGCGGTGGTAAGCGCCTGTAATCCCAGCTACTCGGGAGGTTGAGGAACGAGAATCACTTGAACCTGGGAGGCAGAGGTTGCAGTGAGCCGAGATCACACCATTGCACTTCAGCCCGGGCGACAGAGCGAGACTCTGACAGAAAAAAAATAATAAACTAAACAAAGAAAGTTATTTCAAAGGATTGTCTGAGAGGTAAAAACCTAACTGCAGTGAGTTCAAGAGAGAATGGGAGGAGAGGGGAGTTGGAGACTGAGAAGGCAGCGCTTTTGTTGTAAAGGGGAGTAGAGAAACAGTGAGGGATCTAGAGAGGGTAGGTTTTTGTTTGCTTTTGAGATGGGAGAAATAGTAGTACGGATGATGACGGGATAATGCAGTCATCAGAGGGAAAAGAGATGAAGGGGGGATTACTAAATCTATGTCCTTAAGCAAACAAGAGGCGATGGGATCTACTGCACGGGTGGAGGGGTTGACCTTAGCTAAGGTGCAAAGTATGTGGGCTGTGGAATCTCTCTTCCAAACGCAGTGGAACT
This sequence comes from Callithrix jacchus, assembly GCF_049354715.1. NCBI lineage: Eukaryota > Metazoa > Chordata > Mammalia > Primates > Cebidae > Callithrix > Callithrix jacchus. Next base: position 69,009,834 of record NC_133508.1, on the reverse strand, counting down.
CAATCTAGGCTGTCTCTGGATTTCTCCAGACCACCTCCAGCTAGCGTTGTTCTGAGCTGGGCCACCGAAAGTTGAGATTACTGAATGTGTGTCTGTCTCCCATTAAGCCGGGAACCCTCGATAGGCTGCGTCGAAGTCGCCTCTAAATTCTTCATTCCTCCAAACTCTGGGCCAGAGTATGGGCTTACTGAATTAGTAAGAAGAGACACAAAGCAGCTGCTCTGCAGCTGGTTTCACAAAGGGGGGCGGTCCTAACACTGCGTTCTGGGATCCTGACGTTCCAGCGGTCTCCCCTCCTCCCCTCTGCTACCAGTTCTCCGCCGTCCAGCTAGTCGGGTGATTATCGTCCACGGGAGCCAACGTACATGCTTGGTGGAGGTGGAGTCTGAGGACAGGACTGAATAACGATTGAACTGAGGGTTCAGGGGTGGAGTTTAAGGGCGAACTCGGGACAGAGACTGGACAGAGTCGAGGGAGGCGGGGTCTAATGACGGAGCGGGGCGGGGATTGTGCTGAGGGCGGTGCCGGCGCGAGGATTGGGCCGAGCGCCCCGGGGGCGGTGCTTAAGGGGGCGGTGCCGTGTCGGAAGTCAAAGGTCAGTAAATAGTGGTGATGTCATGCAGGCAAGATGGCGGAAGGGTGAGCTCGTCGTTTAGCTCCTAGACACTGGGGCCTGAATTCTCCTAGGGTTGGGGTGCTGTGGCAGAGTCCCTGTAGGGAACATGAGATCAGCGTGGGCGTAGACCGACCTGAAAGGGCGGAGTGGAGTCGCATTGTGAGGGGGTGGGGAAGTGGTCGGCGAAGCCTTGGCCCGCGGGGTACATCTGAGGGGAAACAGACCGGTGATCCTTGGGCGGGCAGGAATCTCATCGCGCGGCTGCCAGATGTGTCTGTCTTCCACAGGGAGGACGTGGGATGGTGGCGGAGCTGGCTGCAGCAGAGCTACCAAACAGTCAAAGAGAAGGTAAGCTGGGCCCGTGCACTTCTTCCCTCGCCAGGGCCCTGCGCCGGCTCAATGCAACCTGGTCCAACCAGCCCCGCCCAACTTTTGCGGGCGCTGAGTCTCAAGGATGAGGCTGACCTGCCTGGGACTTTCTTTTAACCTTTACCAGTCCACGGGAAGACGGACTTGGACGCAAACCAGTGTGATACTAGCCTCAATGAAATAAAGATGGTTTTAAAGGCTGGAGTTAACGAACGTTTTGTAGGAATTTATAGTAAGGAGCAATTTATTCCAGCTCAGGAAATTCACAGCTTCTTTGTGGAAGAGGGAACTTTTGATATAGGTCTTGAAGGAAAATACTCTAGCAATAAAAAAAAAAACTTACTCGTATGGTCATTCAAATATTAGAGTATATGCGACAACCAGCACTCTGCTATGTCTTGAGGATGCAGACTTTAGCCAAACAGATGTAATCCTGGGCCTTACAAAGCTCACAGTCTAGTGGGGAGACAGCCATTAACCGAGTAGCCAAACAAATAGTTGTTTAGTTACCGTTGTGGTAAGTTCTGTGAAAGGAAAGTACAGGGGCACTAGGGAAGGCCTCTGTGGGGAGGGAACCTCATCAAAGCCAACCCTGCCTAGACAGGATGAAAAGAACCCAAGCTAGAGATGAGCATGAGCCATACACACTGGTGCCTGATGAGTCATAAGTAAGGGCTTTGCAAAGGGCAATAGAGAGAGATTAATCACCAGAGAGTGGAGGGCCTTCACTGGCTTGCTGAGCAGTCTCTGTGGGATGAGTGATATTTGGCTGTGCCATTGGGTAATGCCAATGTGTATTCCAGATTCATTTCATGCTTGTCAAAATCGATCCAACTGAATTGTGGGAAAAGTTGATTACTATTTACCTCAAGCAATTGGGGTGAGTCCTGCTTCAGGGCTGACTCCAGGAAGCTTCTTACCTCACCTAAACAAGTAAGTCCCCTACGCTGGGAGTATTTTTATTTTGTTTTTGAGACAAGAATCTCACTCTGTCACCTAGGCTAGAGTGCAGTGGCAGGGTCTCCCGCTCACTGCACCTCTGCCTCCCGGGTTTAAGCAATTGTGCCTCAGCCTCCCAAGTAGCTGGGATTACAGGCATGTGCCACCACTCCTGGCTAATTTCTGGATTTTTAGTAGAAATGGGGTTTTGTCATGTTGGCCAGACTGGTTTTGAACCCCTCACCTCAGGTGAGCTGCCAGCCTCAGCCTCCCATAAAGTTCTGGGATTACAGGCTTGAACCACCACACCCAGACATCTGGGAGTGTTTTTATTCTTCCCCTAGCTAGGCTGGGGACTCCTTGACAGACTCTCAGCAATGGCCCAGAAAATCTGAGAATGCCCTGAGCTGTTTATGTTGCTGATAAGGACTAAGAGAGGGGATTGCACTCTAACATTTGATAGAGACCCGAAAGTAGCATGTTACCTACTGGGTAATTTCCTAGCAGGAAAATCTGACATTCATTCAGCAAATGTTGCATAAGGGCCTCCTGTGTTTCTCTCAAGGTTGGTCTTAACATAACTTATGAAAAATAGAGGGCCGGGCGCGGTGGCTCAAGCCTGTAATCCCAGCACTTTGGGAGGCCGAGGCGGGTGGATAACGAGGTCAAGAGATCGAGACCATCCTATCCTGGTCAACATGGTGAAACCCCATCTCTACTAAAAAAAAAATACAAAAAATTAGCTGGGCATGGTGGCGTGTGCCTGTAATCCCAGCTACTCAGGAGGTTGAGGCAGGAGAATTGCCAGAACCCAGGAGGCGGAGGTTGCGGTGAGCCAAGATCATGCCATTGCAGTCCGGCCTGGGTAACAAGAGTGAAACTCCGTCTCAAAGAAAAAAAAAAAAAAAGAAAAGAAAAATAGATAGTTGGCCAGCATTCCATCTTAATTCTTGGGGAATTCCCAGTTAAAAGCTGGGGTGGGGTTGGAGATAGGAGTTGTTTATGCCTTTTTGGAAAGAGAAGACTTAATTTCCCCTTTTTTACCTTCTTATTCTTATATGACCTTGGGCAAGTTTTTTGTTTTGTTTTGTTATTTAAGATGGAGTCTGGCTCTGTCACCCAGGCTGGAGTGCAGTGGTGCAATCTCTGGACTCACTGCAACCTCCGCCTCCTGGGCTTCCAGGTTCAAGCAATTCTCCTGCCTCAGCATCTCAAGTAGCTGGGATTACAGGCATGTGCCACCAAGCCCGGCTAATTTTTATATATTTTTTAGTGTAGACAGGGTTCACCATGTTGGCCACGCTGGTCTGGAACTCTTGACCTCAGGTGATCCACCCACCTCTGCCTCCCAAAGTGCTAGGATTACAGGTGTGAGCCACCACCCCTGGCCTCTTGGGCAAGTTTTTAACCCTCTAGGCCTCAGTTTCTCTTCTGTAAAATGGGGATACTAACAATACCTAATGAGATTGTAGTGAGGGTTAAATGTTAATATATGTAAAACATTAAGAACAGTACCTAGCATACAGTAAGTGCTATGTAAGATTAGCTGTTACTTATTAAGTGCTCAGGCTGACGGGAAAACTTCTTAGATACCACCACCAATCTGTTTTTTCTTTCCATTTTTTTTCTTGGTCTTTTGGTGCTTTCTTATTTTTATGTCCCATTCTAGCTCCATCTAGACCACTCACTTCTCAGCACTCCTTAGAATACGTTGCCCTGGAGACCACAGCTATGAGATGGTGCTATCATCTGCTTTCCTCTGCTCCTTACTTCTTCCTGTGTATTGTCAAGGGCAGTATGACTGACACAAATACTTGTGCATACACATTGTTAGAGAAAGGTACATTGTTGCTCTATATACTTACCCAAAAGAAAAAATTAAAAGGAGAAAAGCACATTGCTCTTTGGTTCCATCACAGATTCCCCAACCTCATCTGGGCTCACATACTCTTCAGTCTCCAATTTGCTTCTCCTCCCCTTGACTTCAGAAACGTTCCCAAAACCTCTCTTCCCTCGGGTCCCCTACTTAGCCACTTTATTCCCTTCCCTTCCAGGAGACAACCTTGTTTACGTTTTGAAATTTGAGGTCAAGAAACAGGATCTTTAACTCCCTCCTCACCCTCGAAGCCACCACCTATAAACTTATCTATACTCACACTCAGCTTCACCTACTGGTTGCCAAATCCAGTGGGTAGTTTTCAGCCCTTATCTTCCTGGAGCTTTCTGCTACATTTGACACTAGTGATCACTCCCTTTCTTGAAACTCTACTCTCTCGGCTTTTGTAACATGATTCTTTTCTAGCCCTCAGTCAACATACCTGTTCAGTTACCAAATCCAACTTCTGCTTACTATCTCTTGAACCAGTCTCATCCTCTCCATCTTTACTAGCACTATCTTTATTCATATTCTTCTATTTTTTTTTCCCCTGGATTTTTGCAGTAGCCTCCTGATTGTTCTTCCTTCCTCTTCTGCTTTTCTCGCCTCTGAACCTTTTCTCCATTCCAGTCACTGGAGTGATTTATTGAAAAGACAAATCTCATGTCCCACCCACTTCAAACCTTTGGTGGCTCCCCATCATCCATAGGGCTGACCCTGGTTGCCCTTGGCAACCTCTCCAGGTTTATTCCTCACCACTCCTGCTTCACATTTATGTCTATCAGGACTGTAATGTTTGTAGGCGTCAGTAAACCCCATGTCAATATTCCTTAGCTAACTCCTGTTCTGTTTTGTTTTGTTTTGTTTGAGACAGTGTCTCACTCTTTTATCCAGGCTGGAGTGCAGTGGCATGATTACAGCCCACTGCAGCTGTTCGACCACCCGTTCTCAGGTGATTCTCCCACCTCAGCTTCCTGGGTAGCTGGGACTACAAGTGTGCGCCACCACACCTGGCTAATTTTTTTTGTGTGGTTTTGCCATGATGTCCAAACTGGTCTCAAACTCCTGGGCTCAAGCAGTCCTCCTGCCTCGACTTCGCAAAGTGTTGGGAGTACGGGCGTCAGCCACTGCACCTGGGCCCTGTCAATACTTTTTGACTAACTCCTTTTCATTCTTTAAGGGTCCATTCGAGGCCTCCAGTCACCACATCTTCCCAACCTCCCCATAGTACAGTGGCTACTGCTCTGCCCTTGCACATCAGCACTATTATGGAAGCATTTTCCCCAGTAGACTGTGACCTGCTTGAGGGCAATGTCTGTTCATACTGTCTGCTCAGAGCTCACAGTCTAGCGGGAAGACAACCATATACTAAATAGTCACACAAATGGTTACATAATTGAAATTTCAGTGGTCCATGTAAATTTAACAAACATTTTTCGAGCACCTACTATATGCTCTGTGTCAGACGCTGAGGAACCATGAGGGAACAAAACATATAGGATATGTGTTCACAGAACTCACAGTTTATCCAGGAAGGCAGACATTGAACCGGTCATCAGAAGTCTAAAGTATGACAAATGTTAAAGAAGAGATAAAGCAGGGAGGGTCAGCTGAGCCTGAGGAGGCAGCAGGGAAGCTTCTCTAGGGAAATGAAGCATAGACTTTAAGGATGAACAAGTGTTTTCCAGGTAAAAGGGTTCCTTCATTGTGTTTGCCCACTTGTTTATTTTGAAGAGTTATAACTCTGTATCAGGGAGAGGAAATAATGTGTTAAGATACCCTGAGGCAGAGCAGATGCTAGGGTATTTTAGAAACTTGAGGAAGGCCAGCTGTGTCAGTGAAGGGCACAGTGGCAGTGGATGCTAGTCTGCCAGAAGCCAGGTTATATAGGCCTTGTAAGTAAAGGTGGATTTTCAACATGCCTTTAGGATAGTGTGTAAACTTCAAGAGTGTAAAGCAGCGTGATCTGCCCTGACAGACAAAGCATGCACTGGGTGAAATAAGGAGAATGAAGTAGAGGTAGCTGAGACAACCTGGGAGGAATCCAGATGAAAGAGCAAGTTGACCTGGACTAAGGTGGTAGCAGTGTGGATGGAAAGAGTGAATCGGTAAATGACCTGAGGCACAATCTTATGGTACCATGAAATATTTTAAAAATTTTTAATCAAAATAAATCACCCCTCCACCCCCAATTAAGGAATCCTGAGTCAATTGGAGGCATGTTTACCACCTCCAGAGAAGCCTGTAGCTGATACCTGAGACTGTCCCATTCAGAAACTTCCCAAGCTAATGAAAGCGGGCAGGCCCTTCCCAGAAGAACAAACCACAGGTGTGCTCAAAAACATGCTTTAAAAAAATGCAGGTGACGGCCAGGCATGGTGGCTCACGTCTGTAATCCCAGCACTTTGGGAGGCCTAGGCGGGCAGATCACGATGTCAGGAGTTCAAGACCAGCCTGACCAATATGGTGAAACCCCGTCTCTACTAAAAATACAGCCAGGTGTGGTGGCGGGGTCCTGTAATCCCAGCTACTTGGGAGGCTGAGGCAGAAGAATTGTTTGAATCTGGGAGGCGGAGGTTGCAGTAAGCCGTGATCGGGTCATTGCACTCCTGTCTGGGCAACGAAGTGAGACTCCGTCTCAACAAAAACATGCAGGTGATTATTCCTGTGTAAAATGAGAGGACTTGCTGGGAGAGTGGCCACTGAGATACTCCAGAAAGGCATCCTAGAGTGGGTGAGTCTCAAGCAAGACAGGATAAGACCTAGAAGTGAGCTGAGGGCCTGCTATCTCAACTGAGGTCTGGGTGCAGGCTGAGAAGCAGATTGGTTTAACAGAAACAAATATGAATTCTGCCCATAGGAGCTTTGTATGTGAATAGAACCTTGGGATGGTAGAACCAAGAAGGCCTCCAAGAGAATCTGATCTTTGTCTTGACCGCTTCCTCCCTTTACTGAATGTAAAATCACATGTCGTTTTACTGATATTAAATTGTAAGAATTACTCATGTGCTCGCTTCAGCAGCACATACACTAAAATTGGAACAGTACGGAGAAGATTAGCATGGCCCCTGCACAAGGATGACACGAAGCTTCATGAAGCGTTCCATATTATTTTTTTTAGTTTATTTAAAAAAATGTAAGTAAAATAAGAAAAGTAAATAAATAGATAAAAAGAATTACTCATAAAAGCTTTTCTAAGCTATTGCTGTTACTAATACATTTTCTTAAACCTGAAGGCAAATGACTACACATACTACCTCATATTTCAACTGAATTTCCCTGAAACAAAAGTAATAATAGAAATACTTTCCTTTGATAAAAAAATCACATACTTTTTTTATGTTATTTGAAACCTGATATGAATATCATGATTTAAAGCATATCAAAGCCATTCATCAAAGTCCGTATTATTTTCAGACTATGCCCCCACTTCCCCAGTTTGCTCTTGAGAATTTCTGATCTGGGTAGGTTACCTCCCTCATTTTATAGGAGAAAAATGAGAACTAGATGAGACTTACTCATGGCCACATAGCTTGTGAGTGCCTAGGCTGAGACTCAGTCCTCATGCTCGGAGTCACAGGAAATTCCCCTTCGCTCTCTGCTGTCAGGTAATCCCAAACCATGGAATTGGGACAAGTGAGCATTGTTTCTGAGCCCAAGCTCCCATGCCATTTGAGATTTCCATGTGTCTGTCTGGTACTGAAGAAGCACAGGGAACAGGAACAAGGGGTGTTGGGGCTAGCTGGCCCTGGCATCCCTCTCTGTCTTCCCACAGTCCTCTGAAGCCTTGGAGTTCATGAAGCGGGACCTGACAGAGTTTACACAGGTGGTGCAGCATGACACGGCCTGTACCATCGCAGCCACGGCCAATGTGGTCAAGGAGAAGCTGGCTGTGAGTACCACCCAAACCCTCACAAGTAACGGCCCCTTGCAACCTGTCCTGCCCTGGGCTCCCAACCTTTCTACCTTTAGGTGATTATTTTTCCCTATGGAGAAAAATATGCAGATTACTTTTCCTCCCATTTTGAAGGAATTGTGTCTGGCAGCCAAACAAATTATTTTAAGTAATAGTTTTCCCACTTACTTATTGTTTTAGCAAATGTTTTGCATTAGCAAAGTCATTCATTGTTGACAATTTATAAATTCAAGTAAAAGAAAAGAGAATGAAAAAAAGGAAGAAAGACCTAGAGACATCCATAACTCCATCTCCCAAAGATAACTACTGTTAATATTTTGGTGGTATATCCCTTATGTATACTTTTTTTTTTTCAAAACTGGCATCAACTGAATACCATGTTTTGTAGCCTATTTTTTTACTTAAATTGCAAAACTTGTTCTAGGGTGTAATAAGTGGTGTGATATTCCACTATGTGGATTGAACCAGTTGCTGCTTTCCTATTTCAGTTTTTTCCAGTATTCTACACAGAGCTACAGTAAACATTCTCATTGCTAAAACTGCCCATTGCCATAATATTTTCTTTATAATAAAACAGTGGAAGGTATCACAGAATGATTAGTGTAAGCCTTTTACTATCTACTCAAAACTGCCCTCCAGAAGTGTTGTACCCACTTTTCTTACTGTTTGTTCTTGATGTTGTTGTTTTGAGATGGGGTCTCGCTGTGTCACCCAGGGTGGAGTGCAATGGCACGATCTCAGCTCACTGCAGCCTTTGCCTTCTGGGCTCAAGTGATCCTCCCACCTCAGCCTCCTGAATATCTGAGAGTACAGGCGCATGCCACCACATCTGGCTAATTTTTGTATTTTTTGTAGAGATGGGGTTTTACCCTGTTTCCCAGGCTGGTCTCAAACTCATGAGCTCAACTGATCCACCTGCATCTGCCTCCCGAAGTGCTGGGATTACAGGCATGATTTAGCATGCCTGGCTAGTTTGTTGTTTTCTAATTTTAGATTCAGGGGATACGTGCAGGTTTGTTAGGTGGGTATATTGTGTATATGCTGAGGTTTGAGCTTCTAACGAACTCATCACCAAATAGTACCCCACAGATAGTTTTTCAGTCCTTGTCCCCCTCCCCCACAATACTGTTATTAATCAGAAATGTACAGTGGAAACCTCTTATAAGATGGAAGTTAGAGTCTAAAGTCAGCATGAGAAGTAAAAATTGTGGTCAAAGCTATTTCCCCAAAGTTCTGAAGCTTCCAGTGAGGTAAAGCGCACTGTTTTTTATATTACGGTTTTTCCTTTAGCATTGGAACAGATCGCAGCTTCTTAATTTGATCACCCGCTGAATCAATTATCTTGTAATTAATTACTCATGTTATGAAAAATGAGTTTTGGAATTTTTTTTTTTTAAGACGGGGTTTCACCATGTTGCTTAGGCTGGTCTTGAACTCCCGACCTCAGGTGATCTGCCCGCCTTGGCCTCCAAAGTGCTTGGATTACAGGCATGAGCCACCACTCCCAGCCATGGAATATTTTTAGTCAAGCTTATTTTGCTGAATCCTCTTGTAAAATACTGTCCTCCACCTGCTTACCACAGCTTCTGATGAACATGAATAACAAGTTGTAACCCTGCTGAACTGCCATAAGTCTAGCCAAAGCAGAGATATTAACTAGTTTATTTCATTCATTTATTCTTTTTTTTTCATTCGACAAATATTGTTACCTGTAACAGTATGTGCCAGGCATCATAGATTTAAAATGCTTGGGCAGCTTAATCAAGATAAATATTATAATTTTCCATGAGGTTTTTAGAGCCTGACCCTGTTCTCAGCACCCTTTCCCTGCCTGCTGGAGGGCATTCTGCACTGGTCTATATAGTGACCCTCACTTGGTCCCAGGCAAGCCAAGGCTATCTGTTGTAATCCTGCCCATGTTTCCAAACTGTTGTACAAAGTATTCTATTTCCCAAGCAATGATGATGATGAAATTGTAATATTACAGTGCTGCTGTTTATTAAGTGTATTCTGTGTGCCAGGCATTGTCCATGCCCTATCTTTTAATCTTCATGGTAACCCTATGAAGGATGTATGCTTTTTTTTTTTTTTTTTGAGACAGAGTGTTGCTCTGTCGCCCAGGCTTGAATGCAATGGCGAGATCTTGGCTCACTGCAACCTCCGCCTCCCAGAATCAAGCAATCCTCCTCCCTCCACCTCCTGAGTAGCTGGGACTATAGGCACCTGCCACCATGCCCAGCTAATTTTTTGTATTTTTAGTAGAGACAGGATTTCACTATATTGGCCAGGCTGGTCTTGAATTCCTGACCTATGATCTGCCCACCTCGGCCTCCCAAAGTGCTGGGATTACAGGCGTGAGCCACTGCGCCCAGCCACTGATGATGGATGTATACTTAGCCGAATTTTACAGATAAGGAAACTGAGGTTCAGAGAGGGTTTGGTCTCATGATTAACAAGTGGTAGAGCTAGGATTCAAATTCATGTTTAACTCCAAAGCTAGTACCCTTTGCGTCACCCTACCCATAGGCCCTCTTCCCCACTGATAAGTCTATGGCATGGACCTTCTCTGGCCAAGTTTGACCAGCCTGACTGGCCTTGAAATTTTGATGAAACAGCCAATCAAAGATCTCTGCTCTGATCTACACAGGCCTACCATGGCTATGTTCTGCAGCCCCACTTGGAGGATGGGGGACCCTTGCTTCCTCCCTCTCCTTCTCCAGCCCCAGAGATGGGTGAAGGGTCATGAGCACTTTCCTGGTCCCCCAACACACGGTACACCTCTGCCCCAATGTTTTACCCCCATACCCCAGATTGCAGCCTGTTCCCGGGGCACTTGCTTCCTCTGCCCATTCTCTATACAGACGGAAGGCTCCTCGGGAGCAACTGAGAAGATGAAGAAGGGGTTGTCTGACTTCCTGGGGGTGATCTCAGACACCTTTGCCCCCTCGCCAGACAAAACCATCGACTGCGATGTCATCACCCTGATGGGCACACCGTCTGGCACAGCTGAGCCCTATGATGGCACCAAGGTATTCACTAACAGCCTCCCTTACAGATGCCTAACATCTGTAACCTGGGCTTGAACTTCCAATTGGTACTCAAAAAACCAGCCCATGTTCAGGCCAAAAAATAAATACGGGTATATTATTCATAGTAAATCAGAAAATACAGGTAAGCAAGGACAAGATAATTATTTTAAAACTCATAATTGCATCACCCAAAGAGAACTCCTGATTTCTTAATTGGTATATAACCTTACTTTTTTTTTTTTTTTTTTTTTTTTTTGAGACGGAGTTTCGCTCTTGTTTACCCGGGCTGGAGTGCAATGGCGCGATCTCGGCTCACCGCAACCTCCACCTCCTGGGTTCAGGAAATTCTCCTGCCTCAGCCTCCTAAGTAGCTGGGATTACAGGCATGCACCACCGTGCCCAGCTAATTTTTTGTAATTTTTTTAGTAGAGACGGGGTTTCACCATGTTGACCAGGATGGTCTCGATCTCTTGACCTCGTGATCCACCCGCCTCGGCCTCCCAAAGTGCTGGGATTACAGGCGTGAGCCACCGCGCCCGGCATAACCTTACATTTGTTTTTGTTTGTAAACACAGGTAAGGATAGTTTGTTGTTTTTCTTTTTAACAAAATACATTTTATACATGCAGCTTTGTAACCTACTTTTAAAAAGCCAATAAACTTAGCATCTTTCTTTTTTTTTTTTTTTTTTTGAGACAGTGTTTTGCTCTGTCACCAGGCGCCAGGCTAGAGTACAGTGGCGCGATCTCAGCTCACTGCAACCTCCGCCTCCCGGGTTCAAGCAATTCTCCTGCCTCAGCCTCCTGAGTAGCTGGGACTACAGGCGTGCACCACCACGCCCAGCTAATTTTTGTAATTTTTTTTAGTAGAGAAGGGGTTGCATCATGTTAGCCAGGATGGTTTCAATCTCTTGACCTTGTGATCCACCCGCCTCGGCCTCCCAAAGTGCTGGGATTACAGGCATGAGCCACCACGCCTGGCCATCTTTCTTAATCATCATCTTTTTTTTTTTTTAATGAAACAGGGTCTCATTCTATCACCCAAGCTCTCTCTGGGCTCAGTGGCACAATCACGGCTCATTGTAGCCTCAACTTTCCAGGCTCAAGGGTCCTTCCACCTCAGTCTCCTGAGTAGCTGGGACCACTGGTGTGAAGCACCACACCCAACTAATTCTTAAAAATTTTTTCGGTAGAAACAGGGTTTCACTATGTTGCCCAGGCTGGTCTCAAATGCCTGGGCTCAAGTGTGACCCTTCCACCCTGGTTTCCCAAAGTGCTGGGATTACAGGCGTGAGCCACTGCACCTGGCCTTAATGTCTCTAAATTCTTACAAGTGAATATAGCATTATTTATTCCATTATTTCCTTCATGTTACATATTTGGATTCCTTTCAGCTTTCAGGCATAATAAGGAACACTGTGGAGAGCATTTTTAGAGGCATAATCTTCCACATTTGTGTATTTAGAGTCATTCCAGTAATAAATGTATGGGTAAGCGGAGAGGGGTGTCTTCAGAGCACTTAAAGCCAACAACCACAGTAGCATATTTTTGCTGCTTTTTTTCCTCCTTTTTTTTTTTTTTTTTTTTTTGAGACAAGGTCTGACTACTCAGACTGGAGTGCAGTGGCATGATCCCAGCTCACTGCAGTCTCAACCTCCTGGGCTCAAATGTTCCTCCTGCCTCAACCTCCCTAGTATTCCTAGTAGTGGGGACCACAGGTGTGCACCACCATGCCCGCCCAGCTTTTTTTTTCCTTGCAGAGACAAGGTCTCCCTATGCTGCCCAGGCTGGTCTCAAACCCTTGGGCTCAAGTGATCCTCGTACCTCAGCCTCCTAAAGTGCTGGGATTATAGGCTTGAGGTACCACACCTGGCCACATTGTATTTTCTATTTCACAGAGTGTTTTCTTCTAAATTCACAATATAATGTCATGGGAGTTGGGCCTTCTTTGTAGCTGCATTGTTCTTTTTTGTTTTGTTTTCGTTTTTGTTTTTGAGATAGGGTCTCACTCTGTCCTCCAGGCTGGAGTGCAGTGGTGTGATCACAGCTCACAGCAGCCTCCATCTCCTGGGCTCAGGTGCTCCACCCACCTCAGCCTCCTGAGTAGCTGGGACTATAGGCATACATCACCATGTCCTGCTAATTTTTGTACTTGTTGTAGAAACAGGATTTCCCCATGTTACCTAGGTTGGCTTCATAGCATTTTATCACATTGAACTTCTTTTTTTGTTTTGTTTTTAATTGTTGTTGAGACAGTCTCGTTGTGTCACCCAGGCTGGAGTGCAGTGGAGCCATCTTGGCTTACTGCAACTTCTACCTCCTGGGTTCAGGCGATTCTCCTGCCTCAGCCTCCCAAGTAGCTGGAATTACAGGTGCACACCACCGTGCCTGGCTAATTTTTGTATTTTTAATAGAGACTGGGTTTCACTATGTTGGCCAGGCTGGTTTTGAACTCCTGACCTGAAGCGATCCACCCAATTCAGCCTCCCAAAGTACTGGGATTACAGGCATGAGCCATGGCGCCCAGCCCATATTGAACTTCTGTTCCAAAAGTACTGATTTTTCAAGTATGTTTCTTAGCACTAGGATTAGTGTCACCACTTACAAGTGAGTGGAATTGTGAAAATGTTTGATAGATAAGATTTTGAGTTATAATGACAGTCAATTATCACCAAAACCACTTACAGACAGCCCATGCTTCCTGCAATACTGAGGAAGGAAGGTGGACTTTGTCTTTACCAGCTAAGTTTGCCAACTTGTGGTCTTAGTGGGAATGTAACTTGGTAGACTGGCTATAGAATTTAAAAATTCTTGAAGGGTTTTAATGTGAGGGGAATTGCGTTACTTTAAATTTTTTCCCTAAATTTTGACTTTATTAATATATTGGCTAACATTTTTCGATTTCACTTACTAAAAAGCATTTTTTTTTTTTGAGATGGGAGTCTTGCACTGTCAACCAGGCTGTAGTGCAGTCACACAATTTCGGCTCACTGCAATTTCTGCCTCCTGGGCTCAAGCAATTCTCCTGCCTCAGCCTCCTGAGTAGCTGGGACTACAGGCGTGCACCACCACACCCAGCTAATTTTTTTATATTTTTAGTAGAGACGGGGTTTCACCATGTTAGCCAGGATGGTCCATCTCCCAACCTTGTGATCTACCCATCTCGGCCTCCCAAAGTAAAAAGCATTTTATCTCAGTAATTTTGTAGCCTGCTTAAGCAGTATACAGTTACTAAGAAAGTACATCTTAGTTCCTGGGGTGGAATACTGGGCGAAAGGCCATTTTTCTGGGAACCCCACTATGTGCCACAGTGCTAATTAACAAGTGCCTTGTGGGTATCCCAGCCTACAAGGGAGAAGCTGGGTTGTGGTTGACTGAGTATCCTGACAGAGAAAGGGTGCTTTCTATGTCCAGCACCTCAGAATTTGTTTCCTCTTCTCTTTTTCTTACAGGCTCGCCTTTATAGCCTGCAGTCGGACCCAGCCACCTACTGCAATGAACCAGATGGTGAGAGGGTAGCAGTGAGGGGTGGGCTTCTAGGGCAAGTAGACTGAGGGGGTCTGGGTCATGGGCCCTGTTTGTTTCAGCAGAGGCCGGGCACTCCCTATGTAGAGGGACCAGAGTAATGTGTAACTTATACTGTGTGGGTGGATTGATGTTCTCATTTGTTTCCTGAACTTGAGCTGTCCTTGCCCACCTGCAGGGACTTGGCCCCTGTCAGCCCTCTTCCTCAGCTCAGCCTCCCTCCCATCCCTGCTGCCCCACCTGCCTTCTCTTCAGCTCCTGTTGGCTAAGCCCCTGTCATGCAGTAAACCCCATCATGGGAACTGGAGATCAGAAATGAACCAAACCCTCTACCTGGTCCAGCCCTCCAGGAACTGGCCGTTAAGAGGGAGAAAGCAGAAACAGTGAATAAAGCAGAGATACTAGAGAGTAGCATCCACTTGATTGCTTCCACAGAGCAATGGGGCAGCGGGAGCCCAGAGGAATGGCACCCTTCCTGGCCTGAGAACCTAGCAAGTGATGCTGGAGTTGAGTTTTTTGGGTTTTTTTTTTGTCCCCCAAGCTGGAGTGCAATGGTGGGATCTCGGCTCACTGCAACCTCTGCCTCCCAGGTTCTAGCGATTCTCCTGCCTCAGCCTCCCAAGCAGCTGGGCTTATAGTCACCTGCCACCACATCTGGCTAATTTTTATATTTTTAGTAGAGACAGGGTTTCACCATGTTGGTCAGGCTGGTCTCGAACTCCGAACCTCAGGTTATGTACCTGCCTTGGCCTTCCAAAGTGCTGGGATTACAGGTGTGAGCCACTGCACCTGGCTGGAGTTGGGGTTTTAAGGATAAATTAGAAGTCAACTAGTTTCATTATGAGAAGTGGGGAAGGGCATTCAGGCAAAGAGAGTGGGGAGCACCCTGCCTTTTGGTAACACCAGGTAAAAGGGTACGTGTGAGGAAGTGAAGACAGTGAGACCAGCTCGTGGGAGGCAGATTGTGAAGGGCTTTGTGTGCCAGACCAGGCAGTTGGAATTTTGGCCTAAAAGGCTCATAGTAGTAGCTCTAGACCTCTCTTTAGTCACAAAGTCCTTTAAAAATCTATTGAAAAATGACAAGCCCTCTCTCCACAAAACTTTTTGTGCAATATGGGAATTTTTGACCCTTTGAAGCGCATCTTGGACTCTAGTTTAAAAAGCCCTCCCATAGAGAACTATTGAAAGATTTTGAGGCCTGGGGTGATTGGAGTTTGCAATTTGTAAAGCAGCCCATGGGGCAGCATTGTGAAGAATGAAATAGAGAGGGAGAGACAGAAGACAGGAAGACCAGTTAGGAGGCCGGGTAGGAATCCTGTGTCGGGGTAAGGCCAGAATCTAGGAAGAGTCAGGTGGCATGAAGAGGACACTGTGCTTATAAAAGGCACAAGTTAGCCAGGCATGATGGCATGCCTGTAGCCTCAGCTACTCAGAAGGTTGAGGCAGGAGGATCACTTGGACCCAGAAGTTCAAGGTTGCAGTGAGCCAAGGCTGCGCCACTGCACTCCAGCCTGGGTGACAGAACAAGACTCTATCTCTAAAAAATGAGACACTGAGGAAGTGTGATCTAGAGTGATTGGATAAGGGAGGAGACAGGATGGCCCCCAGGTTGGATAACCCTGTCGGATAACCAAGTGGGAAGGAAAATTAGTGCACAGTGTGTTTGCAGGTAGAAGTATCAGGGGTACCTGGATCTCTGGATCTAGGACCCAGAGAGTAGCCCGGGATGCAAAGAGAGACACAGGAATTATCAGTGGGAGGATGAGGTTGAAACTTGTGGTTTAGTGGCAATTATTTTGGGGAAAAAAAGCTAGAGAGATATGGAAAGGAAAGGAAAATGAGAAGCCAACGGAGACTCAGATGGACCTAACAGAGAAGTGAAGGAAAATAACAAAGGAGTGAGAAGCCAGGAGAGGGCTTCAAGAGAAAGGTAGTGGTCCCCAGGGTCAGAGGTGGTCACGTGAGGGAAAACAGAGAAATTGATGTTGGCTTGGGCAGCTTGGGTCATGTGTCCTGAGAACAGCTGTTTGGGAGAGGAGGAGATGCAGTAGCCAGGTGCCAAGGGCTAAAAAGCAAGCAGGGATATGAGAAAATGGAGACTGCAGCCCTTCTGGAGATCAGTCAGGTACCACACCCGCCCCTTCACCCTGCCTGACCCCCTACCCTGGGCTAAGTGCCTTTGAACACACAGGCTTTCTTCATTTTCCATGTCCGGCGTTAGGTATTTTATGTAGGCCAGGGGTTCTTTCCCCAGTCCAAGGGAACTGACTATCAGCATCTGTCCCTTTGCAGGGCCCCCGGAATTGTTTGAAGCCTGGCTTTCCCAGTTCTGCTTGGAGGAGAAGAAGGGGGAGATCTCAGAGCTCCTTGTAGGCAGCCCCTCCATCCGGGCCCTCTACACCAAGATGGTGAGGGTCCAGCCTGCAGGGCCTCAGCCAGCTCCAGGCTTGAGGTGTTGGGAGGTGGGAGGGACATGTTCACAGTCACTGCGGAGCCATCTAGCCCAGAGGGCACTGGGAGGCTCCGTAGACCCAGACCAGCCACATCCTAAGCCAAGAACCCACATGGGAGAAGCTGGTTTGCCAGGCTTCTGGCAATCAGAGAATGGTGAGAATTGGAAGGGCCAGCAAAGCCTGATAGGAGTTGTTTTCTCCCTCCTTGGCCAACCTGGATCAGAAAGGGGGTCTGCCTGAAACTTTGGTGGGGGTGGAAGTGCTCTAACTATCACTGCTAAGCCACTTAATGGGTCTGAAATCCATACTGGATGGGAGCAGACTGGTAAGTCTGGGGACACGGACCCCACACAAACACTCCTAAAGTCTAACCTCCATTTTCCCCTCCCTCCAGGTACCAGCAGCTGTTTCCCACTCGGAATTCTGGCATCGGTATTTCTATAAAGTCCATCAGCTAGAGCAGGTATGCTGGTCTAGCCTGGGGAGGTCCCCTCTCAACCCTAGGGGAAGCAGGCTGGATTTATTGAGAGAAGAAAGGGATACAGGGTGTCAAGAGTTCTGGGATCAGGACCAGGGTCTGGGAAGAGGGCGCCCTGACTGCCTCTGGCCATCTGCTCCCCCACACTCAGGAACAGGCCCGGAGGGATGTCCTGAAGCAGCGGGCGGAACAGAGCATCTCTGAAGAGCCTGGCTGGGAGGAGGAGGACGGTAAGAGGTGTTGAGAGGTGAGGGCAAGCGACATGTCTTGTGGGGCACTCTGGGCTGGGCCATGCTCTCTGAAGCCTGGAGAGACTTGGTGCCCATCAGGGAAGAGTAGGGAATGAGCACATTGTATGTGCTGAGGATAGGCGGAGCTAACAAGGGGATGTTGAACAAGGCTAGTGGAATTCTGATTTAGGTACAGAAATCACATGTGTCAGTCAGTGCAGATTCCCCTGTCAGCCCATGAACCAGCTGCCGCTTAGTCACTGGTGAGCTTCTTGAAAATCCAGTTTCCCTTCCCCACCTTGTAAAGAAGACTGTAAAGATTCGGCCAGACATGTATTTTAAACAAGCTCCCTGGTAATATTAATGCCCAGGCTGGTTTGGGAACCACTGTGTTAGGGAAGGAGCTGAGCATCCTCTACCTGTAGCTCAGCTTAGAACAGCATGTTGCAACCTCCTGGATGACATACTATTAATGCATTTCTTAAGTGTTTATACCATATGTCCGGGCTGCACTAAGAGCTTTACATAGAGTCCTTACCACAATGCCATTACCCCTCTTAAGGATAAAAGTAAGTTAAAAGAAGTTAAAAGTTAGGTGGCTTGCCCAGTGTAGCAGACATAACAGAACCCAAACTAGGATGTAGCAGAACCCAACCTGAACCCAAAACTGACTCACTTTCCAGCCTTGGCTTTCTAATCAATAACAGCCCCTTGGACTGCATTGCTAGAAGCCCACCAGACATTAGATCCAATGGCTAAGCAGAACTTTGACTAGCAGGGAGTGTCTGCAGAAGCATTGTGATGGCAAAGGGGTGAGCTAAATGACACTCTTGAGTCTTTTTTATTGTTTTGAGACAGAGTCTTGCTCCATTGCCCAGGCTGGAGTGCAGTGGTGCAATCTCTGCTCACTGCACCCTCTGCCTCCTAGGTTCAAGCAGTTCTCCTGTCTCAGCCTCCCAAGTAGCTGGGATTACAGGCATGTGCCACCACACTCAGCTAATATTTTCTGTATTTTTAGTAGAGTCGGGGTTTCACCATATTGGCCAGGCTGGTCTCAAAAGCTCCTGACCTCAGGTGATCACCTGCCTCGGCCTTCCAAAGTGCTAGGATTACAGGTATGAACCACCATGCCCGGCTTGAGTCTTGATCAGAGTAAACTTTGGTGGGAACCTGAGAGCTTCAAGGTTGTCTTAGGGCTGGCCAGGGTACATTTCCCTCTTGCCCCTCCCTTTCTTTCTCCTCAGAGGAGCTCATGGGCATTTCACCCACATCTCCAAAAGAAGGAAAGGTTCCTGTGGCCAAAACTTCTACATTCTCTGAAGGAGGAGTTGGCCCCCAGAACCCCTGTGAAGAGAATCTGGTGACCTCAGTTGAGCCCCCAGCAGAGGTGACTCCATCAGAGAGCAGTGAGAGCATCTCCCTTGTGACACAGATCGCCAACCCTGCTGCTGCACCTGAGGCACCAGTGCTGCCCAAGGACCTGTCCCAAAAGCTGCTAGAGGCATCTTTGGAGGAACAGGGCCTGGTTGTGGATGTGGGTGAGACTGGACCCCCACCCCCTGTTCACTCCAAGCCTCTAACCCCTGCTGGCCACCCCAGCGGCCCAGAGCCCAGACCTCCAGCCAGAGTAGAGACTCTGAGGGAGGAGGCACCCACAGACTTACGGGTGTTTGAGCTGAACTCGGACAGTGGGAAGTCTACACCCTCCAACAATGGAAAGAAAGGTAGGTCTGGAACCCCAGGCCCAGACGGTTATGCGGGTCAGGGCCGCTTCCCAAGGCAGATTTGTCTCTTGTCCCTTGTTAGAATACTGTGAGCAGATTTTTTTCATTTCTGACGATGATGACAGCTGCCATATATTGACTGTTTGCTAACATATTTCATTAATTCTAAGTTGCACATAATCTCTGAAATAAGAATGCATCTTAAAACTGTTGGCATCTTAAGAGTCAACAAAACAAGTTTGATGTTTGATCCTATGCTAAATATGTTATATGGCACTTAATTTCTCACTTATATTTCACAACCCAGTGAGGTCAGTATTATTGTCCTCATTTTACAGATGAAGAAAGTGAGGCCCAAAAATATTAGGTAACTTACCTAAGTTCACATGGCCAGGAGGCCCAGATTCAGACCCAGGTCTAACTCTAAGCCCATGCCCTTAACTAGCACACTGCCATTTTCTACCTTTTTGGACAATTTAACCTTACCCTGGCTTGGGAATCCCAGTGACACTGATGTTAATGGTCTTCTTCCCTGTGTAACCTGAGGAAAGTCATTTGGCTTCCCTAAGCCTTCATTATTATGCAGTATAGAAACAACACTCATATGTACCATTTAAAGAAGAATAAAATGAACGCCATGAACTTACAGTGACCCAGCTTGAGTAATGGAGCTTCAGTTTTTTATCTGTATAATAGAATTTTAGACTGGAGACTCTGAGTTTATGTCAAAGAGCAACCTCTGTAACTGCAGGAATTAAAGGACAAGGATAGCCTTGGTGTCAGCCTTTTTGCCACATCCAAAATGCCACTCAGAGATGGCTGATTACCAGCAAGAACCACCCTCCAGCCCCCACCACCACCCACACTCTCTACACACGCATGCTCTCCTGTCTTTGCTAACACTCAGCACCAGCCCCATAGCCACAAAACTTTCCCAGCAGGGAAGGCCTGGCCTGCTAGCGCAGTAAGGGACTGGCTTGCCACAGTGGATGGGAAATGGACCCCACCCCACCCCTAACCTATTACCTGGTAGAAACCATGAACTTTCCAGTCTCCAACCCAGTGCTTCCCTTCTGTCTCTAATTCAGTGAAGTTATCCATTGAGCCCCTACCTGTTCTTTCTGAGACACTGAGTGGGGAGGGGCAGAAGCTGCAGTCTTTGAGGAAGCATGAAGCAGGATGTGTCAGTCTGGTACTGGAAGAGTTCAGAGAAAGAAGGAATCTCTGGACATCTGTGGTGCTTCACCAAGGAGAAGCCTTGTGTAGGAGAGTTGGAGAGTTTGGGGCAGGTGCAGGGGAGTGGTAGTCTAAGCTAAGGGGGCCTACAAAGTCCAACTAGCAAAGGGCATGGGGCAGCATGTTTAAGGGGCAGTGACCTAAACCCACTCTTCTGTATTCTCTCTCAGGAGAAGGAAGTACAAGAAGGGTGAGTGGGTT
The DNA here is from genome assembly GCF_049354715.1 of Callithrix jacchus. NCBI lineage: Eukaryota > Metazoa > Chordata > Mammalia > Primates > Cebidae > Callithrix > Callithrix jacchus. The sequence goes on along the minus strand of NC_133508.1, from coordinate 68,989,244 downwards.
GACTCAGAAATAGAACTTCAGAATTTAAAACCTTAAGCTGGATTCAGAAGATTGGCCTTGGGGCCATAAAGTAGCAGAGCATGGATGCTAAGGGCGTTGGTTCTGGAGTTCAGACAGCTCTGGGTTCAAATCCCATCTTGATTTATTAGTTAAGCCATGTGACTTCAGAAAGATTACTAATCTTCTCTAAGCCTTTGTTTGGTCTGCTATAAACAGGATAATTGTTTTATGATAGAGCCTCAATTGGAGAAGAAATTTAAGTAGAGCCCTGCTTTGGGGAAATGATAATAGAGGTAACATTCTCTGAGCACTTTCTGTGTGTCTAGATCTGTGCTAAGCACTTCATATGCATATTACTCAATCCTTACAAAAGCCCTATGAGATCTGTGCATTTTTTCCCATTTTTCTAGTGGTAGGAAACTGAGATCAGTCACCCACCCAATAAATATTTCAGACAGTGTGAAATAGTCCTGTAGGAGAGGGAAGAGTAGGTGATGGGCCTGACAGGTGCAATAGGATGGCTGGGCTCATTGAGGTTGTGATTGTAGATTTTAAGTGAGACCATCAAACTGTTGTATTTTTGTTCAGCCACATTCAGTTGCTCAGGTGCAGGAACAGAGCAGATGGGGAGTTGGGTATAATTAGGTTCAAGTTTAGCCAGGTAAAATCAGTGGATGAAAAGAAAGTCTGACTGGGCACAGTGGCTCACGCCTGTAATTGCAGTACTGAAGGGAGGCTGAGACAGGTGGATCCCTTGAACCCAGGAGTTCAAGACCAGCCCTGGCATTGTGGTAAAACCCCTCTCTACAGAAAATACAAAAAATTAGCCAAATGTGGTGGCATATGCCTGTAGTCCCAGCTACTCAGGAGGCTGAAATGGGAGGATCACCTGAGTGGGGAGGTTGAAGCTGCAGTAAGTTGAGATCAGTCCACTGCAATAACAGCCTGGGTGACAGCATTGAGACCTTGTCTCAAAAAAAAAGGGAGGCTGGGTGCAGTGGCTCACACCTGCCAGCAGGTGTAATCCCAGCAGTTTAGGAGGCCAAGGCAGGCAGATCACGAGGTCAGGAGATCAAGGCCATCCTGGCCAAAATGGTGAAACCCCATCTCTACTAAAAATACAAAAATTAGCTGGGTGTGGTGATGTGCACCTGTATTCCCAGCTACTCAGGAGGCTGAGGCAGGAGAATCGCTTGAACCAGGGAGTCAGCAGTTGCAGTGAGTTGAGATCGTGCCACTGCACTCTAGCCTGGCAACAGAGTGAGACTTTGTCTCAAAATAAAAAAGGAAAGAAAAAGTATATGCAAGAAGTGATCAGAATGATGACTCATGGAATCTGAGCTGAGTAAGGAGAGTGTGAGGGACAGTGAAACAGTTGGAGAGTTACAAATGATAGGTTTCATTTGGAATTGGGCTACAAAGAGGACGATCAGAAAAGATTAGTAGTTATTGGAGACTGGATGGAATTTAAATTATAGGAGAGGTAAACGTAAGGTCTGAACCACTCTTCTGTGCTGCTTCTGCCGCACTTGGGGCCTGTGAAAGGAGGGGCTGGGGATGTGCTACAGAAGACCCACCAGAAACAACTGTAGTCAGGTGGGAGGAAGCCAGAGTCTTGGACTAGGCTGGGACGGTGGGAACATGTAGAGGGAATACATCTTAAAAGGAAGAATGGGGGCTTGGAGACAAAGTGACTCCTTTTTCCTCTTGGGCCCACATCTTAGGGTGACATAAAGTTTGGTTTCTAGGTACAGCAGAGTTTCTTGGGATGCCGTAGCCAAAGGGTCTTACTGGGTCTCAGGGTGATCCCTGTCATCGCACAGCTGCTTCTCACCTGCAGTTTGTCACAGGATGACTGTGTTCTGAGAGACTGGACTTCTTTCCGCAGGGGACAGGAGGGGAGATGGGGGCAGGCCTGTGGCCTGGAAGGAGACTGAAAGTTAAGACCTCACTTCGTGACTGACTGTATGACTTAAGAGAAGTATTTTTGCCTCTGTTTCTTAACTAGGGAAGCAAAGAGTCAATTAAACAGAATAAAATGAGCTGTGAGTGACAGCACTACCAGGTAGCAATCACCTGAAAACTTCTGTTTTCAAAATCAAACTAGTAGAACTCCATCCTGAGGTCTTCAGATGTAGCACAGGTCTCAGCTCTCTGCCACATGCAGGTTGTAATGGAGATCTTAGTGCTCTACTTGTGTGACAGGATAGTGGAAGGAGAGCCCAGCTTCATGTCTCCCTGCACCACCTGAAGCCTTCATTTCCTCATCTGTATACTGGGACTGTTAATACCCACCCAAGAGGTAGATGTGGAATATTCCTTTTTTTTTTTTTTTAAGACGGGGTTTCACCTTGTTGGTCAGGCTGGTCTTGAAATCTTGACCTCAGGTGATCCACCTGCCTTGGCCTCCAAAGTGCTTGGATTACAGGCGTGAGCCACTACGCCTGGCCCAGATGTGGAATATTCCAGAAATGGTAGTGGATACTGTGTTCTCTACCCCTAAAAGGATCTGCCATAGCATTTAAGACTAAAGAGATTATTTCAAGTCCCTAGAGGGCAACCTGAGGTTAGGGAAAGCTGTTAGGGCCGCAGCCAAAGCTGTGAAGTGAGGAAGCAGCCAGGAGTCCGGCTAACCCACAGGAAGCCTGTGGTGACAGCCAGATGAATGTCACCTAAGTGTCCTGCAGGCACAGATAGATGTAGGTGCAGAGTCAGAAGAACTGGGTCTTGGTTGCCCTGACTTGCTGAAGTGCCATGTACAAAATGACTGAACTCTGAGACAAGGCCCTTAGAAGAAATGCAGCGCCATTCATTCATAGCCATGTGTATATGTAATAGGCACTTTACATTCATACCTCTAATTCTAACACCATTGTTTCTCAAACTGCAGGCCCAGGTTTACACAGAATCACACAGGTACCTGCTGATAATGCAGCCTCACCAGCTACCACCTAGACCTGCTGAGTCCTGGTTGGAGTCTTAGCAGAGTGGGAGTCTGCATTCTTTTTTTTTTTCTCCCCAAGACAGAGTCTTGCTCTGTTGCCCAGGCTGGAGTGCAGTGGCTCAGTCTTGGCTCACCGCAACCTCTGCCTCCCAGGTTTAAGCGAATTCTCCTTCCTCTGCCTCCTGAATAGCTGGGACTACAGGCGCACACCATCACACCCAGCTAATTTTTGTATTTTTAGTAGAGAAGGGGTTTCATCATATTGGCCAGGCTGGTCTTGAACTCCTGACTTTGTGATCTGCCCGCCTCGGCCTCGAAAACTGCTGGGATTACAGGCATGAGCCACCACACCCGGCCAGAAATCTGCATTCTAATAAGCTTCTCCAGTGCTTCTTTGCAAAGAGGGTACATTTATCCATATTTTATAAATAGACTGAAGCCACAGTAATTTTCCCAAGACTGCACAGTAAAGGAATAGGTATTCAACCCAGGCCTGCCTGGCTCCAGAGATCATGCTCTGGCTAGAAGAGAGGATAATGCAGGATACTGTATAAGCAGTGTAGGAGTGGGGCTAAGGGGTAGGTCTCAGCACCGAGGTATCTGGTGAGGAGTAGGTTGGACAAAAAGAAATGGAGATTTTTACTGGTCATGCCATTGGAGGATCAGGGACCGACTCTTTTTGAGGGGGCTTTAAAAAAAGATTACAATGCTGGGCGCGGTGGCTCACGTCTATAATCCCAGCACTTTGGGAGGCCGAGGTGGGTGGATCACGAGGTCAAGAGATCGAGACCATCCTGGTCAACAAGTTGAAACCCCGTCTCTACTAAAAATACAAAAATTAGCTGGGCATGGTGATGCGTGCCTGTAATCCCAGCTACTCAGGAGGCTGAGGCAGGAGAATTGCTTGAACCCAGAAGGTGGAGGTTGCAGTGAGCCGAGATTGTGCCATTGCACTCCAGCCTGGGTAACAACAGTGAAGCTCCATCTCAAGAAAAAAAAGATTACAAAGTAATATATGTTCATTTTAGGAACAAAATAACCAAGAAAAGTCACCCCATGACCTCATCACCTAGGGATAACTTTGCTAGTGTATTTGGGTATCTTGTTCATCTCTTCTGCATGTGTGCATGCATGTGTGGGCACACTTTAAAACTGGAGATCAGACCGTATATGCTTTATTGAAAGGAACTCCTTGTGTAGTTTGCCTCTTAGTAATAACTTTTATATATACATTTTTAATATTGACTATAAGTAGTCATAGCCAAATATGAATGTTTAGAGCAGTGATTATCAAATAGTACAAACAGCAGGCATCAGAATCATCTGGAGCAGGGGGTGGTAAACTTTTTCTGTATAAGACCAGACTGTAAATATTTTAAGCTCTTTGGGCCATGCAGTCGAAATTACTCATCTCTGCTCTTGTAGCATGAAAGCAGGAGCGGAGAATATGTAAGCAAATGATGTGACATGGCTGGATTTGATCCATGAGCCATCATTTGCCAACCTCTGGTTTGCAGAAAGGGTGTGTGACTATTTATTTGGTACCAACTAAGAACTTGAAATACCTAAGGAAAAAAACAAAAGATCCCTGCCCTCACAGGGCTCATATTCTAACATTAATAGATAATAAACATATTAAGTCTGATGATATAATATGTTAGAGAGTGAGCACTGCAATGAATAAAAGGACAATCCAGAGCCAGGCACAGTGGCTCACACCTGTAATCTCAGCACTTTGGGAAGCTGAGGTGGGCAGATCAACTAAGATCAGGAGTTCAGCCTGGCCAACATGGTAAAACCCTGTCTCTACTAAAAATACAAAAATTAGCCAGGCATGGTGGCACAGGACTGTAATCCCGGGTACTCAGGAGGCTGAGGCAAGAGAATCACTTGAACCCACGAGGTGGGGGTTGCAGTGAGCTGAGATTATGCCACTGCACTCCTGCCTGGGTGACAGAGTGAGATTTTGTCTCAAAAAAAAAAAAGAACAACTAGAGCAGGGTGAGGGTGATGATGGGTTGCTCTTTAAACAACTAGGATGGCCAATGTAGGCCACATCTAGAAGGTGAGATTTGAGCAGTGGTGTGAAGGAGGTGAAAAGTTGGTCTTGTGGTTATCTGAGGAGACGAGTTTCTGGTACAGAGAACAGCCCATGCAAAAGCCCTAAGTTGGGAATGTGCCTGGTATGTTTCTGGAGGAATAAGATTAATATGGGCAGGATGGAGTGAAGAGGAAGAGGTTCACGGTTTTGGGGTTTGAGGGGAGGTTTTTGTTTGTTTTCTTTAGAGACGGGGTTTTGATCTGTCACCAGGCTGGAGTACAGTGGCATGATCATAGCTTATTGCAACCTTGAACTCCTGGGCTCAAGCGATCATCACACCTCAGCCTCCTGAGTAGCTGGGACTACTCAGCTGTGCACTACCACACCTGGCTAATTTTTAAATTTTTTTCTAGAGACAAGGTCACACTATGTTGCCTAGGCTGATCTGAACTCCTGACCTTAAGCACTCCTCCCACCTTGTCCTCCCAAAGTGTTAGGATTACAGGTGTGAGCCCCTGTGCCTGGCCAGTTCACTATTTATTTCCTCTGGAAGATTTCTGTGACTCTCTTGGAGCCTCTGGACCACAGTGCTTCTCCACTCTTTAGTGACCTACTTTTTCTGAGGTAATAGATTAAGGCTGTTTGGTACGGATGTGAAGTTCTTCTCCACCCTAACCTCTAACAGCCTACAGTGTTCCATCATGTAACTCACTATTTACTTGTCTAATTCCCTGTCAGTGGACTTTTAAGATTGTGCCTAGGTTTCCATCACTATGACAGCACTGCAGTGAATACTCTTGGTGAAATTTCTGACTGAATCCAGGATTTTTCCTTAGAATAGATTCTTTTTTTTTTTGAGACGGGGTTTCACCATGTTGGCCAAGCTGGTCTCAAACTCCTGGCCTCAAGTGATCCACCCACCTCAGCCTCCCAAAGTGCTGGGATTACAGGTATGAGCCACCGTGTCTGGCCTGGAATAGATTCTTGACAGTGGGGGCGGAACACGGTGGCTCACACCTGTAATACTAGCACTTTGGGAGGCTGAGGCGGGCCAATCACTTGCGATCAGGAGTTCAAGACCAGCCTGGCCAACAGGATAAAACCCCATCTCTACGAAAAGTACAAAAATAAGCCGGGCATGGTGGCGAACGCCTGTAGTCCCAGCTACTTGGGAAGTTGAGGCAGGAGAATCACTTGAACCTGGAAAGCAGAGGTTGCAGTGAGCTGAGATCACACCACTGTACTCCAGCCTGGGCTACAGAGTGAGACTCCATCTAAAGAAACAAAACAGAAAAGTGGGATCACTGGGCCAGAGTCAACACAGAATGTAAAGACTTGTGTATTTGTGAGACCCTTTAAAGCGTGCTGTCTCCCCAGCTACATCCTCTTCAGGTGCCCCTTCCCTGCCTCCTCCTGCCTTTCACACTGTGGCTTATGGTTCCAGGCTCAAGCACGGACATCAGTGAGGACTGGGAGAAAGACTTTGACTTGGACATGACCGAAGAGGAAGTGCAGATGGCACTTTCCAAAGTGGATGCCTCTGGGGAGGTGAGTGGGCCTGGTGGGAAGTGAGCCTAGTGGTACTGGGTGTGAGAACTGTCCCCAGCCATCCCAGCTGTCCGCTCAGGAGGGTCCTTGCTCCTGTCTCAGGTGGCGTGTTGTGGGAAAGAAGCTGGAGCTTCCTGCTCAGTCCCACAACAATGGTCATCAGCAGGCTCCACTTCCCCTCAGTTCCAGGGTGGTAAGAGGGGAGGGTTCTTGACCTGAGCTCTGTATCAAAATTGCCTGAGAAACCGCTTAAGAAAACAGACGACATGCTGGGCATGGTGGCTCACGCCTGTAATCCAAGCACTTTGGAAGGCTAAGATGGGAGGATCACTTGAGGCCAGGAGTTCAAGACCAGCCTGGCCAATATAGTGAGACCTCATTTCTGTCTTTGAAAAAAAAAGAGAAAACAGTTATCAAACCCTGCCAGACCTTCTGACTTGTGGTCCCCAGGTGTGAGGCCTGAGCATATACTTGGCCTTGGAGACAAAAGACCAGTGTGTCAAGGGCATGTTACTTAACCTGAGCCTCTGAACATCTGAAACATGGAATTGATCATTATCAAACCTGGCATATAAGCTGTAATGAGGTGATCCATGTGCCTGAGATATGGTGGCACTCAGGAAACATTCGTGATAAATGCCACAAAATCCGTTACAGTTATGAAGCTCAAAGAGGCCTTAGTACTGTTATTCTTTACTACCTCTCGGAATCAAAAGTGGCTCATTTAGATTGAGAGAGTGCAACACTCCAAAGCTCTCCCAGCTAATAAGTGACAGGACTGTCACTGCAGCCTAGACATCTGATTCACATCAGCATTACTTCCACTGTCACACAAAAACCAAGTGAGTCCTTCCATCATGTAACTCATGAACCTAGGCTAGAAGGAGGTGGGCAGATTAAAGACATGTGAGGGGCCTCGTTTTTCATGATGTGAAACTGAAGCCTTGGGGGATTATTTTACCTACTCATGAGTATTTTGGACTTGTGACTACTTCACCATACCCAGGACAGAGAAGGTCCCTAGTGCCCTGTCAGGCCACAGGGGCTTGCTGGCTTTTTTGTCTTTGCAGCCCCCTTTGAAACCTGACATGCAATACACTTGAATGCTCTAGAACCTGCTATTGCAGGGCTCAGCCAACAGCAGGCCCAGAGAAGGAACAAAGCAAGAACAGGTTCCGTGGGGAGACTTGAGCTCGGAATTGGGGGTTGGCGCCCCTAGTGAAGACCTTGTGAGCACCTGTAGTCCACTGCCACCTCTGCTTTTGACCACAGTGCCACTTAGGCAGTGGCCCCCCATTCACCCAGAGCCTAAGTAACTTGCCCTGGATCACACTGGTCTTTTGTGTTCAAGGCCAAGTATCTGCTCAGGCCTCCTAAGTTCTCTGTGTCTCAGAGCCATGGCGTTCTCTGCTCAGCAGGAGGCAAGTTCTCCATAAGGGACTGGGACTGACTTGGTTCCTGTAGACAGCCATCACCTTGTGGTGTCTGGTGTTGGTTGGTGGAAGCATTTCCTTTAGGTCTGAAATAATCAGAGCAAGCCCACCCCTCACACACATTCCTTAAGACTAGGGGTTCACTCTCAGTGGGGGCAGAGTATGGCCTGGGATGGGGGATGGGCGGCGGCTCTGCTCAGCAAGGGGAGGTTAGGTCTGGGCCTGACTCAGGAATAACTGTGTGTTTGTGATTTCCATTATCCTCTCCCATTTGCAGCTGGAAGATGTAGAGTGGGAGGACTGGGAATGAGGGGAACTGGAGGTAGCAGCTCCCCACCCATGGCATCTCTCACCTCTCTTGCTCGCCTCAGCCCAGCCCTGGAAGACTCTGACTGAGAATGTCCCCCCAAATCTCCTCTGCCAACCAGAACTCTGGGCACAGATTCTGGGGGCTCCCTGCTGGCCCTCTGGGCCTCTGCTCACGCCTGGGAAGGGGCTCTCTAAATCCCAGCCAGGAACTCTGACTTGTGCCAACAATAGGATGACCCAAGAGAGAAGAAACCTATCCCCTTCACCAGAAGAGCCTACGTTTTTCTGCTGAACACCCACTGTTCCTGGACACTCCTGCTGGGAAGTCCCAAGGGATAGTTCTAGCCCTTCTGCCTGTGTAGACAGAAGCTAAACCACCAGTCTCTCAGAGGAAGCCGAGACCACACATTCTGTCCACCCATAAGCAGGCAGGGAGGGCCATGCCACCTGCCCTTGGCTAAACAGGGACAGCGAACACATTTTGGTTCCTATCCCAGTGGGCAAGAGGCTCTTATCTCTGGGAAATTTGCCTCTCTTGGAAATCTCCCCCTCCCAGGCATTTTCCATTCCTAGAAAGACTCCTTTGGGGTCCAGAATCCAGAGACCAAACCCTGACCCACCTCCTTCCTTTCCTCCAGCCCACGCTGGTCTGTCCCCATGCCTTCCTAGGGCTTCTTCATGTCAGATGCACCCAAGTCCTTAGCCCAGCTGTGCCACCTACAGGAGTTCGCTCTTGTGTTTCTTCCCCTCCCCAAGAAGGGAGGGGCCACTTCAGGCCCTTCTGTGTGTTGCCTGGCAGGATACCTTGTCCAACCAGCTACCCACCTCAACTCCCCTGTAGCTTAGGACACAAAACAGCTACCAGCGGTACAGAGTGGTGATCAGAGCCAAGTACTTACAACTCTGGTAAGCCTAGCTTCTCCGCCTTGGCCCTTTTGCCTCTGGAAGGGCTATCCTGGGGCTGAACTTGAAACTCTCATCAGGCTTCTGCAAAAGCTCTTCCTGAAGACAGACCCAGCCTTTGTGCTCTCACCCTCCATTCTGGTAAAGCTGCACCTCTAGGGGAATGAGGGGCTGCAGGAATTTCTGGAGAGCCTGGTGCTTCACGATGCTGCTCTGGTGATTCTTGTACCTAATCTGGTGTGCTCACCAGTGAGTGAAATGGATCGTGGTCAGGGATACCAAGAGAGTGGGGTCACTTCCACTTCAAACCATCAGTGAGGGGGTGGGATGGAGAGAATGCTGAATCTTGTTTTTGATGGGATGGGGTTTTTCTCTTTGTAATTATTTCTTTAGTTTAATTAACCTTTTGGTTGTTTGTGCAATATTATATATTTTAAATTATAATGCATCTGCCCAGAGTATTTTGTAGCTGGGAAAACAAAAACGGAAAAGAAAAAAAGATTCTAACAGCTGTTAGTTTTATAATTAAAACAGAAAGAAAAAAAGAACTTTGTCCTGAACCTTTTACAGACTTACAGTTAACAGCATTAAAGTGATTCAGCCGAAGCTGGAAGGTGTCTGGGGGTCTATTTTTGTCCCCTTGGCAGCTGCACTGGGCCACTTGGAGCCAGAGGCAGGGTAGGGGGATAGCCTGGGTCCAGAGGAGGTCCCTTGTCCTCATCCCAGATTCAGCTTTGCCTTTGGGATGAAAAAGGGGCAGGACTTCCAGCAGTCCTCTCACCAGGACAAGGAGTCGAGAGGCCATCTCTGCATTCCCAATGCCTCACTTTTATTTGGAAAGGAAGTTGCAGCAACAGTGGTTTCAGTTGCTCTTGGTCATTTTTCTCCTTTCCTCCCCATGTGTATTTGATTCTCGGGTCTTTTAAAATTAACTTTAGTATGAAAAATCACTTGTCGGGTGAGGTGCAATGGCTCACGCCTGTAATCCCAGCACTTTGGGAGGCCAAGGCAGGTAGATCACTTAAGGTCTGGAGTTCGAGACCAGTCTGGCCAACATAGTGAAACCCTGTCTCTACTAAAAATACAAAAATAGCCTGACGTGGTGGTAGGCGCCCAGCTACTGGGGAGGCTGAGGTAGCAGAATCGCTTGAACCTGGGAGGAGGAGTTGCAGTGAGCTGAAATCGTGCCACTGTACTCCAGCCTAGGTGACAGAGCAAGACTCTGTCTCAGAGGGGAAGAAAAAAGGAAGTCTGAATGAGGCCCTTGGGTTCCATGAAGATATCTACATGGAAAGAGTAGTAAGGCTAGGGAGGATGTCTGTAAGTTTTAGGATGAGTAAACTTAAAGCGTAAAATATCTATCACCATTTTAGAAGCGGGTTTTTGAGTTTGCTTTGTCCCCCTACTTTATTGGGGAGCACTTGCCATTGCTTTTATCAAGCGCTTGCTAGCCATGGATGCCAACTAACTTCTTCAATTGAAGGCCGGAGGATCATGTCAGGTTCCAGGAGCCTCTTGAGCAGGTCCTGGCATTCGGCCGAGATGCTCAGATGAGTGGGGAAGGATACCCCTTTCTGCTGCTCCCACAGCATCTTGGGGATGTCTGTGTCGTCAAAAGGTAGGCTGGCACAGAGCATGACATATAGGACCACACCCATGCTCCAGATGTCACCTTTTTTGCTATCATGGGGAATGCCCTGCAGCACCTCGGGGGCGGCATAGGCTGTGCTGCCGCAGAAGGTCTGGCTCAGCTCCCGGTGTGACTTGGGCAACACCTTGGCAAAGCCAAAGTCAGTCAGCTTCAGGTTGAAGCCCTGCAACAAGGCGTTCTCGCATTTGAGGTCCCGGTGGGCCACACCACAGCCGTGGCAGTAGCAGATGGCCTCAACCATCTGACGGAAGAGGGCCTTGGCCCGGCTCTCAGGCAGTGGTCCCCCATTCAGCACGCAGTCAAAGACATCCCCTCCCTCGGCCAGCTCCATTACCAGGTAGATTTTCCCATCGGCAGACTCCAGCATCTCATACACCTGGACGATGTTCTTGTGATCCAGGGTACGGACTATTTGGAGCTCCCGAGGAAGGAATCTCTGGATAAACTCTGAGGAAGTAAGGAGAGTAGAGATGGGCTGGAAGATCAGAAAGGCCTACCTCCTCACACCTGTCTTCTGCCTTCCAACTTCTGTCCTGCCCACCTTGTCTGGGTCTTATTTCTTGGCTCCCTTAATGGTCTTAAATATGTCTAGCTGCTTGGATATTGCAAAGAATGTTCACTTCTGTTATTTTTGTCACTAACCTATCTTTCAAAGGAACCACTCCCCACCAACTTGTGGACTGTTGTGAGCAGTCTGTCAGACTGGATAGCAAGGTGCTTTGGGGACTTTTAGACAAAGCCACAGAATCTCGAGTTACAAGGTCTGATTTGCCCAAAGGGTGATAAGCCAGCTTCTCCCACCGCTGTCCCCTGACCCACAATTTTTTCCATGAGCCCTGTCTTTTCCCCATATCCATTGGCCTTGGCACCAGCCTCTGTTCTCTGCTAGCCCTGGCTGTGGCCTCAGGCAGTCTCTGTCTCAGAGACTGTTCCCCTGCCAGAAGGGAAAGCCGGCTCAGGTTTTTTTTTTGTTTGTTTGTTTTTTTGAGACAGTCTCACTCTGTTGCCAGGCGCCAGCCTGGAGTGCAGTGGCACAATCTTGGCTCATTGCAACCTCCGCCTCCTGGGTTCAAGCAATTCTGCCTCAGCCTCCCCAGTAGCTGGGACTACAGGCGCAAGCCACCACACCCAGCTAATTTTTGTATTTTTAGTAGAGACGGGGTTTCACCATGTTGGCCAGGATGGTCTCAATCTCTTGACCTGGTGATCCACCTGCCTCAGCCTCCCAAAGTGCTGGGATTACAGGCTTGAGCCACCGCGTCCGGCCCCAGCTCAGGTTTTGCCTCTGAGGATCCTTCACCTCATGCTACTTTAATCTTGTGTTTGGGGGATGTAATGTTCCTGGACTCTTAGAACGCCTCTGTTCCCCACTGACCCACTCCAGAGCTGCCACGGGGCTTGCTTAGTTCCAGACCAGTGGGAGCAGGGAATGATCGAATAATCTAACTGGAGGAAGCACCCACCTGGCCTCAGCCAGCCTGCCCTCCCTCCAAAGGGGCCCTGGCTCACCTTCTGGCCCTCCCATCTTGTCTATAATTTTAATTGCCACTTTTCTTTGGTGTTTTTTGGAAAATGCTTCTTTGACTTTTGAGTAGGTCCCTTCCCCAATGGTCTTGCCCAGCTGGTATCCATTGGAGAGCAGAAAGTCCTCCATGCTGTCTAGCGCCTCCTTCCTATCACCCTCTCAGCTCATGCTGCCTCTGCGAGGCAGCTGTAAGCCACCATCACCCTTGGCCTGCTCCTTTTCTCCCCAAGCACTTCATCCGCAGCCGCCCCCAGCGTTAGAACATTCTCTGTCTGGACACAGCCGCGGGTGGTGGGGAGGGAGAGGGTCAGACATTTTAAAACTCCGGTGCAATTGTGATGTAAATGCTGTGTGACCCTTGGCCAAAATGGTAGTGCCCCTATCTGCTCTCACTACCACCACCAAACCCAGCCCGGGTTAAGTCACTGCCGCGCCCACTCCCGCGCCAGGCACTGGGTCATAGCCCCCTCTAGGAGGGCTTCCGCGGCGTCTGTGTGGGCGGGGGATGCCAGTATCCTAGGCGTGGACGCCATCTCGCGGCGGGTTGCCCTGGCCTTCTGCGCCCCACTCCGGTAGCTGCGGTCTGCCCGATCTGGTCTCCAGGTGCCATGGCCAAAGCCCTCCAGTTCCAGGCTCCAACCTGCGCTAAGTGCCTGGGGCGGCCGGGGGCGCCGTTGGGGGTTCCCTAGCTGGAGGAACGGGCTTTGTGAGGTCAGCGCGCCGTGGCCCGGGTCACAATGCTGCCCTCCTCGACGCCAGGACCCGGACGCGCCACAGACACCTGCCCGGCTCCACGGACCGGAGCGTTCTCCCGTAGCCAGGGCTGGGGCAGCTGCTTTCAGCCTGGGACCGGCCTTGGCCTCCAGCAGGTGAGCGACGACCCAGGGGTCGGGCGCGAGGCGGGGGCGCCCGGCGGCCCAGGAGAGGCCTGACCGCCACTCCCTGCGCAGAGCGCCCCGGGGCCTGGACATGAGCGCCCAGGAGCCCCCGCAGGGTCGGAGATTCCCCATTGAGGCCGGAGACTCCCGTGGCCTTGCCGCCGCCCCCGAGTCCCAGGACAGCCCGGAGGCGGTAGCGACGGAGCACAACCCGATCAGGTGAGGCCCGCCCCGTGGCCCCGCCCTCTGTCCCACTTGGTGCTCCTAGCGGTAAGGTCCCCACATCCACGTCCCGGTCCCCGGGGGACCCCAGGTGAACTACGTGGATGTGCCCCCACAGGATGGGCCGGGCCTCCGCCTCAGCGCCCCCTGTCACGCTCCGCTTTCCCCAGGCCGCTTCGACGCTGCCCCGGCTGCCACTGCCTGACACTGCTGCACGTGCCCATCGACGTTTACCTGGCCATGGGCGGGAGCCCCCGGGCCCGCGCCACGTGAACGTATTGCAGCTCCACTGGAGCCGGACGGGAACGATGGCCGCCGCGGGCCACCACGCTGAGGTCCCCCGCGCCGAGCACGAGACAGTGATGCACATTTTAAAATAAAAGAATGATGCACATTTTAATAAAGCACAGCATAAACTGTTCTTTCCACTTCGGGTTGGTAGTGTCTATCCGTCGGGTCCACCAGCTGCACTGCCCAGTAACACTTCCCTTTCTGCAGCCTCCTCAACTGGACCCAACCCTAGAGGCCTGCCCTTCCACCTTTTCAACCTGCACCACTTCCCTCCTCCCACTTCTTGCTGGTCCTGACCCTCCCTGGGCAGCCTTTACCCTGGGGCTTGTCCATCTCTAACCCCTTCTCCGGTGAAATTCACATCACTGTGGGGGGATGCCGGCAACCCACAGAGGAGGGGAACAGGACGGGGAAGAGAGGTGGACCGACAAGTAACATAGAATACAGCCAATGGCCACCCATACCAGGCGTTTTTTGTTTTTTTTTTTTTGTTTGTTATTGAGATGGAGTCTCACTCTGTCGCCCAAGCTGGAGTACAGAGGCGCGATCTCGGCTCACTGCAACCTCTGCCTCCCTGCAACCTCTGCCTCCCAGGTTCCAGCGATTCTTCTACCTCAGCCTCCCCAGTAGTTGGGACCACAGGCGCCCGACCAGGCCCATTTTAATCCTCTCCAGCGACAAGGTTCTGCGACATGCTCTTTTCGGCCCTGGGCCTGCGGCCTTCCTTGTTGGAGGGGTTTGGAGCTGCCCCAGTCCATTCTGAGCCTTGGTTTCTCCTACAACCGAAGGGATCACAAAAAGATTTGGGAAGAGGCCATTTGAAAAACGGTGGTTTAATAAAAAAGAAAAACAAAAACACACACACAAAAACGGTGGTTTAACTTGCTGTTTTACAGATGGGTGAAATGAGCCTTTTTGAGACTTGCCCAAGGTCCACCGATGAGAGGTGACGATAGCACACTCCGAAGCATCTTCAGACCACATGCCCTAAGATCCACCCTCCAGAGGCCCATGACAGGAACCCTACCTAGAAGTGGTAGTTTTTAAGCTAAGCACTTAAAAATTTTCTACTTTCCAATTTTGCTTTAATGAGCCCGTATATTCTACTTTACAATTTTGCTTTTATGGGGGAATGTAACCTAAAGGTCAGGTTCAGTCTCCTGTCCCCTGACATCTAAGGAGAATTGATTCAACACCCTCCTCTAATTCTCATGGGGTAGAGAAGTCCAACCTCTCCCTAGAGCACCTTAGAATTCCACAGTCACCCAGAAAGGATACCCTTCTGTTTCCACATAAAATGCTCTCCCAGGCAGTCTTCATGTAGGAGGCTTACTAAAAGGGCCTATTTCCTCACTGGTTTAAAAAAAAGGCAGGGGGGAGCATCAGCTGGTCTCTTTGGACTCTGCCAGCCCCCAAATGCTGAATCCTTCAGTCTTCCTTTCCCACCAACCCCCCACCCCACCATCTTTCCCACTTCTTTTCTCTTTTCTTCTCAACCCTCCTTTCCTTAGAAAAATAAAATAAAATAAAAATAGGCTCAGGCCTGTAATTCCAGCACTTTGGGAGGCTGAGGCAGGAGAATCACTTGAGCCCAGGAGCTCAAGACCAGCATAGAAAACAGCAAGATCCGTTCTTTAAAAACAAAACAAAACAAAAACCAGATATGGTGGTGTGTGACTATTGTCCTAGTTACTGGGGAGCCTGAAGCAGGAGGATTCCTTGTGCCCAGGAGTTCAAGGCAGCAATGAGCCGAAGTCACACTACTGCATTCCAGCCTGAGCAACAGAGTGAGATCCTGTCTCTAAAAAAATTTAGAAACCAGTTACTGCCACCTTCCATGTGCAATCTTTGTGAGGGATGCAAAGATTCCAGACACAGCCCTTGCCAACAGGGCTAGTTAGCTCTAGAATGCCCATAAACAAGGGGAAGGGCATTCCCATTGGGGAGGAGCATTGTGGGTAAAGGTCTGGAGGCAGGAAAGTGAAGGGTAAGTTCAAGAAACTCAGTTCAATCAGTTTTCATCAACACCTACCTGGGCCATGCCTGGTACGGAGAACCCAGGCCTGAATCTGACATCATTTTCCCTTGCAGAGCTTAGAATGCAAGGGATCCAGGAATGAGCTAACAGAAGAGAAGCTGTTATCAAGGAGACCTTTGCATACCAGATGAAGGAGTTTGAACTTTGTTCTGCAGGCAGGCAGAGTACAACAGGCTCCTGCCTGGGTCACTTCACTCTCCTATTTCTCTTCTCTTCATCCTGTTCTCTGTTTCTTCTTACTCCTTATCCTGGGAAAAGCCACTGGCCAAAACTAGTGCTGAGTTCAAGTCCTGACTCCAGTTTTTCTAACTGTGCAATCTTGAGCTAGTTAATTAGCCCTTCTGGGCCTCCATCTTCAAGTCTGTAAAATGGGATTAATGACACTGGCTGGAAAGTTTCAGTAAGGACCTGTGTGTCCACCACACAGGAATCACTGCCACAGCTACCATTTGAGAAGCAAGAGACTGCTAGGGCTGCTGCTCCTACCTTTGTCTTCAAGGGGCAGCAGAGAGCTAGACAGCCAAAGACACTGTCCCCAGGAGTTGGGTGATGTCCAGCCCCCGGAAACCCTCTTGCCTCTCTCTCTATCAACTTCCTAGCAGTTCTGTTCAGGAGCCTAGGAACTTGGTGGGGGTTTGGGGGCAGGGGAATTTCCAGGGGTATCCCTAGGTGGAAAAGACAGAGCTGCATCCCTCACCCTAAAGGGTACATCTGTCTCCAGACTCCAGTGCAGGACCCAATGCAGATCCCAGCCTTATTCTCTGGGCCTGAGGAATGGGGAGGGGCCAGGCAAAGGGGGATGCTCGAATGGCTGCCTTCCCTGACTTCTTTCTCAGACGCCTTATTAGCCAGCCCCTCCCTAAGGGACCCCCTTTTAGAAGGAGGGGGCGAAGTACAGATGGACCCCCCAGGTTACCATGGAGACAGCAGGGAAAGGGTTGCTGTATCACCATGGCAATAACTGACGTCAGTGCTACCCTTTCCCATCACTTGATATGAGAGGGGGACAGCCACCCCAACCACAAGCAAATCCCCCATAAATCCTCCTCCTCTTACAGAGCCAATCAACCAGGGGGGTCGCCAGGCTTAATATAGCACAGGAGTTAAAAGCACAAACCTTGGTTCAAATCCTCACTCCACCTCATCCTAGCCATGTGAATTTGAGCAAGTTCCTTAACCCCTTGAAGTCTCATAGGTGCCATGAGGGTAAATAAGCAATGTGCCTCCAAGGATTATGTGAGGATGACATGGGATCACGCAGGTAACAGGTGTGGGGACTGCCTCAACCAAAGTGCACACTGACATTAGGGATGGTCAAGAATCCTACTTAGGCCAGGTGTGGTGGCTCACGCCTGTAATCCAAGCACTTTGGAGGCCAAGATGGACGGATCACCTGAGGTCAGGAGTTCAAGACCAGCCTGACCAACATGGTGAAACCCCGTCTTTATATTTAAAAAAATAAAATAAAATCCTACTTATCATCTTGGGACTTGTCAGGGGATTGTGGACTTCCAGCTACAGACTCACATCTCCTAGAGGGCCCCAGGACTTACAAGGACTGGGCCTCAGAGTTTGAGCATGTCAGGATTTGGAGGTCTCAGAGTGAAACCAGAAACAGAATTTCCAGGCTCTGAGGAAACCCCAGATGCCACTTTCCCTGAAGCCTCATCACATCTGGACTCTGACACAACTTCCCCTTCTCTTCCCTCTGCCTTGTCCTAGTCCTTAATAGCACCTTCTACCTCTTAGGGGCCTCCATATGCTCCCCTAAGAAAAAAGATGGGGTGGCCGGGCACAGTCGTTCATGCCTGTAATCTCAGCATTTTGGGAGGCTGAGGTGTGCAGATCTCTTAAGGCCAGGAGTTCAAGACCAGCCTGGGCAATGTGGCAAAACCCTGTCTCTACAAAAAAGAAAGAAAGAGAGAGAGAGAGAAAATTAGCCAAGCATGGTGGCACATGCCTGTAATCCCAGCTACTTGGGCGGCTGAGGCAAGAGGATCACCTGAGTTCAGGAGGTCGAGGTTGCCATGAGCCAAGATCATGCCACTGCACTTCAGGCTGGGCAACAGACTGAGACTCGGTCTCAAAAATAAATAAATAGAAAAGGGAAAAACAAGGATGAGGCTGGTGCTATAATCCCAGCACTCTGGGAGGCTGAGGCAGGGGGGTCACTTGAGCATAGGAGTTCAAGACCAGCCTGGACAACATGGCATCTCTACAAATACAAAACTATTAGCTAGGCATGGTAGGGAGTGCCTGTAGTCCCAGCTACTCGGGAGGCTGAAGTAGAAGGATCGCTTGAGCCCGGAAAGTCATGGCTGCAGTGAGCCGAGATTGTGTCACTGTATGAATTAAAAAAAAAAAAAAGAAGAAAAAAGGCCGGGTGCAGTGGCTCACGCCTATAATCCCAGCACTTTGGGAGGCCGAGGCGGGTGCATCACGAGGTCAAGAGATCGAGACCATCCTGGTCAACAAGGTAAAACCCCGTCTCTACTAAAAATACAAAAATTAGCTGGGCATGGTGGTGTACACCTGTAGTCCCAGCTACTCGGGAGGCTGAGGCAGGAGAATTGCTTGAACCCAGAAGGCAGAGGTTGCGGTGAGCCAAGATCATGCCATTGCACTCCAGTCTGGGTAACAACATCAAAACTCCGTCTCAAAATAATAATCATAATAAAGAAGAAGAAAAAGAAAAAGGATGGATGAGGAATCACAGGTAGAACGGCCTGGTCACCATGGGGATATGGGTGGTCCAGCTCCCACTTCCCTCTCCCCACCCACCCTTAGGGTAGAAGTACCGGAACCATTTTCATTCCCTCCATTTTCCCTGACAACCACGATTCAGTCTGCCCAAATCCACTGCCACCGCCCTGAGTCAGGCCCCTCTTACTACTCACCTGATCATTCCAGCAGCTCCCTGCCAGGCCTCTCCCTCCTTCCTTCCTCACTTGATCCTCCAAATCCAGAATTATTTTATAAAGACCACAAACGCAGCCTGGTCAGTTTCTTATTTAAACCTCATCAATGGCTTCTTCACATCCCTTGTCCAGCCACAATGGACACCTTTCAAATCATCACAAAACATTCCTCCCACCTTAAGCACACCGTCCCTTCTGCCTGACCCCACAGATCACCCTCAAAGATGGCTCCCCTGACCACCCATTGGTCCCCACCCTTAAGGCCTGCATGTCCTCTGGGTTGCCTTCAATATCTATTCCTGATCCGAACTTAATGCCTGTCCTTCCTGTTACACTACAGGCTCACTGCGGGCAGGACCATCCTCCTCCTGACATCCCCAGGGTCTAAAACAGGAGGGCTCAGGAATCTGCAGATTAGACTAGCTCGTGAATGACTGCCTGCAAGGTCCACAGAGGAGAGGCCTTGGTGGTGTGAGAAGAAGCAACAGCAGAGCCACCTGCCTGGCTGGGAGGTTGGAAATGGCTGTCATAAGGAATGGAGCCTTGAACTGAAGGATGAGAAGCTGTTACCCAGGCAAAGACTGAGGAACATCCCCAACACTGGGTTTGGTATGGGCCATGCGTTGGGTGAACTTGGTGCTAAAGACATGGTACAGGGAGACATATTCCTATTTTGAAAAGAGACACCCGGCTGCCCTATAGGAACAGACTACATAGGGGATTGAGAGTGGCAGCAGGGAGACAGATCAAGAGGCTGCTGCAGCCTCTCTGGTGAAAGGTGATAGGGCCTTGGTGCAGGTGTTGGTGGCGGAAATGGAGAGAAGCAATGGGATTTTAGATATGTCGTGAAAGGATAGGATTTTGTAGCTGCTTAAGGATGAAAAGGGTGAGAGAGGACAGAGTCTAGAACCGAATCCAGATTTCAGGTTCAGACAGCTGGGAGATGGCTAAGCTGGGGGACACGGAGGGAGGGCAGGTGTGCAGCCTGCTTCCTGAGAAGTGGCATATTGAGCAGGAGAGGTCCAGGAGGCAGGTGTGGGGCAGAGGAGAAGGCTGGACTGAGAAAGAGAAAGGAGTTTCCAGCACTTACGGGCTGGATGCTTAAGGCATGGGAGTTGATGAGACTCCCCAGGGACAGACTAGCAGGCCTGGGAACAACCATGAATAGGGAGTGAGCAAAGGATAAGAAATTTGCCATGTGGCAGCAAACCGTAAGATAGCAAGAAAATCAAAAGTGCACAGTATCCAGAAATACAAGGGCCTAAAAGTACCTCAAAGAGGAGGGAGTTATTTGTGTCAAAGCTGGCCACTGCTAAGGGGTCAAGACAGATAAGGACTTGTAAGCATCCCTTGGATTTAGCAACAAGGAGGTCAGTGGTGACCTTGGTGGGTTGTTCCTGTGGAATGGTGGGGGAGGAAGCCAGATTGCAGGGGCTGAGTGAGGAAGTGGAAACAACGTGTGTATACAACTCCTTCAAGAATGCTGGCTGCAGAGGGGAGCTGGAGAAGGATGTGGAGTGGAGGGAGGGCTTTCTTTTTTCAAAGATAGGAAAGGCTAGAGCTTCTTTGTCTGCTGATGGGAAGAAGTCATCAGGGAGGGAGAGGCTGAAGATATGGAAAATGGTTGAAGATAGGGAAAAAAAGAAGGGATTAGGGGAAGGAGATTCCCCATGGAGGAAAAAAAGATTAAATTCCCAAATATGGCTGCACAACCTGGGGGGCAAGTCAGGACCTGTTCTGGGCTCTGGGGGCTCAGAACAGCTGCCCACTCTCCCCAGCAGCCAGTGTGAGTCACTGGAGGGGAAATAGCCCAAACTGGCAATGTGGGAAGGGGAGCTGGGCCAGCATGTTCCTTAGGATCCCCAGGGATCAGGGAGGAGCCAGGAGCAGCCTGGGCTCTGAGCCCTGAACCCCATGCCCTGAGCTGGACAAGGACACACAGAAGGGTTGTCTCACCTTTTGTAAGAGCAGGCAGAGTTGTAGAAAGCTTAGGTTTTACTTTTGGCTTTTCACTGCCCCATTGTGAACCTGTTGCCTCTTCTGCAAAAAGAGAGGGTTAAACAGATCGACTTTTCAGTTCCAGGGAAGGAAAGTGTCAGGACCAGGACTTTGCTGACAGTTTAGGGGGTCCTGGAGCCCCAGCAGCCTCCAACTAGAGTTGGCTGAGGAGCTGACATTTAAGCATGCAAAGAATTAGGGAAAAGGCTCCTATGAGGGCCATGGGAACAGGTCAGGGTGCATCTAAGCCTGGGAGAAGAGAAGGCCCTTTGAGGTGTGAGTTGTGCCTGAGCACACCATCCGGAATGTGTGAGGCCAGCCAGGAGTGGTGGCTCACGCCTACAACCCCAGCACTTGGGAAAGCGGATTGGGAGAGGGGCAGGCTGTTTGATCCCAGGAGTTTGAGACCAGCCTAGGCAACATGGCAAAACTCTCATCTCTACAAAAAAAACACAAAAAATGGCCGGGCGCAGTGGCTCACGCCTGTAATCCCAGCACTTTGGGAGGCAAAGGTGGGTGGATCACCTGAGGTCAGGAGTTTGAGACCAGCCTGGTCAAGATGGAGAAACCCCATCTCTATTAAAAAACAAAACAAAACAAAAACAAAAACACCAGGCACGGTGGCTCATGCCTGTAATCCTAGCACTTTGGGAGGCCGAGGTGGGTGGATCACCTGAGGTCAGGAGTTCACGATCAGCCTGGCCATCATGGTGAAACCCCATCTTTAAAATAAATAAATAAATCACACACACACACACACACACACACACACACACACAATTAGTCGAACTTGGTGGCATGGGCCTGCCATCCCAGCTGCTTCAATCCCAGCAGTCTTCCTGCAAAGGCAGGAGAATTGCTTGAGCCCTGGGAGGTTGAGAATGCAGTGAGTAGTGATTGTGCCACTGCACCCCAGCCTGGGTGACAGAGTTGAGACCCTAACGCAAAGAAAAGAAAAGGCTGGGCTTGGTGGCTCAGCTATAATCCTAGATTTCGGAGGCCAAGGCTGGTGGGTCACTTGAGCTCAGGAGTTGGAGACCAGCCTTGGCAACATAGTGAATCTCTGTATCTACAAAAAATACAAAACATTAGCCAGGTGTGGTGGTGAGTACCTGTAGTCCCAGTTACTTGGGGGACTGAGGCAGGAAGATCGTTTGAGCTCAGGAGGTCGAGGCTGCAGTGAGTTATGATCACCCCACTGTATTCTAGCCTGGATGACAAAGTGAGACCCTGTCTCAAAAAAAAACTGTTTGAGCAGGGTCTGGAGGCCCTGGGTGGGATAGGGTAGGGTTTTTCCAACGGGCAGCTGACCTTTCTGTCCCTGGTCCCCTCCTACTGCCTTTCCCTGTCCTTGCACTTCTGTCTTTGGCCCTGAGGAGTGTCTCTGGTGAACTTGGAGATCCGGTGACCAGCCCCCTCCCACTGAAGTGGCCAGTGGGGGCAGACCAGACTAGACCTCACGAGAGACCAGCTCTACCCCCACCTCCTCTGCCAGCTGACACCTCCTGGCCTCCTGCTAAAAACAGTCGGTCCCAGGGGGCCTATGGGTTTTCAGGCCTCCCCCTCCACGCCCAGGCAGGTATTAAAGAGGCCGAAGTCGGGCCAGACCGGCTGGACATCATGCTATTCACCGAGACTGCTCACTTCGTGGTGAATTTTCTTCTATCCCGGTGAGGGGGACCAAGGGAGGGCGCCCGCGGGATAAAGCGCCCTGGTTTGGCGGCTGGGGTAGGAGGCACCCAGGTCTTTGGGAAGGCCCCGCTAGGGGCCTCCAGTCCCTCTAAATCGACCAGGAGTGACTCCGGCCCGCGCCCTGCCTCATCCGATCCGAGGAAGCTCCCTCCTCCCCGCCTGTCCTGTTCTCCAGGGGTGACTGCTGTGCCATCTCCCCCGCAGGCGGCCCCGGGCCACAACCCCGCACCGCCTGGACCAGGAGTTGTGTTTCTGGGGCAGCCGGGGCCCAATGTTGCCGGTATCCGCCACCCGCCGCAGCCTGGGTGACTACTGGCTGAGCCCGCAGCGCCGCCACCCTCCGGGCGCCGCTTGGCGCTGGCCGGCACGCAAACTGCTACTGCTGCCCGGGGACACAGGCCTGGCCGACGTGCCCTCAGCACGCTGGCCCAGCTGCTACGGCGCACGCCCGAGACTCACGTGAGTGCGCGGGGGAGGGGCGGGGCGAGGACCCGGGGAGTAGACGGGGGGCGGGGCCTACGCGAAGAGGCGCGGTCTAGGGAAAGGGCGGATCCCCAGAGCCGAAGATCCCGGCCTGGGAGTGGGCGGAACTTGGTGGGAAGGGCGGGGCCTGAAGGCGACAGGGAGCGGAAGGAAGGAAGGGGCTGGGCGGAGTGGGCGCAGACCCGGAGGGAGAGGATCCTTGCCTGCACCCTGTCTTCGATTTCCCTTCCCTCCAGGTGGAAGCACCGTTGGCAGAATATTAACTACTATTTTCTGGGCAAAAGGAAGAGACACCTAGTTCCCTTGCGCCCGTGAGAGCCGGTGAGGGGCGGGACCACAGGGGGCGCGGTCGGTGGGCGGGCCCTCGTTGCGGGCAGGTCTGAG
The DNA here is from genome assembly GCF_049354715.1 of Callithrix jacchus. Classification (NCBI taxonomy): domain Eukaryota; kingdom Metazoa; phylum Chordata; class Mammalia; order Primates; family Cebidae; genus Callithrix; species Callithrix jacchus. The sequence continues at coordinate 68,965,986 of NC_133508.1, read as the reverse complement.
GCGGGGCCTAGCCAGAGGGCGTCGGGGAAGGGCGAGGCCCGAGCTCGACGTCGGCCCGCTGCAGACGAGGCCTGCGAGGCCTTAGGACCCTTGTGGGGTTGAGCCGCAACCAGAGGGGCTCGGTGTGCGGGGCGTGGTCTTAGCAGGGTTATTTTTCTCTGCGCTTCTTGGGCCTACACAAGCATACTTTTAAAAAGATTGACAAATTTGACTACTTAGAAATTTCTGTTCATCAGAAGACACCCCAACAAAGTAGAGGAGCCCCAAACAGGACTCCTCAAACAATACCAGCTCCGTGCCCGATGCAGGGAGTCAGGGACCAGGAAGGTGGTGCACTTGGGTGGGCACCAACTGGGTCAGCCCCAGGACAAAGGTGACTCCAGCCCTGGGTCTAGAAGCTAAGCTGAATGACGAAGGGAAAGGAGGCTCGGGGTTAGTTTGAATGGCCCCGTCGTGGCGATCATCCTGTGTGTCTCTGTTCACATTTCCGTGCATCTCTGAAAGTCCGTACCACCCTGAGTGTGGCTCTGTTTCTCTGTGTCCTATCTCTGATTTCTGTGTCTATTTATTTAGTCAACAAATATTTATCAAGGGCTTGGCTAGGCGTGGTGGCTCACGCCTGTAATCCC